>NC_142010.1:41305578-41905578 GCF_049901735.1 Notechis scutatus
CAAATTAAAAATAATACCAGAATGGTATTGAATATATTAGAATATTATGAAGTAAACATAGGAAAACAATTGGCAATGGTCTTCCTCGATGCGCAAAAGGCATTTGACAATGTTAATTGGCAGTTCATAATACAACAATTAAAAAGCATGCAATTTGGCAATAAATTTATTAAATTGATTTCGACAATTTATACGACACAGATGGCCAGTGTAATAATGAATGGTGTCAGAACAGAAACATTTAAGATCAACAAGGGAGTAAGACAGGGATGCTCACTGTCACCCCTTCTCTTTATTCTTACCTTAGAAAACTTATTGGAAAACGTTAGAAAAAATGTAGAAATCAAAGGGGCTTTAATTTAAAAGGAGCATTATAAGGTACAAGCATTTGCCGATGATACAGTATTTTTTCTGGAAGATCCAGAGGATACGGGAGTAAAATTAATAAAGGAAATAGAGGAATTTGGCAAGGTCACAGGCCTTAAGATTAATAAAAACAAAACAAAATTATTGACTAAAAATTTAAAAGATAAGCAAAAAAAAAAAAAGAATTAGAAGGAAAATTGGGAATGCAAAGTGTGAAAAAGATAAATATTTAGGCATTTGGTTAACAGCAAGATGCTCTTAATCAAAAAAGATAACTATGACAAATTAATAATACAAATAAAAAAAGAGTTGGAAATGTGGGGGAAATTACAGCTATCACTACTGGGGAAAATTGCGGCAATTAAAATGTCTACCCTACCAAAAATGCTATATCTTTTTCAAACTGTACCAATAAGATTGGATAAAACCTTTTTTAGAGAATTAGATCGAATAATAAGTAAATTTGTTTGGGATAGGAAAAAAGCTAGGATAAAAATGAAATTGTTACAGGACAAAAGAGAAAGGGGTGGCTTTGGACTCCCTGACTGGGAAATGTATTATCAGGCTGAGGCTATGGTATGGATTAAAGATTGGATCAACCTGGAAAATAGAAGAGTATTGTCAATAGAGGGTCACAACTTGCAGAGAGGGTGGCATAGTTTCCTTTGGGATGGGAAATGTAAACAGCATGCATATTTTCAGAGACACATGATTAGAGATTCATTAATTTGGACAGGGAACAAGATTAAAAAGAATCATAATACTAAAATACCGAACTGGTTGTCAACTATGGAAGCACAAATCTACCCAAATGCAATGGATCTGGGAAAAAAGATGAGTTACGAAGACCTATTAGACACACAAGGAAGATTAAAAATGAGACAAGAATTACAGCAACAAAATATAAAGATAGATTGGTGGCCATACATGCAAATTCAGGCAAGATATCAGAAGGACAAAGAACAATTTGGTTTCTGCATGGAAAAGCATCAATTAGATGCATTCTACAAGAAATGGAAAAGAAAATGATTTCAAGAATATATAACTTTCTACTAGGCTTTAAAATGGAAGAGGAGGTGCTCAAAGAGATGATGGTGGTATGGGCAAAAATGTTGGCCATAATATAGACCTGGAAAATTGGGAGAGAATGTGGGGATCAAATTACAAACTAATTACATCCATAGCATACAAGGAAAATCAATACAAAATGTTCTACAGATGGCACCTTCCTCCCGCTAGATTGGCAAAAATGTTTAACTCAGACCCAAATTGTTGGAAATGTGGAAAAGAAAAAGGCACTTATTTTCTTACCTGGTGGACATGCCAGGAAGTGAAAAAATATTGGAATACAATGAGACAATGGATAGAAGAAATCATGAATCAGAAAACTGAATTTAATCTGGAAACTTTTTTATTAGGTATAATAACACAAAAATGCAATAAAACAGATAGATATATTATGTTACATATATTAATAGCTGCAAGGATTTCATATGTGCAACTCTGGAAGGAAAAAAGGGTTCCACCGGAAGGCATGGTTATTAAAAAAATAATAGATTGTATAGAGATGGACAGGCTAATGATGAAAATAAAAGACAGAGAAGATTCAATTTATTATAGGGCCTGGTATGCCTGGTATGAGTGGTTTAGAAATAAAAAGAAAATAAAATTGCAATTAGGAAAAGAATGAGGGAATATGTACCGTATTTGCCGGCGTATAAGACGACCCGGCGTATAAGGCGACCCCCACCACCACCGGAAACGCCCTCCAGAAATCCCGGGGCTGCAGCGGCAGGGCAGAGTGCCAGGGTCCGTGGGAAGAGCGGGAGGCTGCAGCCTCGGGCGGAGCGAGGCGAGCGGGATGAAGCGGAAGCGACGCAGGGGATCCAGGAAGCTAGAGGCGCCTTCGCTGCGTCCAACAAGCATCCGAAAGCCGGCAGTGGATATACCGGCGTATAAGACGACCCCCCACTTGGAGGCATGTTTTTCGGGCAAAAAGTCGTCTTATACGCCCGGCAAATACGGTAAATATGTAAATATACCACGGAGAAGATTGAGATGTAAGGATAAAAGATATTGATTTATAGTAAGAGTAAGATGCAATGGTAAAGGAATAAGTAAATATATATACTGAAAAATGTGAGGAAATGCAAAAGATGTCTTGATGTTGATAACAATGTATAAAGTTTTGTTTTATGTTTTTAAAATTTGGAAACTTAATAAAATTTATTTTAAAAAAAGAATCAAAACCTGTGTCAGATCAGATATATTTCCTAGCAATGATATTAATTTCTTAGATACTTACATGATGCCCTTATAGATAATTATTTTGAATACTACTTTGAAGAAGTATTCTCATTTCTCAAAAGAAATGATGAAATATTCTCTGAAGTCACAGTACTTTGTTTGGAAGTATCATAATCTGTCCATTAAAATAACAAAGCTGAACTGAGCAAACAAGGTCCAAGAAACTAGCAAAAAAGCTTCAGCCTGGTGTTTTCTGATATTTGAGAGTTTTGAATCTGGCTATGTTTAGCGTAACAACTACTTTATGAATAGGTAAAGCCTGCAATTTTTGAGAATACTCTTAATGTGATCTCAAAATTCCAAGGATACAGTACTTACTACAGGTAGTGCTCGCCTTACAACCACAACTGAGCCTAAAATTTATGTTGCTAAATGAGACACTTGTTAAGTGAGCTTTGCCCCATTTTATGACCTCTCTCGCCACAGTTATTAAGTGAATTGCTGCAGTTGTTAAGTTAGTAGCATGGTTGCTACATGAATCTGGCTTCCCCATTGACTGCTTGCCAGAGGTTGCAAAAGGTCTTAAAATGGGGCAAAGATCACATGACTCGGGACACTGCAGACATAAATATGGTCAGTTGCCAAGTATCTGAATTTGGATCACATGACCATGGGAATGCTGCAATGGTCATAAGTGTGAAAAATGGACGTAATTCACTTTTTTCAGGGATGTCACTAAATGAACTGTTGTAAGTTGACTATGTGTGGTCCCCAAATTTTTCTTAGTTTGGGATTTACAAACGAATGAAAAGTGAGGATTTTTTTTCAGGTAAGACTCAGATTAAAATGTACATGTAAATTCACGTAGTCACATTGTTTTGGTTTCATGTTGAGAAACACCTAAGCTATTTTTAATATGCAGGTGTAAATTTCCCCACCATTACACCTATTATTCATCTTGTACAGCCTAAATATGTCTGGACAATATTAATTTTGATCTGCATCAGCCAAAATATATCTTTTGTATCAAAATGATGCAAAATCCTACATCTCTTATCAATTGATATATCTGATTTATCCTTTGATTTTATGGTGATTTCTTCCCTCTCCCCCAGCTGATTCAATTGATTGAACCACATCTTTAATTAAGTATATTAATATTGAATGTTAAATGCATTTCCTCCCCTCCCCTCCCCTTTTTTCTATCTCTTTTCCTTTCTCTTCCCTTCCCTTCTTTTCCCTTCCCTCCCCATCCTTTAGACAAGCTGTTGACTCAGGGTGACTGCCTGGATAAGTGCACCAAACTGGCTAACTTTAATTAAAAGCCAGAAATATATATTATGGGCAAGTAAGGAATCGAATCAAGCAGATATTTTCCAGCACCAGAATATCATTTTTAAATGCCATTTTAACAAATTCTAAAAGATAAGCATATTTATATTATTAAAAGTCCAAATGTATTTTAAAAATAAGATGATAGGTCAGCTATTTGCTTGATGTACACACAGAATTCACAATAATGTGTATGAAAAGTACTCTATGATGCTAAACAATAATTGCTGAAATCACAGAACATTATTGAGGATGGAATATTTCAGTAATTTTCAAAGTAATACAGAAGAGAAGAAATATGTATTTTTCCCAAACTTAAAAACTTGATCAACCCTGTTATCTTCATCTTGGTCATAACAAATGCCTTTACTACCAACGTTCATTTTTCTGTCTGTTACTATCAAGACAAGTGTCATTGATAAGCATCATTTAAACAAGTAGCCCCTAAAGTCTGCTGAATATTTCATTACTTTCTGGTTATCTAAGTATTTAGACAGTTTCAAGAATAAGGATAATATATTAGTATATTTTATAACAGGCAATGAACCTAGTTTAGACTATATAAGTAGTAGTAGTAGTAGTAGTAGTAGTAGTAGTAGTGACAATAATAGTAAATGGTATTACTTTACTTGTTATGGTATGTAATAGACATCTGCCTCTTAGCTCTATTTCCTTATCAGATGCTTTCCAATATTTACTATCAGAGAAGCCTAATTCTGTCTGGTCTATGAACTTGTGATGCCTGAAATGCTGTTGCATTGTCTGCAGGATAGTAAATGCTCTAAACAAATGTGTATCTTGTCTTGCTTTAGTTATAATGAAACTCACCTCAGTAGACGCCCAACAAAAACTAACTCTGAAAGTTCACTGTGGGGCTGAACTAAAAATGTCAAAGCTTTAATAATTAATGCCATCCAAGCCTGTGTACTTGCTTAATTGTTGTGCCATTCAACCACTATCTAATAAGATGAGAAGTCTCCAGCTGTGCCCTTGGAGACACTGAGGAATTTTATGAAATGTCAACTACTGCTATGACAAGAATTTCATTGGCGCAGAAGAAATTTATGCGTGGATGTGGTTTCACTTTTCGGCTCAGTGTTGAAGTGTGTTTCTCACTATCACAGAGGCGACAGATTGTGTCATGAAGTCCACATTTAATAAGCCTGCAATCAACAACCTGGTGGCTTAGTAGGAAATCAGGGCACAGCATTTGAAACATTTTTACAGTTTTCCCCTCTTGAACTCTCTGTGAAAGGCTATGCAGCTGGTTAATGACTATATAATCCCTTAGCTGGCAACATCAGAACAGAAGCACGAAATTAGCACAACAATATTGCTGCCTTTGTTTCAGGAATGCATGACTTGTGGGGCTGGAGGTCACTTTTGACCTGTGAGTCATTTGCCAGGCCCCAATCTAAGAAAAGGGATTTTTTTTTCCAAATCAAAAATTAAAATCTTTTTTTTTTTAGAAGCCCAAGCCCAAGATAAAGAAATACAACCAAAAAATAACATTTGATGTCCTTAAAACAATATGATTATCTCCCTTGTAGTTAACACACACACACACACACACACACACAGCCACCACTCACTGCTGTTCTGATTCTGCTGCTTGGCTCTTCCTGGAATCGAGGTTGAAATAACAGATGCTTCTTCCATGGTTAGATTAGAACAAATGGATGTATTAAAAGGCTTCAGTTACTGGGACTCACATTCCATGTAAGTGATAGGCAAAAATGGGTGAGGCTACCAACTGTCTCTTTTGATTTCTTTGCCTCCTTTCAGGGGTGGGATTCTACCAGTTCACACCTATTCGCTAGAACCAGTTGTTAACATTCTAAGCAGTTCGGAGAACCGATTGTTAGAAGAAATTATTGGCCTAATCCTGTAAGGAAGGCAGGAAGGAAACATTCTGATGTTGCTTACAGAAACTGCCTCTTCCTTAACCCATATTGTATTCTTGGCAGGACTAGACTTCCTGTCTCAGGAACTTCTCTGGAGTTTTTTTTCCTCCTTTGCTGGTACTTTGCTTGTGTGGAGTGACCATTCAAAGTTACAATGGCACTGAAAAAAGTGACTTATGATTATTTTTCACACTTAACGACTGTTGCAGCATCCCCACGCTCATGAGAGGCCAGGCGAGGAGATGTGTGCCTTGATGTGAGTGATATTGAGTTGGCCACGCCCAGCCAATAACATGACCACCAAGCTATGCCCACCCAGTCACATGTCCACCAAGCCACGCCCACCACCTAAGCCACAACCACAGAAGCAGTTGTTAAAAAATTTGAATCCCACCCCTGCCTCCTTTCCTTTCCTTTCCTCATTCTATACATCTGTACAGTTTAAGGGAGTTCTTCTCCTCCCCTCCCCTCCCCTCCTCCTTGTAGCAGGGTGGACAGATTATTTTTTAGGCAAGTTGGTACTCTTATTTAATAAGAACCTAACAAACCAATGGAAGTCAAATTTATCTTCTTTACCATTAGCAATTTGGCTTGTATTGCTCATATGAAATAGAAGATAAAACATGTACTTTATCCACATTAAGTAAATACATGAATATAAGAGAATGTTGGAAATGATTTTCGTGCTAGTTTAAGGGGATTTTAAAAATTGGTACTTTAGTTTGCATGTATTGCCTATTTCTTAAAAACACATTTAGCTAAATATTAAATTCCTAATATCCAATTTTTATCATATTTAACAAGCAACCACAAAGTTTTTATTGATGGTAATATTTCAAATGAGCCATATCTGCTCTGCGAACTTCTTTCTTTGCCATGCTAATGGAAATTCCAAGTTTCTGATCAAATGTATATGAAAAGCCCTGGGAATTAATTATTGCAATTATCAACATAGGGGAATTGGAATGCAGATCTATTAAAAGTGAGCTGTTAATTTGTATTAAACTGCTGATTGCTAGGTCCTGAATCATAAAAGACTAAATAAGAGCATGACCTCATTGGAAAAAGCCAAATTTCAATAGCTGGCGCAAAATTTACAGATCTATTGTGTGAAGGACATACTAATTAAATGACTTTAAGTGGAGAATAATGACTTTGTGGGAAATCATTTGTCAAAGATGAGCTACTAATATTAAGGAAATACTATGTTTTATAGTATTGTCTCTGTACAAA
This sequence comes from Notechis scutatus, assembly GCF_049901735.1. Taxonomy (NCBI): domain Eukaryota; kingdom Metazoa; phylum Chordata; class Lepidosauria; order Squamata; family Elapidae; genus Notechis; species Notechis scutatus. Next base: position 41,312,661 of record NC_142010.1, read on the forward strand.
AGAGACAATTTACACAGGCTATGAAAAGAGTAGAAAAAGATTTGTTCACTTGTTATAATCCTATAATACAGGGATCCCCAACCTTTTCGACGCCGCGCCCGGTTCCGGCATTAGCTGGGCGCTGCGGCCCGGTACCGGCGTCAACTGGGCGTCGCCATCTTTTATGACGAAAGGCGCTTCGGTGGCGTCACCGGAAGCGCTGTTTCGTCAAAAGATGGTAGCGCCATGCTTCGGTGAGCTTTTCGGGTAGAAATGGCTTTCTACCCAGAAAAGCTCACCGGAGCGCTGGCCCGCCATCTTTATGATAGGCGCGCTTCCGGTGAGCTTTCTACCGGAAAAGCTCACCGGAAGCGCTTTTTACCAAAAAGATGGCGGCGCCCAGCAACCAGCGGCCCGGTAAGGCTTGTTCCGCGGCCCGGTACCGGTCCGCGGACCGGCGGTTGGGGACCCCTGCTATAATAGGATTCTGGAAACCAAGATCCTCAAAAGGTCCTCTTTTTCTCCAGTGAATGACATCACTTCTCAAAATAAGGTATGGCTTTGGGTCATGGATATTACTATAGAAAAACTAGCTAGAGCTGCCTTCCTCTATTTTTCCCCCCACAGGAAGAAATGAAGAAATAAATATCATATATTTATTTAATTTTGTGATTGCTTCTTGTTATGACATATCCATGTAAATTTAACAGACAGGGAGAGAGAGAAATAGACAGACAGACAGACAGAAGAGTTCCTACTACTGGCTGATAAAGTTCATTAAGTATATTCTCCATATTTCTACAGATTAACTGGTTGAGAATAATCTGTTATTCAATATACACTTCTAGGGCTAAAATACCTACATTGCAGATCTCTGGAGTACTATTAAACCCATTTTTGTATCTCTTTGCTGGGATTTACTGACCTACCATACCATTTTTTATTTTTCATTTTGTACTCCAGATCTGATAGCCATACATAAATTCCTCATCAAGCAGCATATGTCAGGCTGTATACTGGGATTTGTGAAAATAGCTTTCACAGTAAAAGGGGTGGAAGTTCAGTTTACTCAAACTCTCAGGAAATTATAGCAGCCATCTACAACTTCTAGAGACATTTCTCAAATCATTTCCCTGTTGACACAAAATATAAAACTAAGATGGCATTTCAATTTAAAATGAACACTGGAGAGAGGAATGCTGCTAACTGCAGTTTCCTGCCATGATTATCATAGGGACAAGTTGTTCTCAGGGGTCTGCTTGGGAGAAAATCCATTAGCTGGCTTTCTCTCATGGTTTTTAAAAGTCTTCTGAATTGTGGATGTCTTTAATCTGACCAAGCTTGTGAAGAAAAAGTTGATGCTAGAAATCACCCATTTGTACATTTGATGAAATCTTACTCTATAATAAAACTTTCATCCCAAAGGTGCCACATTTTATTATCAGCTTTGTTCAAGTAATTTGCCAAGTCATATGGGAGTTCCAGTAGTCTTTGAAAATAATTCTGATACATGCAAGTACTTCTCTATTCATTTCAGTAAAGGGACCTCATCTTTTTTTTGACATTTTTTCTATTGTAATCTAGGTGGCATGGTGGCTCACCTCGAAACGTCGCCAAAATACTTCCAATTCCCGCAAAAACCTCAGAAAACAAACAAATATATATATTAAGAAAATATACATACATACATACATACATACATACATACATACATACATACATATATATATATATATATATATATATATATATATATATATATATATATATATATTCTCAAGTTTTCGCGGGTACTTACATGTATGGCATTCAGCTTTGTTCGGGTATTTTCCCATGTCATTGTAGTTGTGCTTTTAAAGTTGTAGCTACAACTTTAAAAGCACAACTACAATGACGTGGGAAAATATCCGAACAAAGCTGAATGCCATGTATATATATATGTTTTCTGAGGTTTTCGCGGGTATTTGTATGTGGATCTTTGGTTATTTGGGTTTTCTCCCGCGTAAGATTGGAAGCATCTAGGCAACGTTTCGATGAAGTCTCATTCATCATCTTCAGGCTTCTGTCTTCAGCTCTGTGCTTCTCAGAGTGATGTGAGCTTGCAGCTGCTTCTTCCTTTTAACTGCTAGTGGGGGTGTGACTTGATTGGGTGGGGGCTTGGCTGTGTTCTGATTGGGTGGGGGTTTGGCTGTGTTCTGATTGGTTGGAGGTGTGTTCTGTTCAGGTGGGGGCTTGGTTGTGCTCAGGTTGGTCGTAGTTACTGGGGGATTTGAGCCTGGTGAGCTGTGATCTTGCTGTTTGGCTTCGAGTTCGTGGTCGACCCCCACCATGAAGATGCAGCACGAGCACGAACTCGAAGCCAAACAGCAAGATCACAGCTCACAGATCACCAGCTCAAATCCCCCAGTAACTAAGACCAACCTGAGCACAACCAAGCCCCCACCTGAACAGAACACACCTCCAGCCAATCAGAACATGGCCAACCCCCAACCAATCAGAACACAGCCAAACCCCCAACCAATGAGAACACACCCCCACCCAATCAGAACACAGCCAAGCCCCCACCCAATCAAGTCACACCCCCACTAGCAGTTAAAAGGAAGAAGCAGCTGCAAGCTCACATCACTCTGAGAAGCACAGAGCGGAAAACAGAAGCCTGAAGATGATGAATGAGACTTCATCGAAACGTTGCCTAGATACTTCCAATCTTACGCGGGAGAAAACCCAAATAACCAAAGATCGATCTATCTATCTATCTATCTATCTATCTATCTATCTATCTATCTATCTATCTATCTATCTATCTATATTCTGAGGTTCTCGCGGGTATTTGTATGTGGATCTTTGGTTATTCGGGTTTTCTCCCACGTAAGATTGGAAGTATCTAGGCAACGTTTCGATGAAGTCTCATTCATCATCTTCAGGCTTGTGTCTTCCGCTCTGTGCTTCTCAGAGTGATATGAGCTTGCAGTTGCTTCTTCCTTTTAACTGCTAGTGGGGGTGTGACTTGATTGGGTGGGGGCTTGGCTGTGTTCTGATTGGGTGGGGGTGTGTTCTGATTGGTTGGGGTTTGGCTGTGTTCTGATTGGTTGGGGGTTGGCCGTGTTCTGATTGGCTGGAGGTGTGTTCTGTTCAGGTGGGGGCTTGGTTGTGCTCAGGTTAGTCTTAGTTGCTGGGGGATTTGAGCTGGTGAGCTGTGATCTTGCTGTTTGGCTTCGAGTTCGTGGTCGTGCTGCATCTTCATGGTGGGGGTCAGTTCACTTCATGCATGGCTTGGAGGGGTTTGAAGTGGGTAGTGATGCAGCTGCAGTGCGGCTTCTGGTCCGTGGTCGTGTCTCATCTTCTGTGTGGGTGTGAGTCTGCTTTTTACATGGAAGTGTGGTGGTGGCATCTTGTGTGGCCCTGGTGGGTGTGGGTCTGGTGTCATTCTTCATGGAAGAAGACAGTGGCAAAGTACTTCTGGGAAACATTGCCAAGAAAACTGCAGAAAACTGCAGGGAAATGTCCAGGTAATCTCTGTGAATTGGGTATGACTGAACAGAAGGGGAAAAAAAGTAAATAGTTCAGCTATCCCCTTATATTTTCAAGAAATGACTTTCTTCCTTTAAGAAATCAGATTAAGCAGAGTCAGGTCATAAAAACGATTTCTTAACTCAAGAGAGAACCTGTGGCCATAAGGGAGCCTGGTACTGAGCTACTTTCCAGGCTATGGCAATTGAGGACAAAAGAGAGAAAGGAAAGAAGACGATCACCTGGTCAATTCTTCCCTACCACAGTTGCAGCAGAGATTTGAAATCCATGACTAGCTGAAGAGAAGGAGCAACACCAAAGTCCATCATGCTAGACCTGACTTCTCTATGGTATGTAGCAAGTCCTAGAAATGCCATGGTTCCCTTGTGCATGGGGTCATAGCAATATCACTTAGACTTATATACTGCTTCACAGTGCTTTACAACCTTCTCTAAGAGGTTTACAGAATCAGCATATTGTCCCCAACAATCTGAATCCTTATTTTACTGACCTTGGAAGGATGGAAGGCTGAGTCAACCTTGAGCCTGGTGAGATTTGAACTTCCAAATTGCAGGCAGACAGCATTAGAAGTGGCCTGCAGTACTGCATTCTAACCTCTGCGTGACCTCGGATCTGGAAGTTAAGTGAATTTATCACTTTGAGTTTGTCCTAGGGATTGGAGTTGGGTCTGACTTTGCCCACCTCACCATGATTTATCTTATTCTTCTTACTATATTTGTTTGTTGGTTTGTTTTGGTTGGCTTTAGCTTCAGAGGCTTAGAGCGACAGTGTACTGCAGTGCTATCTTTTCTTGTGCTGTTTTTGCCTTTAATATTTTATTTTGTACTAATACTGTATCATAAGGAGCTGTTGCCTGAAGGAGAAAAGACCACAATTTACAAAGCTTTCTGCAAAGAAAACAAATTCTACACTCAAAGAACAAGGAAAGGAACTAAACTCTAGAATAAACAGACCAACATTTTTTTTCATTTGTAAATAGTGCTCAAAGGTTACCAGCAGCAATAATACAGCTACATTAAACAGCAAGATATCATAAAAAGCCAAGTATGTATAGCAATGAAATTAGTAAGAAAAACAACCACCCAATAGGACTCTTGTTGATTGTTGTGAAAACAGGACTTCAATTCAGTATGGCATGATGCTTTATGTTTTGTCTAATCCATTAAAAACTATAATCCAGATCAATGTTTTTTATTGCAGAACATCAGCCAGGATATGATCAAAATAGAAAATAGCTTTCATTAATCTGAAATGAATTTCACATCGAAGCAGGAAAAATAACAAAATTATTTCATATGTGGCTCAGATGAAAACCTCAAGAGATCTCAAAAGCCCATCTCAAATAACAGAAGAATCTTTAATTTTCCTTCCCAAATACCTAATCCTCACAGCTCTTTCCCTACTGTTCCACATTTCTGAATAGATGATAGACCTGGTGTAGGTGTTTTTTTTCCTTTGTTGTACACTCTAAGCCTGATGACATCTAGTTGTAACTCTGACTGACAAATGCTCAGCAGTGTATTATTTCCAAATTATTTATGGTGGGTTTTTTTTTGTAAATTTTATTTGAGTTTTCACAAAGAGAAAAAAAATACAAATAAAACATCTTTTTTGAAAGTAGCGTAATCCCGGGTTACACTTCTTCGTACAGACACAAATTCAGGTTCATGCTCATTTTTATATTCTATTCCATATCTTATTACTATTTTACATTTTCTGCATAGCTTCTCCCCTCTTTTAATTTTCTCAATTTTATTTTAATTATCTCATCTCAATTCAAATCATTGTATTTATATTTTTTGTCTGTCCTGTTTCAATTATCTATTATCTTTTCTCATTAAACAAAATTTCTCCTGTAGTTACTGATTGGAGTATGACGCCTATCTTTTAAATTTATCCATTTAACTCTTATTTAGTTTCAATATATACCCTAAAGTTATAACATTCAATATAATACATAGCTTCCATTCGGATTCTGCTTGGTACATTCTTAAAATACACACTATATTCTTAAAAAAAGAAAAAATTATAAATGTATGTAATTTAAACAACACATTCCATTCCAATTCAATTCTATCATTAATATTAATATTCATTAAAGTCTTAACTTCTTTAACATTACTTTTCAATTAAATATCATACTTCTATGGGAACAATTATAAGCTTTCCATAATTAATTTCCCCCCCTCTTCACTTATATTTTATAAAACATTAACTAATTAAAATGTTCCCATTCCTTCCTAATTCAATTTTCTCATTTATTTTATTTCACTGATTTTATTAACAAACATTTCACTAAATTACACTAACTATTTTATCCCTCATTTTAATCATACATTTTTTCCAATTTTCTAAAGTTATTTCTATTAATAATATAACAATACAATCTTATGTACCTTTACAGAATCCCTTTTTCAGTTAGATTTTCACCCATTATCTCTAAATAGGTCCTGTTTCTCTATATCTTGCTCCAGTCTTTTGTAACTTCTTTTCCTTTCCTTCTTCCCTCTCTTCTTCTCTCTCCTCTTTTACCCCTTTGTCTCTCTACCTCTATTTCTCTCTTCTGTATTCCCCTTTTCTGTTGTTTTCCAGTATTATACTTATTTTTCGAATTATTTTTCTTTTTTCTTTTTGGTTGTTTTTTTAAGTCTTAAATTCTCCATTCTCTTTCCCCACTTTCCTTTTTCTTCCCCACATAAAATTACTTGTTCATTAAAGATGGCTTCTTCTTTGTTCCAGTCTTCTTGTTTTGCAGTCGTTTCTTGTTGTTTCTCATAGTTCGAAATCTCCATTTCTAAGAATTGAAAAACGAAGCCAAAAAAAGCCTCCCCTTCTTGTGCATCTTCTTTGTACTTTTTAAGTTCCATTTTCAATTCATCCAGAAGTGGTGCCATTGTATAAATTTTTAAATAACCACCCAATTAATTTTAGTCATTCAAATGTAATATCCAAGAATCCAAAGATCACCAAATAATCCAAATACACACAAGCTGTTTCTTTTTGCCCTTTTTTTCACTTTCTCTTCTTGGGGTTACTGTTTAGTTACAACGTTTCAGTTAAAATGTATCTTTTAGAAGTCTTATTAAAGTTTTACTGTAGATTCTTTTTAATTCCAGGCAGTCTCCTCCCTCTTCCAGATCCTGCACTTATTCTTTTTCTCTCCCGTCCTGCTTATGAAAAAAAAAATTTAGTGTCCAGAAATCTTTATTATCCCTTTGACATTTTGTTTTATTTTCAGCTTAATTGCCTATTGATGTCAAAGCGGATTTTTCTGATTTCTTATTTAAGTCTCTTAGTTGTCAGTATAGGGAAGGAGAGAGAAGAAAAAAAAACCAAACCTTTCCCTTTTCACTTTCCTTCGCTGCTTCCGACTCTTCTTTGGGAGCAATGTTATTTTTTTGTAAGTTTAAATTCCAGGATACCTTAGTTTTTGCTTTTACAATTTAACCCAGTCAGCCAAAACTTTCACTTCTTATCTTCCTCCTGCACATTCTTTTCCAGTCAAGTTCTTCTTTGTAGTGGCCATTTCTGACCACCGCTGCAACCGCCTTCGGGAAGGGAGTAATGGCCAGCTGAGGAGGAGAGATGCGGCTCTCCTCAACCCTGCTGGTGGTCTCCCCTCTTCACCACCTCTACGGGTGGCTTAGCCCCAAAACCAGCCAGCTCGGGGTGCTCCAGCGGCGAGCCCAGACTGAAATCGCGCACGATCACGGATTTCTGTCTGTCGCTGAAGAGACTTCAAACCGGAAGTCCCTAAATTATTTATGGTTTTTATGGAATAAATTAATAGTAGCTCTCACCTAAAGTCTTCTTATCTAACTTGTTTTTTAAAGACCTTGGTATTTGCATACTCTTGTTGTAGTCTTGTGTTTCTTTTCATTGTATGTTGATTAATGTTGTTAAAAATAGCATTCCTAGGCTTCACACTTAAGATGAGAAAAGAGAAGGATACACACTCAGATTGACCTTTAACATTGCTTGTAGTTTTATCACTGTTGTTTCCTAACCTTAGATGTTTTTATCTGTCTGCTTGATTGCCAAGCACATCTCTGCAGGGTAGGTGGGGAACATATAAAATAAATAAAAATAAGGACAGAACCACACACACACACACACACACACACACACACACACACACGGTATTCAGCTTTGTTCGGGTATTTTCCCATGTCATTATAGTTGTGCTTTTAAAGTTGTAGCATCTGCCATCATCAGGCTTCTGTATTGTGTTCGTCTGTGAGTCAGACTTTTACAGCTGTTTCAGTTTTAAATTTGGGGCTAGCCTACTGCTGTGCCAGAATGGTTTTTTCTTCATCCTGATTGGTTGGGAGTCTTGGTCTGTGTTTATTGGTTTTGGAGTTTGCTGTGTTCTGCTTGATTGGTGTTTCTAATATCTTCTGTCTGTTTTGTGGCTTTTTTTGTCTTGGTTGGCTGGCAACATTGTGTTCCTTTATTGGAGGTTTTTAGTGCAGCTTGGCTCCGAGTAAATGGCCACAAAATTTATTATTTATTTGTTTGTCAAACATGTACAAGATAACAAGTGTAAGTATGAACATAAACATGTCAACATTGATCATGCCATAAATATCCATGATTCAGCTATGTTATTGCTCAGTTGCTCAAACATTTTCTCACCAAATCTGGTGCATTTCCTCTCTCTGGAGGTTGTTCTAGTGATACTCTCCCACCATTCATTCTTGCGGCTTTTCTGGTGACTGCCATGATATTATAATCCAAAAATAAAAGTGTCTGAACCTGTGGCAGGGGGGAAGGCAAGTTTCCCTGTTTTGCTCTCTCTTGGCTTCCTGTGGCACTCAAAAGTTAGTCAGCATTACGGTCTGAAAGTGTTTAAGAAATGAGGCTCCTGCAAATCTTTATAAAGTTTTCTTTTTACAATTGTGAGCTTGATTGAAATCCTTTGACTCCCTGCCACTGAACTCAGGAGCCAACTGCAAAATATTCAATTTTACAATCATTCACAAGGGGAAACTATCTGGAGTGCAAGTGAATGATCTCATAATCTCTCCTTTTTCCAGAAACACTTTGTATACCAGAATTTGCCATTTGGCCACTGATCTCCACAGCAATGGAGAACCTTTAAGAACATAAAGTTACTTTGATTCCTAACTATTTAGGACTCCTTCAGAAGCCAGATACAGTTTCTAGGCACACAAAGTGTTTAAGGAGGAGATTTGCTTCAGCAAATTCCAACAGCAAGGTGGTAAGAAACAGCCATTTAGAATGTATTTCTTTAATTTGTTTGCCATCCAACTTGTTGTGAGAAGACTCTGGATGCCTTGCAACATTAATATGCTAATTAATAAGATTTAGCTGAGCAAGGCAAATTTCCAAATTGAGCAGTCCAAAATCAAGCCAGACTTATGATACCAGATCAGGGGAGAGACTAGGTCATGGTTAGTCAATAAAACAAGATAATACATAACTAGATTCCAAATGGTCATTACAGGCAAGCCAGATGCTGGAGTTGCTTTTGGCAAGAGACCAATTTTCCTATGGAAACGTAAATACTATCTCCTGAGTATACACAGCTGTGATTAAACCTTGCTGGTGACTTCAGCATCTTCTCTGCTTGTTCATAAGTCACACACTTTGGCAAGGTGCAGAGATCCCAGGAAGAATTGCTGTGGGGGGTGGGGGAGGGAGAGACAATAAGTGCATATATGGAGCAGAGGTAGTAGAACTGTTAGCGGAAATTTTGAGTAGTTTGGGGAACTGGTAAATATCACTTCTGGTTGGCCCCACCCCCATCTATTCGCTGCCTCCCGAGTCCCAGCTGATAGGAGTCCCAGCTAATCAGCTGGGTCTTCTTTTGTTGCCCTGCACAGGAGAACGGAGCTGGAAAGCAGGTTAGTGGGGTGGGGAGGGAATGGGGATTTTACAGTATCCTTCCCCTGCAATAATGGAACACTGGTTCAAACAAGTTTAATTGGTCGTTATCTTTATACCAAGGAGAAGGGGCAAGGAGAGGTTTTCTTCATTTTGGCTTCTCTTCCAACTTCATTCACCTTTCCATTGGTTTTTAGAAATATTTTGTACACTTAATCCCTTGTGTCAAGCAGCCACTGCTTTCTAGAAAAAATACTGATGTTGATAATATATGATAATTATAATATGCTCAAGTTCCTGCTCCTCTCTGGTTAAAAAACTTTGAATCAAGAAACTTCTGGCATTGTAATGCTTTCTTACATAAGTGTAGTAAAAACACTTGATTTTTACGTACAGAATGAATATATCAAATCTTTTTCATCTAGAATTCAAAACATGTAGAATTGAATTCCATAAAAACTTCAATCTTACATCTTAAATAATATACCTATTTGTTATGCCTCACCTGTATCCACAGGTGAGCAATCACAATTCTGAAGTTCCAAAAATATAAGCAACCAAAAACAAACCCCAACCAAGATAACTGCTGAAGTTTTTCCAGTCCTCAGCAGTAAATCCGATATCTGTTTGGCAAACCTGAAATGCTTATACATCACAATCCTTCAGAGAATCTTCACAGAACTTTCGCTCTATCAAGACACTTTGCTTCTGGCAAATTTCTCAAGCCAATCCATTTCCTTTTATCCCCTAAGGGGGAGTGTTAGTCTCATTAATTAATCATTGGCTCGATGCCTCTTTCCCAATTGAAATTGACGTCTCAATCTCCGTCTATTTCTCACATCAAGCCAGGATCCCTCAAAGTTCTCCTCCTCTCCAGAAACCACTCACACATTTTCCTGATTATCTGCCACCAAGATGGAGACTCGGGGGAGGTAGAAGACTCCGACAGCTCCAATAAATTAGGTTCGTCTCTCATAGCCAAGTCCACTTCCTCATCCTGGCTACCCTCAAAATCACTCAGCAATGCAGGCTCAAATCTTGCTGCCAAATCCTCTTCACTTGAGCTCACATCTGCCAACGGAACTGATTCAAATCCCGGAGTCACAACACCTATTCATGTATTTATTACATTTCCACACAGCTCATCCATCTCACCTCTTAGTGACCAATCAATGTTTATCTGATTCTTACCAAGTTCTGTCTTCTACTGGAATGTTTTTTCTTTCTTTTTTATTTTTTCCTGACTTCAAATCAGATGTGTCTCCTGGTGGCTGACTAGACAAGTCCATGCAGTTTTCCTGGCAACATTTTGGGAATTGGTTTGCTGATGTTATTTTTTCATGTGGCTGAGAAGGAGTGACTGGCTCAAATTCACCCAGTTGGGTCAACATTTAAGTGTGTAGAGATTCTCAGTCATCCAGGTCATGGTTGTCCCAAAGGTGCTTTTTCAGGAGGCAACTGGGTTTTCTTGTTTTTTCTTTTGAAGAACTTTCGCTTCTCAGCCAAGAAGCTTCTTCAGTTCTGACAGGATAGTGGGGAATGGAAGGATTTATATTCCTTGCAAACAGCTGGTAATTTGCATCCTTTTAGAGGGTTGTTGAAGCCCTTGGAGGTTTATCTGTGTCCTCAGGGTCACTTGAATAGTGCTCCTGGTTCCTGTAGTCTGGAATTTTTCTCTGGAAATCCATTCCTGCTCCCACACCATTCAAAGGTGTTCATCCTAAATTGTATAGCTAAAAGTCTGTAGAGATTCTCAGTCATCCAGGTCATGGTTGTCCCAAAGGTGCTTTTTCTGAGGGCAACTGGACTTTCTTGTTTTTTTCTTTTGAATACAAGTGCTTCAATGACCCTCTGAAAGGATGCAGATGACAGGGGGCTTCCAGTTGGACTTCCTTGAAGATGGACCAGAGACCGTGATCATCCATAGCTTTGGTTCATGCTCTTCTGTTGGAGGGCCCCGATCATCCTGATTTGGGGCTGAAGACATCCTGTAGGGGTGGCAGAGAAGGGGGAGACTGCCAGCCAGATTGAGGGAGCTGCATCTCCCCTCCTTGGCTTGGCAAATACTCCCCCTCCAAAGACAGCTGTAGCGGTGGCTAATATGGCCACCCTGAAGAGGAAGAGCTAACCAGGATAAGATTGTGCAGGAGCAGAGAAGAAGCAGGCAGCAAGAGAACTAGGACAATTGGGCACAACATTTAAATACAAGGTACCCCAGAATTAATTTTTTAAAGAATTTTTAAGAAAGGAATTAAAGCATCAGAGATACAAAGAGAAGGAAAAAAAGAGAAAAAAATACTTTTGACAGCTGAGAGTGGCTTTGAACCGGGAAAGGAAGAAGCCGGAACAAGATATTCACTAAAATTGGATAAATATACTTTTGACACTAAACAGGCATAATTAAAGCTGAACTTGAGAGTGTCAAAGAAAAAATACTAATTGGATATTTGATTTCATTAGAATTTTGAAGTTTGAAAAGCCCTATATAGAGAAAAACAAAAGAAAAAGGTGAAGTTTTGACATAGTAGAGAGTGACATCTTGTCACACACACACCCGCTAGATTGGCAAAAATCTTTAATTTAAACCGTAATTGTCGGAAGTGCAGAAAAAAAAGGGCACTTATTTTCATATCTGGTGGACATGCCCAGAAGTGAAGAAATACTGGAGTACAATCAGACAATGGCTAGAGGAAATTATAAATCAGAAAATTGAATTTAATCCAGAATTTTTTTATTAGGTATAATAACACAAAAATGTAGTAAAAAAGATCGGTACATTATATTACATATACTAACAGCTGCACGGATTTCATATGCGTAAATTTGGAAGGAGAAAAGGATACCATCAGAGGTTATGGTTATAAAGAAAACAATAGATTATATAGAGATGGACAGGCTAACATTGAAATTAAAAGACAAAGAAGATTCAATACATTATAGAGCCTGGGATGCCTGGGATGAGTGGTTTAGAAATAAAAAGAAAATAAAATGGCAATTAGGAAAAGAATGAGGAAGTATGTAAATATGTATATATGTTATAGAAAAGATTGAAGTGTAAGATAAAATATATTGATTTGTAACAAGAGTAAGATGTAATGGAATAAGTAATCATATATTAAAAAATGTAAGGAAATGTAAAAGATGTCTTGATAACAATGCATATAGTTTTATTTTATGTTTTTAAACTTTGGAATATCAATAAGATATTTTTTTAAAAAATAACAAAAAGAGAATGCCATCTTGTGGTCAAAAACTATATATTTTTTTCTTTTTAAAGGATCCTCTTTTTTTCAATAATTTAACTTGATACAAGTAAATGAAATCTTGATACAATAGAACTAGGACCCTGGAAAGTGAAAGTAGAACTTGAAACATTAAAATAAAGAAAGAAGCAAGAAGAAACTGTCTTGCGATTAACTGGTGACTTTGATATGGACCTAGTGCTGGACTATTTGTGAATCCAAAAAGCCTGAAGAGAAATTAACAAAAGCTGATCATTGAGAATTAACTTTACAGATCTTAATTGAATTAAATTACTAGGCAGAAATGTGTAAAAGGCAGTGTCTCTTCTGGAATTAAAAATGGAACTTAGAAATATGAAAGAAGCACTCTATTTTTTTTTAGAAATGGCGATTTTAAAACATGAAGAAAAAAAGGAGTGCGAGAAGAGGAAGAGTTGACTGAAGAAGAGGCCATCTTTAATGAACATTTGGAACAATGAATTATAATACGAAGAGGGAAGAAAGTGGGAATTAAAATTTTGAGATTCAAGGTGGTAATTTAAAAGGGGAATATTTACAAAACCAAAAAAGGTAAAAAGAAACAGCAGAAAAGTAAACTGTGGAAGGAAGCTTTAAAGGGGGAGGGGGATAAAAACTGGAGTGTGAGAAGAAAGGGGAAAATGAAGGGGAAAAGAAGTGATAAAAACAGGATCAGAAAACAAAGAAATATGGAAATTGTACAAAAATGAAAAGAAATTGTTTATTTAAAAGACATAGGTTGATTAAGAACTAAGAAAGGGGATTCTGAAGGGATAGCATAAATATATTGGAAGTTATAAACTATTTAGAAAATAAGGACATATAGATTATTAAGATGAAGAATGGGAAATGATATTTCTTTTGCTATTGGAATGCTTGTTTTTCTTTTTCTTTTAAACTGAAATTATGATAAATTTATTGAATATGTTTAATGAAAATAATTAGTATGAGGATTGTTGAAAAGAGATAAATATCAGTGTCTAGGTTTAATTGAATAGATTAATCTTTCTTTTTGAAATTACAAATTAATTAATTAATTTTGAAATTAATTTGAAATTTTATGAAATTAAAGGGGGAAAGTACCATGCGGAATCTGACCTAAAAGATATATCTGTTATATAGTTGTTAGGAGATTATTATTATTACTTTTCTAGGTAATAAAAGTTAAATGTTTATTGGGACTTAAAGGGGAGGTAATTAAAGAATATGTAAGTTATAGGGGTGGCACACTCAAACTAGTAATTGTGGAGGAAACTCTTTTGAAATGTCTGTATTAATTTAGAATTTGTGTAATGATGAAACAAGAATATGCGATGAAATTGTAAATTTGACAGGTAAAAGTATAAAAGTATAATGATTGTGAAGATCTGAGGGTTATTTGTAATTCAAACAAGAGGAAAGCATTTGGAAAAATATGATAATAGAAAATATTCACAGCATTGGTAAGATATGAAGTTGAAATGCGAAAGATGAATATATAATTATGGTCATATTTGTATGTAAATATAGAAACCTGGAATCATGCTGTTCACTAAAAAGAGATGTTTTTAAAATGTGGAAAACTGAAATAAAATTTGATTAAAAAATAAATAAAAGGATGCAGATTATCAGCTGTCTGCAAGGAATTCTTGGATGAGAAGTGAAACATCTTCAAAAGAAAAACAACAACAAGAAACTCCAGTTGCCTCCTGAAAAAAACAGCTTTGGGACTTCACATTTAAGGAAAAAATTAAAATCCATAGTTTCCCCGTTTCTGGACTTGTGCCTTTAACATCAAACAGCTTCATACACTAATCTATACAATATAAAAATGTTCAGATTAGTATTACAAGTATTTAATTGAGTGCTATGGGATGCTTGTAATATACTAGTATCCATCTCACCAGAGAACGTTGAAAGTATGTACAAACATTGCTAATAAAATGTATTACACAAATCTGGTGGAGCATCTGGAATTGGCAAGATGAAGGAGTCCAAGGTGACTACTGACTCATTAATTCTAAAGAGCACCAGCATCTGCACAGACATCTCCAGCTATTCTAAATCTAAATTAATTCTGATCTATCCCTTAAAAACCAAAGTGATGAAAAAAATCAGCCCAGAGGAGAACAGCTATATGTAATTCCTTTTTAACCAGTGCCTAGATTCAGTCCAGAAACCTTTCTTATATCAATCAAAAATAAAACTACATAAAAGTTATTTTGTTGATACTAGTAATGGGCTTCATTGCAAACCAAATGAAATTTCTTTAAATAAAAATAGAATAAAACTGTACTAGTAGCCAGTACTATATCTATTCACTTTGTCCATGCTGATTTGCATCTATATTTATTTCTAGCTTGTCCCAAAGGTGATGTAGGAAGTTAGCACCCACCCCTGTCCTAGAAAAATGAAATATCCTAGGAAATATTTAAAAAGCAGAATATTTCCCCTAAAAAGAGAAGTAGAAACTCAGAAGCAGAAACTCACCTCAGAAGCAGAAGTTCACCCCCACCTTTGTTAATGGGTGGGCCATTAAGGCCTGGGCCAGAGTATTCTACATAACAAAGGTTTCTCACCACCTGGCCAGGGAAGATTGCATCAGCCAGTACTCAGGTGAAGCCATGTGGTCCAGCTAAAACTTTCCCTCCTGGGAGTCTGGCAGCCAATGAGATACATTTCTTACACAGGAACAGGAAACACTAAGGTGGGGCCAACAGAGGGTATGTAACTAAGGGTTTCTCAGCATCTTGCCCCTTCTTTTCCTTCACCCAACATCTTGAAGCATGTGATCATCCTTTTCCCTTTGAGCTCCAATCCATGTAGTCCTGTCCACCATTAAACCATCTTTCCAAACAGCCTCCATATTTCCAGTGTCTTTTTCTCCACTTGGAACTGAACCCAGATGGATATTTCTTCCAACAGTGCTTTAAAGTCCAGTTGCCTCCTGAAAAAGCACCTTTGGGACAACCATGACCTGGATGATTGAGAACCTATACAGACTTTTATTTCTAGCTTGTTCTGCATAACTTTGCAAATAACACTGATCCTTCAAAGGACACATCAAAAGATCATTTAGATATCAGTATGTTTTAAATCTGTCAGTATGTTTTAAATGTTTTAAATCTGTCCTAAGAAATACAGGGAGTCCTTAACTTACAACCATTTGTTTAGTCATTATTCAAAGTTATGATGGCACTGAAAAAGTGATTTATGACCGATCCTCAAATTTATATCCATTGCACATTGCAGCATTCTGGCTTTCACATGATCAACATGTGCATCCCTGGCAACTGGGAGGATTTATGGGATCAAATGATTGCTTTTTGCAACCTTCCCAGTTGGCTTCTGACAAGTCACTTGCAGTGATTCACTTAATGATCATAACAAATAAGGTCATAACATTGGGCACAACTCATTTAACAGTTGCCTCGCTTAGGATTATGGTAGCTGTTCCAGCTATGGTAATGTTAGACAAGTCTGAGTAATGCAATTTTATGTTGAAAACTCTGAATGGGCACTGATCCTCAAAATCAAAGTACATGTAGCAATTAATGTAAAAGAGACAAGTTTTTGGACAATAACACACAAAAGCAAATAGACAATAATAGTTAGGGCTAGTTGAGTCTATCTAATGGGACACATCCACAATTTAGCTCAATGCGAGTCACACACTATTAATATCCATTTATAACTTGCCCAGTATTCTTACAATTGTTCAGATGCCAAATCTAAATTTCCCACTCTTAAATAGGTAATATGACTAGGTACTGCATATATAAAGCTGCTGGAGCTTGAAAAGGAGAACGCTGTATAACTATAACAAGAATAAAATACTGTCTTTTAGCTTTAAACCACATTTCCAGCCAGCTATCATAAGTTCTGTTATTAGCAGCTACAATCGTAACTGATAAGTAACAATATCGGTGGATGTGTTTTATAAAAAGGAGGTTTCAGGGGAGCTATAAAAATGAAGACAATAAAAATGAAATTGTTCATGTTTCACTGGTTTGGATATCTCCCTATCTTTGTCTAAATGATCCACTCAGCTTTTCTTTTCCCCTTACTAAGTCATTACAGTGTTCTGACATTCTGGCTGACTGCCAAGAGCATGCCTTACAACCATATGCATTATGTAAACCTTAAAAGCCGATGTTTCCAAATTGCTCAGTTCAAGAAGAATTTGAAAACAAACGGCACAAAAGTAGAATAGCTACTGTATTATATCCTTTCAAATATTTCTATTGACTACCCACCCTAATCAATAACTTCCAAAATCCTATGTGAGCATTTTTTCCTTGTGCATTACTGATCCATTTTATTGTGATCTAAATTTCAAACATGAAGTTTGTACACCTTTGACTGACAAGCTATTGTAATTATAATTTCAGTGCATTAATTGGTGGGAGGTGGTCTCTTGTTTGTCCTTCTTGGCAGCTTATGCAAAATGTTTGATGTGTCTCATCTGCCTCTCTATAAAATTGCTGCTTGTGGATGCTGTCAGCAGCAGTCCATCTTATTGATTGTGCAGGGTGGAAAGAATCTAGATTTTATTATATGTTATCAAGTCAGGAAGACTCATTTGTGATTATTGGAAATTAAACATTTTTAACGTTAGGAAATCTCTTTTATGCTGTATATTTTGCAATATACAGCAAAAAGATCACCATCTTGGTGGATCCACAGAGCATGTCATGCTAGATCTGAGGGAACAAACATAATATTTGCATGTTATATCTGCATGCTGAATCAGTAATACTTATTATTGGTTCATATTCGTTGTACATATATTTTTTTTTATTAAGGACGTTGGTTTTAGTAGTAAAATCTAATGCAAACTAAAGTTGAAGAAAAAACAATAGAATAAAAAGGGCAAGAATAAAAAGAAAAAACAAAGAATATGATAAAGAAAAAAATATGAAGAAATGACTTCCAATTTTCATTACAAGAAGTATAAACAAATATACTGTAGTAACTGTTCACTTTCTATAAAGGTAATATCTCTTCATCCCCGATCTCATTCCTTATCTATAAATGAATCCATGAAACATCAACTGTTCAATCTTGGTGTCAGCAAAAAGTCCATAAATGGTTGCCAGAAATGCGCAAATACAGTAAATGCCTTATTTTTACTATGATAAAACAAGCCAACTTTATTTTCCTTCATTTTCCTTTTAACATTCTTAATATTTAAGGAGAACCAGTTTGCTGTAAAAGTGAAGGCGCTGGCCTAGAAACCAGGAGACTGAGTTCTAGTCCCATTTTAGGCATGAAAAATGGGTTTTATTTTTTTATTTATTTGATTTGCCAATTGTTTACAAGATAATAAGTATAAGTGTATACATAGTTATGAATACATGAAATGGGTACATATAAGAAAAATAAAAGAATAAGAGAAACAATAGGACAGGGACGGTAGGCACGTTGGTGCGCTTATGCACGCCCCTACAGACCTCTTAGGAAAGGGGTGAGGTCAATAGTAGACAGTCTAAGGTTAAAGTTTTTGGGGTTTGGGGAAGAAACTACAGAGTCGGGTAGAGTATTCCAGACATTGACCACTCTATTGCTGAAGTCGTATTTCCTGCAATCAAGTTTGGTGCGGTTTACTTTGAGTTTGTATCTATTGTGTGCTCTTGTGTTGTTATGGTTGAAGCTGAAGTATTCACTGACAGGTGACTTTGGGCCAGGCACTCTTTTTCAGCCCAACTTACCACACAAGATTGTTGTTGTGGAGAGAATTAAGTTGTATGAGAAAAAAAGATGATTAAAAAAAAAACACCTAAAAAGTGTTTATTCAAATATTGTTATAGTTTTCTTTCCTTTTCAGTTCTTCTTTGGCCCATCGCACAGTTTTCTTAGAGTTTACCAGCTTGAATAAATTATAAACTAGAATAAGGGTGGTGGCTCAAAGGTTAGAAAGCTGCCATGGGGCAGGGTGAACTCTCATCTCATGCTCCAGCTCCTGCCAACCCATCAGTTCAAAAGTGGCAACCATGAGTAGAAAAATGGGTACCACTTTAGTGGGCAACTTCACAGGCACTTGCAAGGAACCTCCAACTGGATATCACCTGCATAACGGTGATGACACCAATTTATCTTTTGACAACTTTGTGCCTCCAACATGTAAGTAATAGTAGTTATAAACTAATAAAGTTACTTATAATTTTAAAATCTATTTGCTTATGAGTCTTAGTCCTGTCCAATAAAACTTGTTTCTCTTTCATAACATCTTGCAAACTTAAGTGTCCTTTAAAAGGCTCCATCACAATTATAACCAAGGTAGCTTATCCCTTCATCTCCCAGAACTCAAACCCATGGAAGACTTCTGACATAGTAGTCTCTTAATTAGAATTAGAATTCTTTTTATTGGTCATGTGTGATTGGATACACAAGGAACTTGTCTTGGTGCAAATGCTCTCAGTATACATAGAAGAAAAGATACATTCATCAAGAGTCAAGAATCACCAGGCACAACACAATAATAGTCATAGGGTACAATAAGCAATCAAATCATACTAGGAAACAGTCAATATAAATTGTAAAAGTCATACAGTCACAAGTGGGAGGGGATAGGTGATAAGGAGTGATGACAAGATTAATAGTAATAGTAGTGCAGGCTTTGTAAATAGTTGGACAGTGTTGAGGGTATTATTTGTTTAACAGAGTGATGGCATTTGGGAAAAAACTTTTCTTGTGTCTAGTAGTTCTGAGGTGCGGTGCTCTATAGCGTCATTTTGAGGGAAGGAGTTGAAACAGTTTATGTCCAGGATGTGAGGGGTCTGTAAATATGTTCACAGTCCTCTTTTTGACTCGTGCAGTATACAGGTCCTAGATTGAAAGAAGGTTGGTAGTAATTGTTTTTTCTGAAGTCCTAATTATCTTCTGAAGTTTGTGCCTGTCTTGTTGGGTTGCAGAACCAAACCAGACAGTTATAGAGGTGCAAATGACAGACTCAATAATTCCTCTGTAGAACTGTATCAGCATCTCCTTGGGCAGTTTGAGCTTTCTGAGTTGGCACAGAAAGAACATTCTTTGTTGTGCTTTTTTGATGACTTTTTGATGTTAGGTGTCCATTTTAGGTCATGTGATATAGTAGAACCTAGATATTTGAATGGAAGACTTGGAAGACTTCTGACCTGTAGACTCTTTGCAAGGACCAGCCGTCTGGAGAACATGTGAGCTATTTCCTGTATTCTCCTTATCTGGATAGATTCCAAACAACCTATTACTTACCAGTTCTTTGATGTTTGGTACAGTCACTTTCAGGTGACCATGTTCAGTTCACCATGCCTCTCCCAGGATTTTCATTATTGTTTCAGACAATGACATTAAAATATAAAAAGTATCTAATATTTAGAGTGAAGGCATATGGAAAATATGAAAATTAGATGCTTTAGAAACTAGAAACTAGAAAATCCCTATGAATAAAATTTCAAGAGCCTTAGATTTTAAGATACTAATTTTTAATTACTGAGCAGCGGCATGATCTATAACTTTACTGCTATTTAACTTTTCTAAAATTCATTTAGAGCTTCATATTTCACGTTATAAGTAGGGTACATTTTAATGTCATTTGGGGGACCAAATACCTAGAGATTTCTCCACAGGAAATCTGTTCCCATGTGTGGCTTTCAATGTATTTTGTTAAGTAATAATTCAAATGTGTTAGTATGACTTCAAAGAATCACAAAGGAAAAGATTCATCTATTATTTATAGTTATTTTTCCTTTGCCTCTCAGACCCAAAGGCATTTTTCTAAGTTAAAAGAAAACAACACAATAAAGACCACAGTTCGGTCACCACATCTAAATCCCAACACCCAAAACCAGGACTATAAAATTCAATTAAAAGAACAGCAGGAGAGGGCAGTAGGATATGAAATAATTTATCTGCTTCATCATTACTATCTAAAACAAAATAAATTGACAGATAAATTTCAAAAACTGAATGTGTGTAAAAGTTGGTTCTGATCCAATTAAAGCCATGCCCAAAGTTGTGCTACAGGGCAGAAAACTAAATTGTAGGGCAATGTTGTTTCTACATTAGAATTTCCCATAGAAATGATCTGCTTTCCACTACGATATATTTAGGAAATGTCTAAGCAATGAATTATAACTTTACCAATTTGACTATCAAATCCCAGTTAAAGTGTACTAAATTCTATTAATAATCACTATTTATATATGGTTGAATATCTTCCTAGAAGTTAATAATGAGTAGCTTTGGGGAAATTTAGGCCAATGCAGCAATTCCTCCTCCTCCTCCTCCTCCTCCTCCTCCTCCTCCTCCTCCTCCTCCTCCTCCTCCTCCTCCTCCTCCTCCTCCTTCAAATTTTCAACCTTTCAGGTAACCACCTATCCAAATAATATGGTGCTGCATGGTGTTTTCATTTGAGGACACAGATTTTTGTAAAGAAACCCTATCTCACTGGTAGTCCCTATGACAATTTCCCCCTATAATGCAAAATATGCATTTGTGGTACCCCTTGATGATATATGTATGCAAATCCTCCATATTAATTAAATAATACATTCTGATTTTTTTTAAAAAAATGGCTGAACTCTCACTTCATTTCAGGTGGAAGCACATAAAAATTCAAGTTTGCATGAACATGCAAGAATAGTTTAGTAAAAGCTCATAAAACTTGATAATCTCACAACATTTTGCCATTTTTAATTTTTAAAAAGTGATCCACCCTATTGCATAAGATTGCACAATGGCATTCAATATGTTTTTAAAAGGCAAACCTGATAGTTGTTTGTGTTTAAATATATCATGCATCTATTAAAATGCTTGTTGTATATTGCATGCTTATTCAATTTTTTATTACTTTTTATTACTGCTAATAGGGATTTTACATATTATTGCTAGATATTTGTTTTTACTTCTAATACAGTAGGATTTTACAGATTATTGCTATGTGGGATTTTACAGATTATTACCCCACTATAATCAGAACCATTTCACCCCACAAATTTCTATAAAGACTGTTTTGTTACATTTTTTTTTTAAAAAAAAGAAATCTACATCTGTTTGATATTTAAAAGTTTAAAAGATACAAACTAATACAAACTAAGGAAGAATAAAGAAAAAAGAAATCAAAGACTGCTAAAGAGCAAGAAAGGAAAAAAGAGATACAAAGAAATAGTTTCAGGTATTCTTCACAGGTTACAATTATAATTTAAGATTTATCATTAACATTACATTATAATTTTCTTCTTTCTATAATCTATTCAGTCAAAGCCATAAATCACAATGTTTAATGCAAAAAAAAATTCATAAGGGGTTTTCAATCACCACTAACACTTGCATTGTATGCCACTTCCCCTAATATATAGATTCAGTAAACATAAATTTCCGCCAAATCAATTTGTTTTTATATCAATGTGTTTTATTTTCTATAATGTTTCTGATGCAAATTTTTTATGAGATAAATTTCAGCATATATTTTTTCTTTTCTTTTTTTGAATAGCAAGCTCTATTATTTTTTTAACCCAAACAAAAGGTTTACATTAAAAAAACTGATGTTTCTTTTACATAAATTTCAAATTTGGGATTTTGTTTTAATCTGTGAAGATGGATATTAAGGTGCTGAATTAAAAGTTGCTATCTATGCTGTGAAAATACCTATTTGATAGATCCCAGCAAAGATACCAACCTAGTTTATTTTGTGAATCTTTCTTGCCACTGATCCTTCATAGAATTTGCAGAATCTATCATCACCTCATTCTCATCTATTTAATTTAGATACAACATAACAGAATATTATACAATATTAGTAAGAAAAAAATATAAGCAAAAGGTAAGCAAAAATAAAAATTACAATGGCATAACTAGCCAACAAATAAACACATCCCACAAGGCACTTTAGACCTGTGAGAAGAGCCAAGTCTTTTAAGGCCCTGCAGAACATCATAAATTGTTTAAAAGTTTGCTATATAACAAAAGCCTATTTTGTGAAGCTCAGTAATGTGCATCCTATTTGTTCAGTGCTGCTTGATCTCTTTCAGCTTGTGGCAAAGAATCATGGTGTCTAATAATATGCAGTTTATTATTTCAGCCCACTTTAATTGTGCACACAGATTAACCAGCATGAAATAAGAAATGCAAGCTGGGTAAACTTGGAGTTGGCTGCTTGAGTGTCTATCAACTTTCTTTTGGGACACATTAAAGATAGCTCTGCTAAATCTTCAATATTTGAAGTAAAATATTTCAAAATATGCCGTCTGCATTAGCTAAAACTCATGAAGGAAAATTTGAAGATGGACAGAAGAAGGAACAATCCTCCCATAATGTGACATTTAAATCCGTATTGATTTATGGGGTTCATATTAGATGGAATTTGGATCCCAGAAATCTTTCCACCACCACCACGGTACTTTAGTCAAATAATCCTTCCTTCCTACAAAGTGGTTCCTGTTAGCCCCCTTGCCTGATGCCACTGCTAACCTTGTACCACACACCACTTGCCATGGTCCAAGTTGACACAGCATCATGCTTGGGATAAACACATGACCATCATCTGACAAAAAATTAAAAATAAAACTGAATAAAAATAATATTTAAACAATAATAAATACATAAATTAAAAAGAAAACAAAAAAATCCTCAAAGGGGAGACTTTTCTATGTTTCTATGTTGCTGCTTCTTTCCTTGAAAAGTCCAAGTGCGTGAGGCCAGGACAGCAGGAAAGAAAGAGCAAGCTTAGGTGCCACAAGCTTGGTTGGTATTACTGAAAGATGTGAAGTAGGTATGTTATGCCTGGTACCCAATTTGGGCCTATGCTCAGTTAGGATTGAGGAGGGCCTAAGAAGCATGCTACCTGTTGCCCTAGATTTCCTGCTGATGCCTAGGGCCATAGGTTGATCAGGGGTGTCAAACTAATGTTGTCACGGCAGCATCACATGACGTATCAGGACTTTTTCCCCCTTCACTAAACCTGGCGTGGGCATGGCCAGCACATAACGTACCAGCCTGCGGACTCAGAATGTCATGCCCCTGGTGGAGACTGACTCTGAGGGAGAGGAGGAACAGCTGACAGGGAGTGGAAGTATGGCTCTGGAAGTTGTGGAGGAGGCTAGGGAAGGGCAGAGGCTGGCTGGGCAGTCAGAGGAAGACCCAGGCCCATCCCCTCTTCATCCTAGGTCATGCAGGGAGGAACAGAGAAGGGAACAACATGGCTTATGGGAGAGGAAGTGGCCATTTGCTGCAGCTGGGAGGAATAGTATATTGGAGGGGCATTTAAAACACAGTGTTGCTAGAAGTAAAGTGTGTTCTATTTCTGGCTGAGGTTTATCTTGGTTGGTGTTCTTCCAACGGACTGTGCCTTGTTATCTTCTTGAAGTTTGTAACTAATTATCCTGGTCTGTCATGAAAATTCCTTCAGTGCGGTTTGTTTTGGTTTTTTTATTTCTCCATTGTCTGTTCTTTGAGTTTGGACTGTAATTCTTTCTTTTGGAGACTATTTTGGAAAAAGTTTAATTTCCAACTACAAACAATTGAACAGTGGGGCCAAGTTGGAGGCATTAAAGGAAATTTATTTACATTTGGGAATTGATTACGTGTGTGCTGCTTCCCGGGTCATCACAGGGAGTTTGACAGCCCTGCTGTTGATGAACTCACTAGTATAAGGCCACATATTTCTACCCACTCATCTTATTTGGCACTTGTCAAGAGTAGAGAAAGAGATGAGAGGTGTGTGGGGAGAGAAACAAAAGTCAGTTAGTGCTATACATTATCTCAGACTTTCAGAAAACTTTTGACAGAGCACCCCATCAAAGACTTTTGACTAAAGTTAATAATTGAGGGTTAAAAAACATGTCCTTTCATAGAGAGATAATTGGCATAAGAACGGTGGAAATAAATCGACAGTAAGATGCTACTCTTTGAAGGAGAGTTACACAGACGCATTTTTAATTGTTCTATTTTGTTTGTATGGTTAAAATTGGGGCAGTTGCTACAGCTGCTTTATGGATTGCACTAAACTTTTTGTGTGTGTTCTGCAACAGATGCATTTTGCTACTTCAGTGAAATACTGTGAGATTCTTATATCACAATATCGCATAAATCTCCTATGTAAGACCAGATGGGAAGCTAAGCTTGAAAGTATTAAAGCTATACAATTTGAAGTTTCTGAAACATGATAATAAAAGGCTGAGTAGTTAATGCATTTTTAGAAACAAAGAAGAAAATACAAAAATTAGCAAATGATTTTGAACATGGAAGTTAATTTTGATGAACAGAAGTAACGAATTGTCAAAAGTGAACTTTTTTATGAAAGTAAGCAGGAATACAAAACTACCATAGCTATATTTCATTTTTGTCTGCAATATTGTAAATGTAGCTTTAGTTTTAATATATAAGTTAATACTTTAATATTAATAATGTCATTGGTAATGTGAATGAATATATAACATTAAGTGGAAAGTGAAGGAGCATTGCAAAAGATTAGCAAGATAACTTACAGATCCAAATGCAAATAAATTAGATGTGAATAGAAGTGAATTTGCAGAAAAAATGTAGCTTTTTTGGATGTGTTCCTGGAAGACTCAAACAGTATGTTTTGAACAAATAGCTCCAAAGCACTTTTCAAAATTTAACTATTGCACTCAACATTTTTCTCTATGCCTGACTCAGCAGCTTTAGCAGGAGAAAGTTTTTCAGAAATGAAACTAAGGAAAATCTAGTTAAGATCTACAAAGAAACAAGGAGCCTATTCTCCAAAGCACCTGAAAGCAGAATAAGAAGCAACAGATGGAAACTTATCAAGAAGAGATTCAGCCTAGAACTAAGGAAGAATTATCTGACTGCAAGAACAATTAATCAGTGGAACAACTTCCCTTCAGAAGTGCTCTATCATTGGAGGTTTTAAGGAGAGATTGGACAGCTGCAATGGTATAGGGTCTCTTGCTTGAATAGGAGGTTGGCCTGGAAGACCTCCAAGATCCCTTATAATGTGCTCTCATCCAGTGGTGGGATTCAATTTTTTTTACTACCGGTTCTGCGGGCGTGGCTTAGTGGGCTTGGCAGAGGAAGGATACTGTAAAATCTCCAGTCAGAGATGGTATTTGCCAGTTCTCTGAACTACTCAAAATTTCTCCCAGCAGTTCTCCAGAACTGGCCAGAACCTGCTGAATACCACCTCTGCTCTTGCCTCACAATCAGGAGGCTGTGAGTTTGATTCTAAGTAGAAGCTAATATTTGGAATAGACTCTCCTGCTCGAGCAAGGGGTTGTACTAGAGGACCTCCAAGGTCCCTTCCAACTCTGTCATTCTATGTCTATGTTGTTATTCTGTATTCTGAGTAACAAATAATTTACAAAATAATAATTTGTAAATAATCTCATCCCATGGTGTTCTTCTCCTTGGATCCAGTTTTCTAGATAGTTTTTAAAATGTTACCTATTTTTACACTTATCCTTTTACTGTCTGTAAGCCACCAGGGTACCTTATTATTTGAATGAGGTGGCATATAAAAATTAAATTAATTAAATTCTTCACTAAACAGTTACTAGCTGGTTGGTAATCCAGACTCCCTTATAATCCTACCCAACAAACAGTTCTGAAAGGAACTTTTATTTGTGTTCAGTGGAATAGCTTCCTCATGCTTGTGGATTCTGCCATATCCATAAACTTCTTTCTCCGCAGACTCTAGAGAATCCATAAAGAAGAGTATGAGTATATCAATGAGAGTGTAGGTGTTAGGATTAACTGAGGATATGGGCATGAATAAAAGATGAACCTTTGTACAACCATAAATTAACTTCCAAATTTCTCAAATATATCCACTTTAACAAAATAACAGAATTGGAAGGGACCTTGGAGATCTAGTACATCCTCCTGCTCATACAGGAAACCCTATACCATTTCAGACAAAGGGTTATTCAATCTCTTCTTAAATCTTCCAGAACGTTCACTTCCTCAAATATTTTTAGTCTAATATGGAATTACTCAGCCAAGCCTTTAAAGTACAGGTGGTCTTTGAGTTGCAACCATTCACAGCCAACTTTCCACAGCCAACTCGCTGCAGGACAACTTGCCATGGCCAACTTCTCACATGAGACAACTCACCACAGGACAATTTAACAATTCTATTTAATTATTTAAAATACATATTTTTTTGTCATCCACATTTCATTCTGTCCCTCCTTTTGCATTCTTTCTTTAATGATTCTGTTCCACTATTTCTTTGATGTTAGTGTAATTTGTGTCCTGCAGTGAGCTGTCCTGCAGTGAATTGGCTGTGACAAGCTGGCTGTGGCAAGTTGTCAAAGATCCCTATAACTAGATGTCATTATGGTGGTTGCTGTGTCCAAATTGCCATTTGCAACCTTCCAACAAGCAAAGTAAATGGGGAAAGCTGGATTTGCTTAACAGCTGCATGATGCATGTAGAAACTGCAATGTTTCACTTAAAATGTCAAAAACAGTTGTAAAAATGGATGTGACTCACTTTACAATCAACCTTGCTTAACAACAGAAATTTTCATCCCAGTTGTGTTTGTAAATTGAGGACTATCTGTAATTCATCTCAATCACCAAGATTAGATTTAGCAAACCTTATGGTATCTCCCAGCCCAGCATGCACAACCCAGTCTGCAAGCCAAAAGATTATGTTGGGTAAACAATCTGCACAGATTTCTCAGTAGAGAGGCTTACATTAGAGCCCTTGCAGTGTGCCAAAGAGGGTATTCCTGCCATTCTTCATGTTCATGTTCCAACTACATGTGGACCAGCCATGTAGATTTGAAGTGAACACTATAAAGTCATATTAGTGCAAAAGCCCAAATGGAATGGTATATGGCTTTCATCTCTAACTTTGGTATCTCAAGAAAAAGACCAAAGAATATTTATATAATAAGACAAAAGATTGACTTGGTTTATCCATTGTACAAAGCCACAATGTACTCTACTTACTTGTTGACTTCTTGTCTGTGTGTGCAACTAGAACCCAATCAATATGAACTTAGTCAGCAAGCAAAAAGATATGAAACAAGTCCGTAGTAAAAAATGGAACAAGGACCAATTTTGAGATGTTCATTGCCTAGGATACCATTTATTGTACCTCTGCCCTGCCTTCCCATCATATTTCATTTGGTTGATTTAGTTATTTATCAAGTCTTGTTTCAAGGCATTGTGTTATTTATTCTATTCTGAGAGCCCATTCATAAAACATTAACAACAAACAGTAGGGAATTAGGGGAGAAATCAAAACACTGAACTACCTTCAGTAGCATTCTCACATTTTTAAAGAAAAGGTAGCTTCTGTTTGGGGAAATGTTGTTTATGATGGTCTCTGCCAATTGCCTACACAGTGTCAATCTCTTTAGCCTGCTTACTGAGAACACATGTGTAGACCTATATTCTTTGCAATAGATTTTCAGTGGGATATACAAGAAACATATGTTTTAAAATTGTTATTCTGTGTCAAGCAAGAAAATAGGATCCAGGGCTTCTGGAAGGATGCCATGTTAAGCAGTGGGATTTCAGCTTGCATCCTTTCATTTCTTGTAAAGCAGGGAAGCACCTGGAATAGCAGATGGTAGTACTAACACTCATGGGTTTCATGTTTAAAGCTCAAGAAACAAAAGAGCTTATTCAGTAACATTTCCAATACAAGAAATAGTTCTTGCAATAAATAATATTCCTGATCATCCCAGCACAGTATGAAGGACTTTCAATTGTTTTTTCTAGAACCATGTTGACAGAATCTCTTTCTGCTTCTTGACGCTGTCTTTATTAATAGTTGTTCTTTAGGTAGGGTGCACAAAATAACTGTAGGCATGAATGCAGAAGCCTGAGCTATAATTGTTGAGCTCATGATGTGCTGGAAATAGCCCTGCAGACAGAGTTTTATATTCCATTTCTCAACAAAGTTTATTATGCTTAGGAAGATCCAATCTTTAAGAAACTTTGGTAATCAAAATGATTGCAAGAAAATCCAAGAGAATTTCGTTTCCACTTTTTTTTATTAATTCATCTTTTCATTCAATACCACTGAATTAATAAAAAAAAACCTGATTCATACTTGAAGAAGGTGCAGCTTATAGATTTTTTCCTCTACAGGACAAGACAATGCTTGAAATAAAAAGTTCCATTTAACATGGGAAATTTCAGCACAATATATCAATACCCAGATATATCCTGTTGAGTTCAAAAATTCTTGCTGTCAAGAAACTATTTATTGGATCTAACCTCACTTACATAAATAGGATTGGTAATCATACTCAGGAATAAAGAATCACAAGCAAAATAAAGTGGGCAAAATAGGTCTTCTTATAGATGTAAAAGCTGCACCAACTCAAGAGCAGGGCCAGATCTTTGAATTCCCATTATACCATAGCACTTGTGAAGTGCTTCACAAACTGGGTGAGTTAACTCACCAGGACTTAGTTCTGAGTAGAAAAGAATATTTTATGATGGTTGCTTAATCAAATCAAGAACAATAATAAAAAGTCAAAACCACAACCCAAACTACTTGAAAAGTAATAATATATATAGATTGTTAGGAATGTCAGTCACCTAACAGTTATTTGGGTTGGAAATATATAAACTAGGGTAGACATTTTAATACTATGTCTTTAAGAGAATGCTAAAACTGTAATTGGGTGTGGTTCCGCAAATGGCCATAAGTTGGAGCCAGAAACCTGGGTTGTTTAGTCTCAGTCTCAGTCTCTCTGTTCCTTCTGTTGGAGAGAGTTGCTTTCCTCCTAATGACTGTTACTGATCATTGATGTAAGTCTGTTACTGAACTGTTTTTGATACTGGACTTTGATATTTGGATTATGCCTGAACTGAACACTGACTGCCTTACCTGTAAATGACTTGGACTGCTCATCTTGGACTGTGCTTAAACATTTATTGGAAGTAAAAGCCTACATTTACTGTACAGTGTATCTGTGTGCTGTGTGTGTGTTATTCTTCCCTACTCTCACTACATCTCCCTGTATGTGCTCATTCTTCTAGCGGGGAATTACCACAACACTGGTTATGGGCCCAGGCCATACCAGGCTCAGATAACTGAGGGTTGGTGTGAATACACAGTACTGTATACAGACAGCTGTTTACTGTTTAATTGTGGGTTACTATCCTGGTAAAGATGGCACAAGACCCTTCAACAAATCTATCACTGATAACCCGGTTGGATGGAACAAACTATGTTTCTTGGTCTATGAAATGCAGTCTACTTCTGCGTAAGAAAGGGTTATGGACTGTAGTTCAAGATCCACCGGATGTAAATGCTTGGGATCCAGAAAACGATGCCAAGAAGCTTGCTGACTTTAAACAGAACAACGAACGAGCTCTTTGTATAATTGGACTAACACTGAGTGACCAGCAGCTAGTCCATGTTCGTGGAGAAGAGTCTACTGCTAAGTATTGGGAGAATTTGAAGAGGATTTATGTTCGTGACAGTGTAGGTGCACACATACATCTTACACGTAGACTGTTTAGAGCACGTCTTCTGAAAGGTGGAGATATGTTAACTCATTTGAACTTCATGAAAAGAACTTTTCAAGAGCTACATGAAAAGGAACTGATATTTTCAGAGCTGCATCAAGTTTACATCATTCTTTCCTCATTGGATGAAAGTTATGATGATTATGTATCTTCACTGGAAGTCCTGCCCAGAGATAAACTGACATTGACTGACATAACCAGAAGGTTGTTAGAAGAAGCAAGAAGACGACTGGATAGGGACCAAGTGAGGAAGGAACAACCACAAGAAGAGGATTTGTCTTCAACTGCCTATACTGTTAGGAAATGTTTTTCTTGTGGGGTTAGGGGACATATAGCTAGATTCTGTAAGAAGAGAAAACAACAGAATACTGGTAATCACCAAAAGGCCAAGAAGAATGTTTATGCCAAATGAATACAGTTTCAAGTAATTATAATGAACTAAAACTGTATCCTGCTAAGGATCAGGCTGCTTGGCAGGAAGCAATAGATAAGGAACTGAAATCATTAAAAAACTGGAAGTATACGAAAATGTTAAGTTACCATCTGGTAAACATGCCATAGGATGTAAATGGGTTTATAAACTTAAGACTAGTGTAGATGGGGCTGTTACCCATAAAGCCAGGTTAGTAGCACAAGGGTTCAATCAGACAGCAAATGACTATGATGAGATGTTTGCACCTAGTCTGAAGGCTACTACATTAAGGGCAGCATTAGTGTGGGCAGCTAAGGAGAAATACATTGTAAATCATTTGGATGTAGAGATGGCATATCTGCATGCACCGTTGCAACACACTATATATTTAAAGAAACCTTTAGGTATTAAAAATGATAATACAACTGATTGCTGGAGATTGGAAAAGAGTCTTTATGGCTTGAAGCAATCAGGATATGAGTGGAACCAGTGTATAGTTAAAGAATTAACTAAGATAGGTTTTGTAGCTGGCATGGCTGATCCATGTTTGTTCAAAAGAGAAAGTAATGGTATAATTTCATTGTTGCTATTATTTACTGATGACATAGCATTAATTGCCAAAACTGAACAAGAAGCTACTAAAATAATCTCACTGTTAGAAAAGAAATTTAAGATAAAACAGTTAGGATAAATTAAACAATATTTTGGTTTAACAATAGATAGAACTAGAGGAGGATACAAGATCTCACAGGCAGATAAAATTAACCAATTACTAAAAAGTTTTAAAATGGAACCTTGTAAACCAGATATAACACTGATGAGCCAGGAGTTTAGCCATAGTGATGTTCAAAGTCCTATTTTTGATAAGAACATTTATCAGTCCTTGATTGGTAGTTTATTTTATCTCAGTAATTGGTCAAGGCCAGATATTGCATACAGTGTTAATCAATTAGCGAGATTTAATGCTGAGCCGACTGAAAGGCACTGGCAAGCTGCTAAACATGTGTTAAGATATCTGAAACAAACAATGCATTATGCATTGTATTTGGAGCCTGAAGATGAACTGAGTTTAACTGCATATGTTGATGCAAGTTTTGCTACAGACATAAATACACGAAAATCTACATCAGGTACTGTAGTATTATTGGGAAAAGTATTGATTGGATGGAGATCTATTAGACAGAAACATCTAAGTTTGTCAACAATGGAGGCTGAATTCACATGCTTGTCTTTACTATATACAGATTTAGTTTTGTATACGCAATTATTGATTGACATGGGAATTGATGTAACAGATTCTATTGTTATTTACGAAGATAACCAATCAGCAATGCAGATGACTTCAAATATTGCTGTTAAAACAAGAACGAAACACACAGATTTAAGATATTTAAATGTGAGACAATGTGTACAAAGTAAGATGATTAAGCTAGAATACTGTATGTCAGAAAACAATATAGCAGATCATTTTGCAAAGGCCCAAGGCTCTATAAAGCATAAGGCTTGCTGTGAGGATTATGGACTTAGAATGTAAGGTTGTATATATTGTCCTACCCAAAAGGGGAGAATGTTAGGAATGTCAGTCACCTAATAGTTATTTGGGTTGGAAATATGTAAACTAGGATTCCGCAAATGGCCATAAGACGGAGCCAGAAACCTGGGTTGTTTAGTGTCAGTCTCTGCCACTCTGTTCCTTCTGTTGGAGAGAGTTGCTGTTCCTCCTAATGACTATTACTGATCGTTGATGTAAGTCTGTTACTGAACTGTTTTTGATACTGGACTTTGATATTTGGATTATGCCTGACTGCCTTACCTGTAAATGACTTGGACTGCTTATTTTGGACTGTGCTTAAACTTCTTCTTCTTTTTTTTTTTTTAACAAATTTTATTCAGTTTTTCACATTAAAAACAAAAATCTCTTTTTAGTGGACAACATATTTCCAGGTCATCACCTTTACATACAAATATGACAGCAATTATACATTCATATATGCATACTTAATTCTATTATTACCTTTTCCATTCCAAATTTTCAATAAGGAGAGAAACAAACACATTAATTCTAGCCTCTTTCATTAATCTCAATCGAAACATCTTTTTGTTTCATTTCAATTATTTCAAATATAATCCTTTAATAATTATTTTAATAATAAAGATAAACAATATGTGTTTGCCTAATAATAATAATGATAATACTAATACTAATAATGATAGTAATAATAAAAAAGTTACCAATGTCTCTCCTTGCTTTTAATAGTCTGTTAACTTATTAATTTATTTGGTTCTTTAGTCTGTCATATTCCCTTTCCATTACACATTCTTTTTATAAATTCTAGATTAATACAAATTTCAACACTAAAGAAAAAAAAACAAGTATAGGTTTCCCCCCTTTTACTGCTTTGAGTGTGACACCTCAATGATTAAAATATACCTTTATTCCCTCATCTTGATACCCAATAAACCATTATTTTTAAGAAGTTACAATAATAATCATTACATCTTTTCATTTGGATCCCGCAGCATATTTCCCCCCCTTGATTTTTAATAAGAGTTATCAGTATCTATATTACCCTATTTTCTAAATATTTTTAATTGCAGAAATATTCTTATTACCCCTTGTCACCCTGCAGAATCCCCTTTTTAATTCATCAACCATTATCTCTGAAAAAAACAATTTCTTTTCAACCTTTTACTATTTCCGTATTTCTTTATTTCATGCACCTGTTTCTTACTGCTTCTCCTCCCCCTCTTTTCTCCATATCTTTTCTCATTCCAGTTTATATCCCTCTCTTTCTTAATATCTTCCTTTCCCCTTTTCTGCTGGGTCTTTCTGCCTTTCTTGACTTCACAGGTATTCCCCCTTTTGATTGCCTTCTTAAATTTCAACTTTTTAACCTTCCTTCTTTCTCCACTTCTTTGTAGTGTTCTTTGTGTTAATTGTCTATTTAAAATGTCTTCTCCTTGAGTCGACTCTTCCTCCTCTGAAGTTCTTTCTTCTTGTTCTTCAATTGCCATTTCCATTTTTTCTAACACAGAGCAAAGTGATTTGCCTCTTTCCTGTAGTAATTCTCTCATATTTTTAAGTTCCATTTTTAATTCCCGAAGAGATACAATCATTACACACTCTTATATTTTATGATAGTTAAAGTCCACAAAAAAACCACTTTTACTTTCCTTCTTTCTTCTTTCAATTATCTAAAGTTCTCAGTTATTCCAGCCCAGGGTCTATACCAAAAACATCAATCAATCCCACAGTCAGTCTTTCCTTGCTTTTTCCTTTATTCTGGTTCTGCTTTCACTTTCTAAGATTCTTACTTTGTTTCAATATTTCTTTAATGTTATATCCACACAAGTTCATTCAGAAACAGGATGCTTTCCCTTTTGTTTGAGCTCAAGTTTTTGTCAAAAGGTGGCACTCTCCATTATGCAAGGTCTTCACCTTTTCCCCTATTTTTTTATTTAGAGTTTTTCAAACCTCAATATTCCAGCACAGTCCAGTCTCCAATTTGTAAACTTTATTATTATTATTTTTTGGCAATCTTAAGTCCAGCTTTATTTTATGCCTGTTTATTCCCAAAATATTTTAGTCCAATTTAGTTAAATCTTTAGTTCCAGCTTCTTCCTTTCCCAGTTTGAAGCCCTGCTTAGCTGTCAAAAATATTTTCTTATTTTTTTTCCCTGTTCCTTTGTAATTTTGCTGCTCAGTTTTCTTTTCTTCAAAATTCCACGTTACCTTAATCCTGGGGTACTTTTGTTTAGTTGTATTTCCCAGTTGTCCCGGTTCAGATGTTATCCACCTCTTTCTTCCCTCCTGCACAAATCTTAATCCAGCTGAGTCCTCCTCTTTGGAATGGCCATTTTAAACCACCGCTGCAGTCATCTTTGGGAGGAAAAAGACCAAGCCCGGGGCGGAGATGCGGCTCCCCTCAACCTGGCTTGCGGCTTCCCCTTACTCTGCCACCCCTCCAAGGCAGCTTCAGCCCCTAATTGTAATGATCAGGGATCTCCAATGAAAGAGAGCGGACCATAGCCACAGAGAGTCGCGATCTACGGTCTGTCGGCGAGGAGGCTCGGACTGTGCTTAAACTTTATTGAAAGTAAAAACCTACATTTACTGTACAGTGTATCTGTGTTCTCTCTCTGTGTGTTATTCTTCCCTACTCTCACTACGTCTCCCTGTATGCGCTCATTCTCCTAACGGGGAATTACCACAACATAGATCCTAATGGGCACAAGACTGGTGAAATAAATGCAACTTTACATATTTTTTCATATTGAGACACCGGGAAACAAGTACAAATCCAGTGGGAAGGCATTGCACAGCCAATGTATTGTTCTCTATGGCCATTGTTAGTAGGAGCAGAAGGATCTGATCCTAATGGTAAAACAGATCCATAGCAAGAGGTGATTTCCTAATCTTGTAGGACATTAGATACCAAGGGCAGGGGTGGGTTTCTACCGCTTCTGTCCAACTCTGTAGAACCAGTAGCTCTGAAGAGCAGCAGACATAGAACCGGTTCTATGTCTGCTGATGTTTTTGCCCCCACGCCCGCCTGGGCTCTTACCTGACCATTATTTCCTGCGTTTTTAACTTCAGCTGCTGTGCGAGGCACAACTGAAGTTAAAAAAGCAGGAAAAGGGGCTTTTTCAAAGGCTGCTTCTCAGCACACAGCACTGCTCAGCTGTCCAGGCACCAGGCTGATGATGATTTACAGGCGCACACACAGTGTGCAGGGAAGCCCATCGTAAATCACCGAACCTGTAGTACAAATCTAAACCTGTTGGATTCCACCCTTGACCAAGGGATATAAAAAGAAACCAATATCTTAAATTGTGTTCACTAAACAGTTTGCGTGTAGATCTTTCAGTACAGGTGTCACATAATTGCTATATGTTATACTATCATAGTTTAACTGCCTCATTTTGCACCAAATGCAGCTTCTTAGTTCAGATATTGATCCTGTGTTCAATAACATGGGCACATTTATGGCCATTTGGAATGTCCTGTGGTTTTTTGACCATGTTTTAAATGGTTTTGTTACAAACCTGCACTTACTTCTGGTTTTCTGCAAAACTGCACTCTAGTAAACAATGGGTTTCCTTAATGACTATGGTGTTCAGTTCACAACCATGGTATTCACAAGCATGGCCATGTTTGCTTAACAACTGTCACAAAAATGTTGTAAAATTGTCTTATGATTGTTATGATTCATAATCGTAATGGAGAGGCTTCATATGGTCATAACTTTAGGATTACTTGTTGACTAGCATTCAAAACAAGAAGTGTTACATTAACCCTTAGAACTAACATCACTCTTTTAAATCTTTTAAATATCACTCTTTTAAACAATTTCTGTCCCAATTTCCCTTTGATAATTTCCAATATTTGCATATGTTAAATGTGTTAGTTCTGTTTTATAGATAGGCAGCTATGTTAAAATGATTTAATTAATAAATAAATTGGTAAATTTATAAAGTGTCTCTATAGCTCTTCTGGTGTCATTTAGATTTCTGTGAATTGTGATCATCAATTTGCTTCCATTAGACAGCATTCAGTTCAACAAATCCATACTCGTGAACAATATCATAATCATTAGTATCTAAAAATAATTAGATGTTAGTCTACAAATTGAATTATTTTTCCTCCTCTTGGGAAAAGTGTATTATTGATTTAGCTCTCTTGGCCAGAAGACATTTATCTAAAAGGCAGCTACCATCTGCCATGCTTGGATGCAGCAAACCATTCAAATCATCTTGACGCATTCCTTGTCATGCTTGTTTGGGAATAGAAGTTACAATTTTTTAAACATCTATGCATCTGATGCCTGAATTTAGGGCACTGCAAAGCATTTGAATGAGACATTTACAAAGTGCACGTGTGCAAAGAAAACGCTTCGCTTGAAGCATTAAAACAGGCATATCCTTTGCAATACTCATGTATCCCATTGTCTATAGCAGGGGTGGGCAAACTACGGCCCGCGGGCCACATCCGGCCCGTTGGTCTTTTTAATCGCCCGCCCGAAGATTGGTACAGAATTAAGGTTTGATGTGAATGATTGAATGATTGCATTCATTTGATTTTGACTTGTAATGACAGGCATTTCGACACCAGATGGCGGCCTGTCTGTCAAATTTTAAAAGTCAATGAGGCCCCGAGCCAAAAGTTTGCCCACCCCTGGTCTATAGGTACAAATATGTGCATACAAAGCACCTCCATTGGACTTCCCTTTTTCCCTCCTTCAAGTCCATCCATGAGAGGCTTTTTGTTGAACAAATTCAGAAATTAAGACCCATTAATGATTACTTAAAACTGAAAGGTTAGAATAATATATCTTTATCCCAAAAATTTACTGGAAATCCTTTTTTTTTTCTTTTTAAATCATAACTTCTTTCAAATTTGCACCACATCAAAAGCTTTTTCTGCATCTAATAGAATACAGTGCTAAAATATCCCCCAATAACTTATGTTGTTAAAGGCTTGGCATTCTTTTATTAAGCCAGATTGTACTGAATAAATTATTGAAGGTAATGTCTTCACTAATATTCATGCCCATTTGGGTAATAACTTGCCCAATATGTAGGTTCTTTCCTTTTTCAAAGTGACACATATAACTTTATATAAAAAGCTGGTTTGGCTTTTAAAATGTAGGCTATTAATGGCTGTGAAATAAATGGTTGCAGTCATCAACAGGAAAAAAGTAATTGATGCCAAGCAGGAAAGATAGATGAAAAAGATTTGAGTGACATACAGAGGAATACAAGGTGCTTGGGCACAACATTTTCCTTGATATTTGTATTGTGGAGTTGAGACTAATCCTGAATTAAATGGTTCTTATTGCATTTATTATTCCACAGAATCTTAAAATGGTTCCCTGGGTAGGAGGTTCTTTAAAAAAATCAATACGGCAGGTCCAACCGCTCAATTAAAGCTCACCCCCCCTTGCCATATGAACACAACATATAAAAAGTGACAGAGGTTTGACTAAAATTATTATTCGGATGGGAATATAAATTCTGTTCTATTGGCGTTGGAAACTCAATATTTTTTTTCTAGTCAAAGATCCCTTCCAAATTTCATTATATTAGTCCTGAGGATGTATGAGCTAAAGTGTCAATCAGTTTAAATTTCACACTTGATTAGCTGTTTCAGGTTTTCCAATAACTGAAGATAAGCACCTTGAGGTTTTTTTAAAACATAATCAGCATTATACAGTATAATCGTCCATCCACTTTTCTACATATTCCTTTCCAAAGATAAATTTCCTAATTTGAAATAACAGCTATTTTTTCCCTGAAATAAAAATAAAAATCCAGATGCTGTACAGGGATTTCCTGTCAGCATTACTTAACACCGAGAGTTTGCCTTTTTTGTGCAATAATTAAAAGCTTCAGCAAATAACATGGACTTCACACTGGAGCTTTAAAATACCTCAGTGCAGAGCTGGTGACCTAGTTCTTCATTTATAGAACACAGACTTCATCGTTTAAAAGTACTTGAACAATTATATTTATCCTAACAATATTGCAATTAAGTGCTGATGTCAGTGCTTATGAAATGAATTAAAAGAATATTACAGTGTTAATCATGTCCTGACATTTCTATTGTCTCATTATATTTTTACTAAACCACCAGCTGACTTTCACAGTGAACCAAAAACTGATTGGTACCATTCCTCAAAATGCTATTTTCAGTGTGATCT
Source organism: Notechis scutatus (assembly GCF_049901735.1). Classification (NCBI taxonomy): domain Eukaryota; kingdom Metazoa; phylum Chordata; class Lepidosauria; order Squamata; family Elapidae; genus Notechis; species Notechis scutatus. Next base: position 41,350,825 of record NC_142010.1, read on the forward strand.
ATAGATAATTTCAAAATGTGTTCACATAAATGAATTCTCCAGTCTCAAGCACTATTGGTAATTTATCCCATATGCATTTATAAAGCAGTGACTATAAATTGAATACCATCAGCTGCATCTGTCATTGGAGCCAAAAAACTAAATAACTTTAAATCAAAGAATTTCAGCTTAGAGTAAATGGCTTGCAGGTGGAATTGATTTGTGTTCAGTGGTTAGGAAATACCTTGTCCTTGTTATTCATAGAACAATGAAAAAATATAAGATGACTGAAACAGCATTTACAATATTTACTCAAAGAACATGAAATCTGAATGGATTGCCAATTTTGAAAACTTTCTGAGTAAATTCTAGAGAAAGACGTTCTACCTGAATCTCAATCACATTTTTGTAGTTCAATACAAGCTTGAGGCTTACACTCTTTTCGCATATAATTCATACTGTACCTAACAGATTGAAAGTAAAACACATCTGACTTAGGCCAGCATATAACTTTCTTATAAATGAATAATATATGTAAGGCCATTCAAGTAAAGAAAGTCCTATGTCTTAATTTTCTTAATCATTGCGGGGATTGAAATACTAGCTTTACTTTGCTTGTCCAATGATTTAAAAGATTTGCAAAGGCTGGTAGCAAGTTAATGGGTAGTATGCTGTTTGTTGTGAAGAATAGTTACGCTGGTATACAGTAGACTTTCATGACCAATATCTTTTGGGTGATATTGGGCTCCAGGGTTTTTGACTATGGTCTAGACAACAAATTTCCTGATATTTTGTTAGCAGCTGTGACTGGCATCTTTAGAGGCAACTGGGCAGTATTTGATGAATTGGCTGCTGCCTTTATAGACAAGTGTCTTAACTTTTGATAGGTCTTTAATTAAAATGGTTTCTGATTGGAGGAAACCAGATCTCACCAAACTGCACAAGAAACCAGCTCAAGTAAAGACCAATCAGAAGGACATCTGGATATAAAGATAGGAGCCCAGTCAACTAAATATTGAAGTCCAATGTTACCCATGAAATGAATATTTGTTTTTTGAAAGTGAAAATGACATTCTTTTGTCTATTTTGTTGTAAAAAGTGAAATATATATCTGGAGAAGTATAAAACTATGTCAAATGTAGGGGGAATTTCTTATTCAATAAGAAGTGTGAAGATGAGAAAGGATTATGAATGAATGGCTATTGAATGAATGTGGATTGAATGCAAAAGTGAGTGATTGGTATGAAAGGGATATGTAAAGGTGGGTTATCATATAAAGAGAATGAATTCTCAAATCAAATTACAAAACCAATCTGTGATGGAAAAATAAATTAGCTAATAGGAAAAGAAGATTGAGAAGGTTCTGATTGGATAGAGCTGATGAAGTCCTCACAAAGAGAGTGAGAAGGTTTTTTTTTTAAAGGATAAACCTGAAAAGGTTTACAGACATGATAGAACCATGCATTTAGCATTAAAAAGGTAAGAAGTTCTGTGCATATTGTTGGTGTAAACTGAATTGAAAGTAGTTATATCTATTTTTCTTATCTGAAGCAATTTTTTTTGCTTACTACTGTTGACTTTCTTTTCACACTTGGCATCATATTGTTTAACCCCAAAGCAAATAGCATACAGTAATGGCTAGATTTAGTGCTAAATACATTGAAAAAGCAACCTGTATCTGACCTGACAGGATTCTCCAGTTTGTTAACTTGGCCACCTGCTTGTAAGATCCCGGTACCTCTAAGATGCTTAAAGTCATGCAGGAAGTGACCTGTGTCTGACTCATGCAATGATGTCAGCCTTGAAAGAGGTTGAGCTATGTCCCTTCCTCAAGAAGCCCAAACTGTGTCCAAAAGTCCTGGACATTACCTTCCATTCCCAATCTTCCCTTTTTAGGGAAAGTGATGGGAGAGGATAATCAGGTGCTCAGCTGCAGAGAACCATGGAGCAAGCAGATGATTTGGACCTGTTTCTGTCAGGGTCAGTCTTCTAAGGAGAAGGCATGGCCATATCTGTTGATTACAGAGCCAGAATTTCTTGCTCTCTCAATACATATCATCCTTTGGAATTTGCTTTAGAAGTTGGATTTGAAGGCACTGTTTTATGGAAATTGCAATTTTACAGCAATTTGGTTCTCCTTTACTGTGGTTGGTGCCAGTTGCCATTGATAGTCAGATATCTTATCCATGGCATCTGACTTATGGGGTTCTGCAAGCCCCGTACTTCTGCTTTAGCATCTCTTATCCAAGAAACAACTGGGACTTGAGGTTCCCCTTGAAGACCATCCAAATGCTAAAGCTGATCCAGAATATGGCAGCATGGACAATAATAGGACAGCCTCATTGTGTGCACATCATCCCACTGCTTTGTGAACTGCATTGGCTATAGTTGTCTTCCAGGTGCCATTGAAAGTGTTGTTATCACCTTTAAATGAGCCGCAGTGGTGCAGTGGTTAGAATGTACTGCAGGCTACTTCTGCTGACTACTGGCTACCTGCAATTTGGCAGATCAAATCTCATCAGGCTCAAAGTTGACTCAGCCTTCCATCCTTCCAAGGTCGGTGAAATGAGGACCCAGATTGTTGGGGACAATATCTGTAAACTGCTTAAAGTAAAGTACTATGAAGCAGTTTACATGTCTAAGTACTATGGCTATTGCTATTAAAGCCCCAAGGGACTGCATATTTCCATTTGTCTCAGGACAGGAGGTGAGCACACTCCAAGTCCACTGATTAAAAAAATCTTATATATAGTCCTATAAAATCTTATATATATTTTCTTGTTAAAAAGGGCAAGACAACAAAACATTTAAAATAGCCAACTTGTTATTAACAATTCATAAAAGAGAGTGGAATTTATTTCAAGAAATACCCAGAATCTCCTGGCTTTTCATTATGTTGGATTCTTCTTGAGGAGAATTGATAAGAGCAATCTCTGTATTGATATGTAGCTATATTATTTTATATCAATATGATTGGCCACTGAATTGTAATAACATCAGATTAATAAAGCTACTTAAATATTCTTAAGAGTTCATGCAATGTCTGATAGACAAAATGTTTAAGATAGTCGTGACTCCTGGTTTTGCAAGAGATTGCTGATATAAAACTGACACATATCTTAATGTTTACGGTCACTTTTGGAAGGGGCTTGCAAGATTTTTATAAATAAAATTGTTTAAATAATTCCCTTGCTTTGAGATGTATATGTATGCAATTATGTCTTCCTCAAGAGATTGATGGGCTTTCTATGAGTTGTATCCACAGAAGAGATATAGTTCCAGTTTCAAAAGATTTAGCCAATTGTTCTAGGGTGTCTCAGAAGTTAAAAATGCTGCTGGTCCAAATGCTTTTAACAAATATTTTGCCACTGAGCTGTATCTGATAAATGATATTTAGCTCTCAGCATGGTGTATGTAAAAAATGTGTCATCATTATCTATCAATTGGTTCAAAGTCAATATCCCTGCTTTTACCCATATCACAATTTCCCACAACTGTTATGGTGGATTTCCCCATAAAATTAATTTAGCATAGCAAAAGCAATAAAATCTTTTATTAAACATTCTGTAGCTTTCTAACTGATAGAATTGTTTTGAGGGGTACCAGAGTTATATTGTATTTACATCATAATACTGTCCATCCAACCAAGGGTTATATAAATGTATTCCAAAGTTGCCCAAATTTAGAGGTGATATTCAGCAGGTTCTGACCAGTTCTGGAGAACCGGTAGCAGAAATGTTGAGTAATTCGGAGAACCAGCCAATATTACCTCTGACTGGAGATTTTACAGTATCCTTGCCATGCCCACCAAGCCATGCCCACAGAACCAGTAGTAAAAATTTTTGAATCCCACTACTGCCCAAATTGTAAAATTAATGCCAACTATTGACTTCCACAACTTGATGCTTAACAATAGTAAATTTTGATGATTCAACTCCAGATTTAGAAAACCAATCCAACCAAATCCTCTCTTATTAACCAACATTTGCATTTTAATATGATATTCTTGGAATTGAATAACCCCATCAAAATTTTGTAAACAAAGTAATTATTTTCTGAAAATATTTTCTAGAGATTTGAACAGGAATTCCTCTCAAAATATAAATAAATCTGGGAATAATATTCATTTTGCCTCTTCCCAATGGGTGAGGTTTAATGACATGCATGTATCCATACCTAAAGAAACTACTTTATATATTTTATTTATATCTTGCTGATACATCTTTCAGTGTACACATGCTTAATTTAGTGGTTTCAATATAAATATGGAATTGATTATCCTTAAATGGATGGCTATTTGACACCAGTTTCAGTTTGGACCAGTTGAAAGAATGTCTGCTATTTTACTATTTTACTAAAGGCATCTATCATTTGCATCAACACAGGGATAATAGTGTGAGATTAGTAATAAATATCTGTCTCTGCCAACTTTTGGAATTTACCTTTGCAATTCTACTCTGGAACAGGTAGAGTAGAATGGGCCCCAAAAAGTTACAAAGTCCAGGGAAATAAAGTTAATGGGATCCTTCAAAAGTCTGAACAGCAACTAGTCAATATGCTGGTTTATTAGCCAACTGATTGAGTGAAAATTCAGTTTGAAATGCAATTGTAATACCTTTGATTTCCATGAATGATTGCCAGGGATTGTGACCTTAGTAGATTTCTCCTTTTCTGAAGATTCTGATTACATACTTGATCTGGATGGATGGATGGATAGATAGATTGATGGATGAATGAATGAATGAATCTTTTCTGAAGGCTGACTACAGGTTCTTGTTTCTAATCAGTGTTCATACTCTGGATTCTAGATTAATAATTGCTAATATGCACTAAAGAAACCCTCCTCCAAAGGATTATGAATGATACTTTGTAAAACAGATAAAATATAAAATAGCTCGATATATTTTAATTATTTCTTTCATAACCTACAAAATTAAATTCTGTGATGATGAATACACTATTGCTTATTAAATTCTGATGGAACTGAGAAAATGTAACTTTTAATGAAACTTTCCATACCCTGCTAAACATTGTTAGTACTTTAATAATTTTCTGCATATTATTGTATACTGCTCCCCGCTCAACAAAGATAATTTTTAAAAATCTTTTGTAATCAGACCTTCTTTATTGCAACTCATTAGCATCTCATATTGTACAAAAAAGGACACATTATTTGGTTGTCTTTTTATTTTATTCTGTTAACTATATCTTGGGAAAATATAATGAAGTCATATAATAAGGAAAATGTTTCTTTCATGGATAGGAATAGCCTTAATTTCTTCTTGAATGTATTTCCCAAAATAACGAGATAAGTACCAACATTTCACTAGAGCTGATTCCCCTTTCAAGAGTGGAGATAAAGAACTTCCTTTGAAGGGGAAAAAATGGTTAATTTATATGTCTCCTTTGAGCCACACTAGATACTTCTGAGCTGAGGTTTCAGCACTGGGGCAATCCAGAGTCATATCTTAGATGGATTGAAAGAAGTTTGCATTGAAAAAAGCATATTAAAAGAAAAAGTATGTGATGTGGGTGGAGGAAGTATGGTAATCCTGGAACTGGTGCGAATGTTTTCTTATAGAAGATAAATGAAAGGGAGAAAAAAGCCAAAATGAAGAAGAAAAATGCTCACATTGCTCTTCCTTTCTTTCTCTGGTCGAATTATAGTTCAGAGGATAAGTTTGCCTTTAAATATTCTCCTCAACCTATTTCAAATGTTGTCTGTCCTATTCACTTTTTTCACATGATATCTTCCTATGAAAACCAACATTAAAAAAAGATGGTGGTGATTAGAAAGAGCATGTGCAAGAGATAATTGGTTGAACAGATATAAATAATATATGTGTAGTTCAGAGTATTGAAATCTTACAAATCTCTTTACAAGAAAAGGATACATTATTTGCAGGATTGTCTTTCTTTGACTATCTCTGCTCATCCCATGAGATCTGGCCCAACAGGTATACTTTGGGCCCCTCTATGAATCCATGTCATCTAGCAGAACCTAGGAAACAGGTCTTCTCTGTTGCCCTAAGGAATAATACCTGTCCATTACCCCTGAGAATTGGATGGCCCCAATTTTGTTGCCTTCCATAAGGCCTAGTTTTGTTTTGGACACTGGGCCAGAATGTTGGTTTGTCGCGTCGAGCGACCGGTCTGTTGTTTCGATCTTCCGGCTTGTCGCTGAATCCCTTTCAGAAAGCAATTTAGTGAGACCCTCGCAAGGGTGAGGTTTAGCGGAGCCCTCGCAAGGGCGAAGTTTAGCGTAACCCTAGCAAGGGTGAGTGCGAAGCACAAAGAAAAAAGACACGAAACAAATGATTTCTTCAGGTGAGGCAGCACATCGCGCCTGGGGCAGATGGAATTGTCCCGGCGGCCCCGATTGCTTTGCGCTGTCCTCTTTTATTGTGCTGAATCAAAGAAGGGGGTGAGAGGGATTGCAGGAAGACAAAGAAGTTACAAAGTTAATCATTGAAACCAGGCTACGTGATACAAGTAACGAACTTTGTGACTGATACTTTCAGGCAAACATGTCTTAATACTGAATACACATCTTTTAGCTGACACAGACTTCTGAAGTTAATCCTGTCAGCTTCTTTCCTGTCAGCTCAGTGGATTTTGACCTGAGAGGTATACGTGCTGGGCAGGATTTGTTCTATGGAAAAATACTAAGGCAGAATAGCCACAATTCCTCCTTTTCTTTATTTTTGTGCTCAAGATTCTAGGTAGAGTCCTTTCTCCTCCCGAGTAGTCCCATAAGGTGGCAACAAACCCTTCGGTTTGTTGATGCCTTGCAGAACCAACTCATACGAGGAAAAGTCCTCATCCCCCAAATCATGGCTTGGCAGAGTTAACAAAACTTCTTTGGGAGAAAAGGAGTCATTAGTGTCTATTTGCTCTTCTGACTCTAGGTCAGAGTACCATTCCAGCAAAGGTTTTTTGACAAGGTCTTTTGATTCAATGAAAGATGTGAGAAAGCTAACTGATTTTTGAGTATTGTTAACTTCATTATCAAGTGTATTCAAACGATCAGTTTTAGATGAATCATTAAGTGTAATTGCTAGCAATGTGTAAGAAGAATTGACCAACTGTACTAATGGATTCACCTGAATATTGGGTTTTTGTAGAAAGGTTGATTTTAAATTGGGATTGGGACCAACATCATAATTAGACATGGATATCGAGAGACGAATTGTAAAAATATTCCCTTCATCTCCTTGACCATCCCACTGACGTCCTCCCCAAGTAAACCCAACCATCCATTGTTTTCTTGCAAGTGTCTTTCCTTGTGCAGTAAAAGTGATTCTGAGTGGATTTATTCTCTGTCCACAACAAGGCCATGAAGAGCAGGAATGCTTTGCTTGGGCACGGGTAATATGAATATAGTCATTTTTGGTAGGTGCTTCCCACCAGATATGACCTGTGGATACACAACTCCATTTTTACAATATCTGTCAACTACCCCACCGCAGGCAGAACGAGAAGTAGCAGTACTATGAGCAGGGCAAAAATATAGTCTATAGTTGTCAGCAGGTGCTGGAGGGCAGGAGCCTTGCTTGTCCCATGTATCAGCTTGCAATTTTTTATCTGCGAATTTTTCGACTCCTGTTCCCATTTCAGCAAAATCCATGAAAAGCTGAGGAAACCATGGCCATCGGTATAGTTAGTGGTGGTATTTAAAATTTTTCCTTGAAAGTCAAGGATAGTCCAGGTATAATTTTGAGGTTGATGTTCATTTGTAGAAGATGGTTGTATGCTTCGAGGAGTGCGACGATAGCCAAATCGTGGAATAGCATGAGATGCAGACTGCTTAGAGATGGAGCTGTCATCAATGAAGGCAGGATACCGAAGATGGCGAGCTCGAATGAGAGCTGTAGTCTTGCGATGAGTGTCATCATGGATGAGGTGGCGTCTTCGCACGACAGGTGGTTTGTAGCGATCAGGAACCCAGGAAGATGGATGATGCCAAATGCAGTTGGTGACATCACAGGGTGGAAAGCAGCAACGAAGATGCCATCATAGTTTTTCTTCAGGAAAAGTTGTCTCAGAATTAGCTTGAGATGGCAATGTAAGGAAAACAGAAGATAGAGGAGGAGATGCCACTGAAGGAGTGGAAAGCAATAGAACAGTGTGATTGAAATAGGTGTGATTGTGAAAAAATCCCAAGCAAGAATAGGAACCTATAGTAAGCTGAGTGACATGTATAGTTAAAAATATTAAACAAGGAGAATAGTAATAGTGAACAGTTATGTCAGAAGTAGGAGAAAAGAAACGACCATTGTGTTGGAAAACATAATTACATGCAGGAAGGAGATTATCTTTAAAAACAAAGGTAACAGTGTCAGCAAGGAAAGCAAAAATAGCATCAGGAGATGCCCTTAATTGAGAAAAGACAGGAAGTATTGATATCAGAAGAAAGATTAGGGTTAGAGTCAGGTTTGCCATGGTAAGGTCTGACACAGCGAGCAGGAACCCAAAGCACTCAATCAGGAAGTTGGACAGCTGTGTAGCCTCGATCCCAGGTGAAGAGACCAGCAGGGCCCTTCCAAGTAGGGTCTGGCAGTTGGCGGTAGTATACCTGTGGTTTGGGAGAATCAGGGGAAGGGGGAGGAAAAATATCGCTCCGCTGCCATCATAGCAGGGGTGCTGGAGAGTTTGAGGAAGTTGAGGGTATAAAGACAGAGATTAAAAGTGTCTTGCATCGCCGGGAGGCTAAGGTTTTTTTTTCCCTTTGATCAAATGTCGTTCTAACGCTGTTTTTAGCGTTAAGTTGGCTCTCTCTATCAGGGCTTGTCCTTGACTATTAGCTGTGCTAGTGTATGCAGGACCATTATCTGTTTATATTTCATTTGGGCGTCCCAACGATGCAAAGTTGCGAATGTAATGATTGATGACATGTTTGGAGGCTTTTTTCCCTATGCGGGTTTGCCATTATAAACCCTGAATAGGTGTCAATAGACACGTGAAGGTATTTCCAAGGGGCGAAAGGTGAGAATTGAGTGACATCCATTTGCCATGTTTCGCAGGCTTTCTCCCTAAGTAAGGGCTTCAACCAATGGAGAAAGAATATCAGTGGTTAAAGACAGGAAAGGTCGGGCCCAGTTTATGGTACCCAGATATTGCTGAAGTTGAACCAAGGTGGGTTGAGAAGGTAAAGACAGAGAGTTTTATTCAGAAAAGCAATGGGCTAGTATTGCCCCTCCCTTTCTCTGATATTTTGGTGGAATCAATCTATGTTCTCTGGAAAGGCCAGCCCACTGAGGGGTCGCCCTCCCATTTCTTTTTCTTTGCTACTTTCTTGTTTACTTTCAAACAAACATCCAGAATTCCCTCATTGCATTCACAGACACACACATCCTTCTCAATTTGTACACACATCTTTCCTCTTCCAACTCATCTTTCTCTTTTTCCTCAGGTTTCCAATCCTATTCTGATTTTCTCTTCTATTTCTAGCAAGGGAATTGATGCCATTAACAGTTCTATTTCCCCTGTAGCTTCAGTCCAGATTGTCACATCAATCCCTTCAGCTAACTCCAGAGGCCTCTTCAAAGCCTCTTTCCTTCCTTCAAACAACACATCCACAAACCATCTCTCTCCTTCCTACTTCCATTTCCTTCCTTATCTTTATCATCAAATCTACGTGCAACAAACAATCTTAGCTTCCCACTCCTGTCTTCTCAAGTACACCAGAAATTGTGGAAAAGCAGAACAATAGGGTAGCAAGACATTATTTACATAGTGTTGACACATGGTAGAGTTTTAGCAAAAGATTCCATTAATCAATAATGAGTTTTGTGTTAAGTTGAGACATAAGATCATGGCCCCACAGGTTGAAAAGTTCCCAGATTTCTTTTTATGACAAAAACAGGAGTATTGTAGGGGTTAATGGATGGTTCAATGTGGCCAGCGCTCAATTGTTCAGAGACCAGAGTGGTTAGAGCGAGCACTTTTCTTGAGTGAGTGGCCATTGATCTACCCATACAGGGATAGAGGACTTAAGAGTAAGTGGAAGAGAGGCAGGCATAGTGATATTCACGGAATGTGAAAGTAGCTCCAAGCTGTCCTAAAAGATCCCGACCCCACAGATTGAAAGCAAGGGGAAGGATATAAGGTTTGATGAGAGCAGAAGAATCATATAAGTAAGGAGCTGCAACCACACCCTCTATTGTAAGGGAAGAATTGGGAATAAGCAAGACAGGTGTGGAAGGAGGTAGAGGTTTGAGAAGCGTTGTAGTTAAAGGAAGAGTAAAAACAGCACCAGGATCATCATACACAAGATCCTCTAACAGCACCACAGGAAATGTTGTGACAGGTAATTCAGCCTTTGTGGCGGGGCTAGCTGAAGACCCCTCAATTAGTTTCCCGAAGGCTGAGAGAGAGAAGGATTAGAACGACATTGTGAAGCCCAATGATAGCCTTTCCTGCAGCGAGGACAGATGGTTTTTGGCTTAGATGAGGAAGGGGACCTCTGGTTTGGCCACAAAGAGCAGCTCCACCCCCTGGCATACGACATTGATTTTTAAAATGTCCAGGCTTGCCACAGTTAAAGCAATTGCCATTGCGTGTTACAGCAAAAGCATCAGGAGGAGAAGTGGAGGCAGAATTAGGATTAGGTAATGAAGCAGTGATAGCAGTGGCAAGCATATCCATTTTATGAGTGGTTGTTCCTACAATTCTACAGAGTTGTAAAAACTCAGCCAATGTCACTCCTGGCTTATTAGCGACTGGCTGTAGAATTTTTGACAATCCTGATTTGCATTAGAAAAAGCCAATTTTATAAGTAACTCTTGTTTAGCAACAGAATTATCTATCTGTCTATCTAGGGCTGTCTGAAGGCGACTGATGAATGAAGCATATGGCTCATCAGGACCTTGCATAATTTTTAAAAATGCTTGAGTGGACTGCGAATCTGAATCATCCACTCGCTTTAAAGCATTCATAGCACACATATGAATAATGGCAAAACTACGACGGGAGAATTTTGTTGTTGTGCTAGAGTGGAGAATTGATCTTTGCCCATTAAGTGATCTACAGTTACTCCAGCAGGCAAACCCCTACGAATTTCAGCCTCAACACCTTTTTCATATTCAGATTGCCACACAACATATTGCGCTGGAGTCATAAGCATAGAAAAAGCATTTTCCAATCATACAGTAACATAACTGTATTAGCTGTAACCAAAGAATCAAGTATTCCCCTAGTAAAAGGAGAATGTAATCCATAAGTTGTAACTGCATTTTTATATTTTTTAAAACTTTAAACTCAATGTTGCTATGAACATTGCCTCCTGCTGCTCAGGGATGATAGTCATAGGATAAGCAGAAGGATCTTCTGTTTCTAAAGGCAGAGATGATGACAGAAGATTAGTTATAATACCTCCCACAGGTTTCATCGTAGAAGGATCAGAAAGAGAAGAAGGAGCAGAAGGAGGAGGGAAAGAAATGTCAGGATATGGAGGTGGTAAGGAAGAAATTGTATCAAGATGAGCCGCAAGAGGCTTAGAAGTTTTTGAATGAGAAGAGGGGAATCAGAGGAAACAGGGGAAAAAGATGTTTCAGGAAGACTAGAAGGAGGATAAACAATTGTTATAGCAGCCATTATCGCTCTCCAAGAAATGAGTATGTCCATGGGAGCTCTGGGAATTTCATGTAGATATTTCCCTAATTTTTCCCATAAAGAATGGCTAAGAGTTCCAACAGATGGATAGGCTGGACAATGTGCCTCAAAGTAAATTATAATTTTATTTAAAGATTTTTTCGAAATAGGGTACACAGTGGTACCACTGATTTTCTGAAAGGAATTAGCCTTCTTCACTAAATTATAAAAGATCGTCCCTTTGCCCTGACGAAACTTTGAAGTGAGGAGCCCATTACTTACGTCGTACGAAACCTATGCCAGGTGCGTAGAAATGGGAGTGAAGGCGATGCACCCCTAGACAGAAGTCACACCGTGGAACCAGAAAATCGAAGAGATCCCGGACGAATCAAGGGATCCCGGACGAGCCCCAGCTGTCGCGTCGAGCGACCGGTCTGTTGTTTCGATCTTCCGGCTTGTCGCTGAATCCCTTTCAGAAAGCAATTTAGTGAGACCCTCGCAAGGGTGAGGTTTAGCGGAGCCCTCGCAAGGGCGAAGTTTAGCGTAACCCTAGCAAGGGTGAGTGCGAAGCACAAAGAAAAAAGACACGAAACAAATGATTTCTTCAGGTGAGGCAGCACATCGCGCCTGGGGCAGATGGAATTGTCCCGGCGGCCCGATTGCTTTGCGCTGTCCTCTTTTATTGTGCTGAATCAAAGAAGGGGGTGAGAGGGATTGCAGGAAGACAAAGAAGTTACAAAGTTAATCATTGAAACCAGGCTACGTGATACAAGTAACGAACTTTGTGACTGATACTTTCAGGCAAACATGTCTTAATACTGAATACACATCTTTTAGCTGACACAGACTTCTGAAGTTAATCCTGTCAGCTTCTTTCCTGTCAGCTCAGTGGATTTTGACCTGAGAGGTATACGTGCTGGGCAGGATTTGTTCTATGGAAAAATACTAAGGCAGAATAGCCACATTGGTTGAGTTCACCCCAAAGGGAAATTCTTTGAATGAGATTATTCTATGGTTAGCTTTGGTAATTCTGTATTGTTTGTGTGCTCTGTTTTAGTTTCTTTATCCTTCCAACATTCTATAAGGCATCCAGAGTTGCTACTCAGAGTTGGAAAATCTTATAAATCACCTAAATAAATAAAATAAAAAATAAGCTGAGAAATCTGTTCATAAAGAGAAGTTTTTTAAAGAAGCATTGTAAGGAAAATAAAGAGGATGATACTGTTACTACTGTATCTAATTTTAAAAAAGATATAAGAGAAAATAACGTGATTTTGTACTTATTTATTATGAATGCAACACAATATTTACCTCAAAATTAGTTAGGGAAATAGGTTATTCTTCCATTATGAGTCATATCATTCACAATTTATTATAACTAGTGTCTGAATTGCATTATGATAATTCTCTTGAGCAATTTTTCATATAAAAACTGTCCACAAGTATGCTATGCTTGTCCATAGGTTGATATTGTTATTAAGAGAAAAATGCTGAGCTGACAGTTATATACAGTAGTTCATTTTCCTCAAAGAAAATTCTTCAGTAGTAAGTTATGGGACACTGTTTACTTTTTAAAAATGCACGTTAAACATAATTTTTAATTGCATTTTGCATGCTTAGTCACATTAATAATTCTCTGTCAGTGTTGTATCAATTTCACATTACATTTTTAGAACAAAACGATGTAAGTGTGCCCTTGTATGTGCTTTCTTTCAACCTTCATAAGATTTTGTTGCATGGACATTTTTACGCACTATACAATAACAGTAGTGAGAAAAATTACCTCAGTGGAAAAAAGATTAAGGATTTTAAAAAGTCAGTATTTGTATTTGAGCAAGTGCAATCTAATCTTTTCTAAATACTTGCTCATGTGTGTGCAAAGTAATATTAATATGGACCAAGTTGTATCATGTTTAAAATCCCAACTTCCAGTAAGATCAGAATAGTGAGTAGTCTTTATTGTCTACCTATGTAAATAATCTTTATTGTTTTTATAAAATTTTCAAGGTTGAAAAATAGAGATTTATTAGACACAATGGCTTCTGGGAATTATTTTTCAGTATAACAACTTCTTCACATAGTAAGTGCCAGTAATTATTAAATAAAACCTATAACTTGTCGGTTGGGATACAGTCCTCAACAGGCAAATTGAGGTAGAGGCATCTTAGCAGAGAGTTAGAAAGTAATGAATTATCCAAGGTCCTGATAACTGATTTTGATTTTATTTTTTCTAGATACTGTACTACATATAATCTTTTCCTTTATATTATACAAGTTCATGCATTGATTAATGTTTCTGTACTTATTATACACTTGCTTCTGGTTAGATGTACTATTCCAAATGTAGTTTGCTCAGATAGTAACTGAGATAAGACAAGACAAGCTGGACACAAATTTATTTGCTTCTCAGCATAATCAGAATATATTAGATAGTTGCAGCCACACATCAGAAATGTCTCTGGTCTTTGACTGTAATAAACTTACTTGACATCAGAAATGTTTTTCAGTTATTTCTCTTTATTAATTCTCAGTTCATGCTAGCAATTTTCTACACACTCAAGCCTCATAGATACTTGTGGACAAGTGACAATGTATTTTTGCTCTTTCTTACAATTTAATGTAGAATCATTTTGTCTTCGTTGGTAATAGTACACTGAATACATAGGCTCCCTGGCTTAAATAAGAATGGCTCTAACATTTTATGGTGGAATATTTTATATACAAGAACTAAGTATTGCTTGATCCCTACTTTCTAGACAGTAACTGCTCTCTTGAAAGGGATTTTGGAGTAGATTTTAACTCCCTGGCATGATTTAAAAAGTACATAATAGATGAGAGCACTCTAATTTACATGACAGTTTGCCTCTGAGTTTTTAAAGACTTCCTTTAAAATCCCTTGACAAATCAGATAGAAAACATATATTCTCAGCTGGTGTTTTTCTAATTGACACATTGTATAGGAGTATGTGTTGGAGTAGCAGCTGCAGAAAATGCTATGGAACTTTTTTGAAATGGCAGGATGTGAAAATATATTGGAGTAAAGCAGCTGATATGCAGAAACACAATATTTTTGTGTAGAAATCTATTACAGACTTATAATATGTGAGCATTTTCCAACTAAGTACATTGCAAACACTAATGTATTTTCAGGTCTGCAGTACTATGTATAATGGCAGGTTCTCCTTATGTGACGAAGGAACTGCTGTAATACAAAGCATGCATTATAAGCAGTAGACTTTTCTTTCCTTTGAAAGAAACAGCAAAGAGCCACTGATGCTTCAGCATTTAATCTTCATGGGATAGTATAATTCCTTCTCTGACTTTACAGCTTTGTTAATTTGAGAGTACTGGGAACTATAACAGAAAATGTACTGTGAAAATGATGACAAAGAATACCATTTTCAATTTCCAGGTCTGCATTCAGCACTGCAGATGACAAAATTAATATATGGGAGAGGGGGCATAGAAGACACAGTATCATACAAATATCAACAAATCAAACACCAAGATGGGCTGTGAATACAAATAATTAACAACAACAACAACTGATCTCCAGGTCATTCCAGCAAAATTAAGAACTAATGCTCTTCTTTGCCACATACCCTTTAGTGTAGAGGTCTTCAAACTTGACAGCCTTAAGACTTGTGGACTTCAATTCCCAGAATTCCTCCTCCAGTCATGTTAGTTCAGGAATTCTGGGAATTGAAGTCCACAAGTCTTAAACTTTCCAAGTTTGAAGACCCTTGCCCTAGTGGCTGAATAAAGTTAAGTCATAAAACTTGGTTCCATGTTTCCTTTTCCAGGGAACCTAGGTTGGGTAAATTAAGAAGCACTGAGTTTGAGACTAGACAAATCCTTAAAAAAATGCACAAGTGTTGACTTCTCTTGCCAGAAACCTTCAGGAAGATATCTTGCAAGCTTTCAAGAATAGTTGAGGATCCAAGAAGGAAAAGAATCCATCTCATTCAGACATGAGTTGAAAGGTTAGTGACCACAAGTGAAGACAACATAGCAAAAAAATTAGGAAAAGGTAACATCCTTTAAAAAAGAATAATCACATATTACCACTACAGAATACTTGATGTGGAATATATAAGAAAATGGAAAGCATGTGCTCATTCGCTAATATTCCAAAGTAGATATTGTAATGGAACAAGTCTCTCTATCATCTCAGGGAAGAGCAATAACAATAAAAATAGCACTTAGACTTACATACCATTTTACAGTGCTTTACAGTCTCTAATTGGTTTACAGAGTCAGCATGTTGTCCCCAACAATCTGGCTCCTCATTTTACCCACCTCAGAAGGATGGAAGGCTGAGTCAACCTTGAGCCTGGTGAGATTTGAACTGCAAAATTGCAGGCAGCCAGCAGTCAGCAGAAGTAGCCTGCAGTACTGCACTCTAACCACTGCACCACTGTAGCTCTTATAGAGGTTGTATAAACCATATTAGCTTCTGATTGATAAATAGGTAGCTAGAATGATTGAAAAGAAAACCTTACAGGGTCAAATTACTAAAATGCCAACATATGAAAGCTTGCCGGCTATGCTGCACAGTCTGCTGCATTGCAGCTCTTGTGTAACCATCTTCATTTTGTTGCTTAAAGTACAAGAAAGCCACTGCAGCTAGAAAGCACATACTTCAAAACACTACTCACATAACTCTGGACTGTTGTCGCAGCATCATCCAGGCTCAAAGAGATCCCTGTAGCTAATATGCTATTTTGAAAAAGAAATGGTCTCACTACACTAGCTTGTAATCATTTTTTGATAAATAATACACAAAATATCTATTTCTAATAGAATTGTATAAAAGAGTTGTATTTAGTCCACAAATTAATCATTTTCCATTCAGTTTAATAAGGGTTTTTTTTTGGATACAAGAATGGTAGAAAACATAATTCAGTCATTGGACTTGACAAGAGAAATACTGTAGCTTTTTAAATATAGGGTTATTTACATCGGATATCTTACTATATTTAACACAAAATTAAGAGGAAAATATTTAATGAATATTGGTGTTTAGTATGTAGATTGTTGTTATCTTTCTAAACTTAGAGAGAAGTGGTTGTATTGTTAATATCTCTGCACTAAAGGAAAGTTGAAAGTATTTTTGTTATATTTGTTTAATGAATTTCTTTGTCACTTTGTATCCTACCTGAAATATTTAAAACATTTTCAACTGAAAGGCTTTTTGTCCATTAAACCCCTTTTAGAAATTAAATCCCACTTTCAGTTGAAATATTTAATCAATACAAATATACAATGCTACAGGATTCCACTTAGACTCAAGCAGGGACTAAAATCGTGCCTAGAAACAGGATATAGAAAACTGAGTTTAATTCTCCAACTGGCAAGAAGGCAATATTCAGACACTATTTCTCAGCTCTTAGCATTCAATAACTTATCCTAAACCCCACCCCTGTCCCAGCAGCTGAATACATTAACATGGAATTGTGGGAATTGCCTGACTGCCTTATTTAAGATAAAAGTCTCTAAATACTAAAACCAGGAAATAATTTCAATAACGTTCTTTTCAAATGTTTAGATATTTTGAAGTCTAAATGGATATTTTCAATGTTTCTATGACTTGAGAATATGGTAACAGTCTAAGCTTGCCCAGTCAGGATAGACCCTTTATAAGGAGCAGGCAAAGGGGAAATTAAGATGGAATTTTTATTAAGTAAAATACATTCAATAATTTCAGCTGGCTATCTCCATATATTCCAATTAATTTGACTATTTGATTTCTATGTGAAATAATTACATTGCCAGGGGTAGCGATGGGAAAAAAGGAAGCTTAAAAAACATTATTTTAAGAACATTAAAATATCTCAAACTTAGTACATCCCATTGTATTCCACAGGATCTGATCACTTGTAAGTAAATGGACAGTTGCCTGAATATTCTCTTCTGATTTCTGCAGTGTTTGTTCTGTTTCTTTTATCTTGTAAAATTGCCTTTTGTTCAGCTTTTATTTTCTCTCTCCTCATACATCATTCTATTGAATCACATTCCATTTGGTTTCTGTAGCTTCAATTTTTATGACTGGGTTGTTGTGAAAAGCAATGATTTGATAAGCCTCCCAATGAAAAATTAATGTGAATTATTATTAATAACAGGGGAACTTTGGACTTTTTAAAATTGGGTTTTGTCTGATTAATTCTGTCACCTTACCACAGACTGCAAACTTTTATTGTCTTATTTTTTACTTTCTCTCCTATTCTCCATATGGAGTGACATTTAATACATTAATATGTAATGTATTAAAGCCCAGTCTAACTCTTTCATTTTGCTACAGAAGTCAATATAATGAGGTATTATCTATCAGTATAATGGACAGAAAAGGAGGGGAAGAAATTCAGGATTGTTGAACTCATATAATATTTTCATGTATAAATTGAAAGATAGCTATCTTGATTAAATTTGTTTAATTTGATTGTGATAGGAGAGGTATCTTGAGTAACTGAGCCAGACTTCCCTAACTCATCTGTTATGCAAAGAAAAAATAAAGAAGGAAATGTGAAACTAATTCACATTTATAACTCTTAATGGTGCTTTAAGATCTGATGTGAGGAACCATAAGAACAAAGTTCAAAGCATTGATATGTGTGGTATGCATAAAATGGCTAAAATCCTTCTTAAAATGAAGTGATTGAACTGGAGTTGAGATAATTTTAAAAATGCATTAATAAAAGGTAACAATAATTAAAAACAGAATGCCAGTAGCAAATATACAAGAATATACAAATTGCTAAAAAAATTAAAAAGCAGGTCTAGTATGTATCTCTTTATTGTGCCTTTTATGTATTGGGATTTGAAAAATTCATGACATTTATAAAAGAAAAAAAAACAAATAGTAGGAAGCAAATTTCTCTAGACATTATATTCTTGCTCGGTCTGGGGACCATCTATGTTTAAATGAAGCTAGAGGTAGATTTTATTATTTAAATATTGTTTCAGATGTCTTACTGTATTAATGGAGCAGAGATATCCTCAGCTGAAGGAAGAGGTAGAAGGACTGTGTGCTTCAGAGTTTGTTTCTCCTCGGACCTGGCAGCATTTGCCACAGATAAAAGGGTATGTAAATTGTGACTTTATGAGAGAAGGAGAATATAACCATGAGGATCTAGTGGTGGGGATAAAATAAGGAGAAAATATTGTGAGATTAAAGTGACCCAAAATTTGCAGATGATACAACAGTGATGGGACTTATCTCTGGGGGGAATGAGTCTGCCTACCGAGATGAGGTGGACCAGTTGCTTTTGTGGTGTGGAGACAATAACTTGATCCTCAACACCAATAAGACCAAGGAGTTTATAGTGGATTATAGAAGGAACAGATCAGACATCCAGCCCTTGCTTATCAATGGAGACCAAGTGGAGCAAGTGGCCAGTTTTAAGTTTCTGGGTGTTACCCTAAAAGAGGACCTGACCTGGGGTGCCCCCATTGCAGCCCTGGTCAAAAGGGCCCAGCAGAGATTATATTACCTGAGACTTCTCAGAAAACAACAACTGAATGAAAAACTGCTGGTGACCTTCTACCGCTGCACCATAGAGAGCATTTTAACATTCTGCATCTCTGTATGGTTTGCCAATTGCACAGTGGTAGATAGAAAAGCACTCCAGAGGGTTAATGTCATTGCCCAGAAGATCATTTGTTGCCCTCTCGCCTCTTTGGAAGAGCTTTATAGCTCCCGCTGCCTTAAGAAAGTTCACAACATTCTTAAAGATCCATCTCATCCTGGGCACCTTTATTTTGAACTATTACCATCTGGCAGATGGTACAGAATAATAAAAACAAGGACAAATAGGCTGAAAAACAGCTTCTATCCCAGGGCAGTAGCTCTTTTGTATTCTGCCGTATAGTGCAGTGTTGGTGCGGTGTGTGTGGGGGGTCTGGTTCAATGTGTGAAGGGTGAAGGATGTGTGTTTGTGTTTATTTTCATGGTCATGATGTACACTGAAGATGGTGTTTGATTTCGTACAAGGTGCAATGACAATAAACTAAACTAAACTAAACTAAATCAGAGGAAGAAAAAAAGTTTATCTTGAACAACAGTCCAAGAGTTACTGGTTTTTGCTTAGTGATGCTGGGTTCATGGTGGATAACCTTTCAACCAGGCCAACCTGCTCCTTTTAAATGAATCTTTCTTCTTGCTCAAGTGAGGCATCTTAGTGCTCCAGAGCTCTGTGTTCTCCTCTTCCTTGAAACCTGGACAGCTCTCTTCTATGAAAGCTGATGCCCTCCCTCCCCCAGCATTCTCTTTCTAATGCTCACTGTCTCCCTCCCTTTGATCACACCTGCAAGTTTTGTCTATTTGTTCAACATTTTTGTAGCTGTTTGGGAAATTACCATTTTTCCGTTGATTAGCTTTCTTCTACTAGTGGGTCTGTGCAGCACTTGAGATTCAGTTCTCAAAAGATTCTTTGGAGCATGAAGCCATGAACAAATAACATGTTTCTGCAATTCTTTTAAATTATCTGCATCTTTTTCAGGCAGCTACAAAAGGAAGGACATGACAAAAAAATTGTCCTGTTATCTTATTTATGCCCTGCACTTTCTTTACTGGTATAAATAAAAGCCTTTCAAAGATGGCTTGGCTGAAGAGGAAGTGTTACAAGGGAAAAGAAAGGAAAAGGAAGATAAAAGATAGAAGAACCTATGAGAGAAAGGAAGGAAGGAAAGAAGGGAGGGAGGGATACTGGACTTGAAGGGAATATAGGAATTAGAAGTGGCCAAGTAGAAGCAATTAACAAAGTGTCTTAATCATGTTCTTGTTGATGGTTCTGAAACTGGTTCCAGCAACTCTGCAGCTCAGTAGCAAAAACAGGAAGGTTCAAGATGCCTGGAAAACTAAAGATTCTAGGGGGAATATTTATTAGTCTAGCACTGATGATGTTACCTAGTTTCAGTAATGAACACCTGCAAGAAAACAACTAAGTTCAGAGAGCACCAAACACCCTGTCAGTATCCCTGTCCTATTGTTTCTTTTATTTTTCTTATATGTACCCATTACATGTATTCATAACTATGTATATACTTATACCTATTATCTTGTAAGCGATTGACAAATCAAATAAATAAATAAATAAAAATATACATGCATGATTATATGTGTTTATGTCTATATCTATGTGCATGAGAGAGAATAGAATAGCTTTACACTTAATATTATAGTGGTTTTTTTAAAGAGAAACAATTACATGGATATTTGTTTTAATACTGAATGTGAATCCATCAACAGGATCCCTATCTTGCTCAGCCATATACTACTGTCTTTAACCACCTTTGAAATATTTCAAGTCAAAATTACAGGAGTGCCATTAAGGAAGAGGGTAGAGTATTGTGGCAATACAGTTCATCTTGGATGGTCAACTCGGATCTACTGGAAAAATCAGTTCAAAGCAATGTGCCATGATGGCGCAGTGGTTAGAGTGCAATACTACAGGCTACTTCTGCTGACTGCCAGCTGCCTGCAATTTTGCAGTTCAAATCTCACCAGGCTCAAGGTTGACTCAGCCTTCCATCCTTCCAAGATGGATAAAATGAGGACCCAGATTGTTGGGGGCAATAGGCTGACTCTGTAAACTTCTTAGACAGGGCTGTAAAGCACTGTAAAGCAGTATATAAGTCTAGGTGCTATTGCTATTGCTATCCCATCTCTTTAACGTATGGCATTCCAGCTTTTTGGGTTGGCTGTTTTTCTTCTGCTTGTATTCAAATTTGTAATGAATTACTGACAAAAAGGAGGCTTGTAGTAATATGAGTTCACTCTAAGTATCTTTGGTATCCAAGGAGAAAGCAATTTTCCAAATGGCATTCCTATTTCTGTATGCAAGATGAATTATCCCACCACATTTATGTAAATAGGAGATTAAAGGTTCTTCTTCATTCTTATTTAGAAATTAAAACCAATGATTTCCAGTGGTTACTGCTATAAAGAGGAAATAGACCTTGACTAGAAGTAATGAGGCATTTGTATTTGCCATAAGTATAAATTACCAGGACTCCTAAAAGAGCTATTCTTTTTTTGTTGTTGTTCAGCCTGCTAAGTGACAATAAGTGAACATAAAGTAAATTCCAGAAAACGCTCATGGGTCACCTTAGAATTTATGTACTGTGAGAAAACAGTTATTCAAAACAATCCTAAATTTTAAGTTGGTGTGCAGCCATGGTGAATTCTTTGGTTCAATTTTTCAAGCTGTATATAATGGGGGGTAATTAAAGTGCAACACTTTTAGAATTGGTGACCTCCTGCCTAACTGTACTCTCTATTGGAGTATGGAAGGTTATCTGGACTGCTGACAGAAGATGCTAGATGAATCGTGAAGCAGCAGGACATAGCTGCATTCATCAACATCTTGAACTCAGGGGACAGTGCACATTATTGCTGCCAAAAGAGGAACTTCCTACCTTGCCCTGCTACTTCAAAATCATTTTGTTGGAAGTACCAACAGTCCATTGATCACAGGCTGTTTTCTCCCTTCATCATCTAAAAAGTAAATGTTTTAAAAACAACAACAAATGAACATCACATTCAGCAAATGTAATTTCCCCCTCACCTGAAAGGGTCAGTCTATCACTGGGATGGTTTCATTTGTTTACCATCTGGGGTGATAAATGGGCCCCATCAGATTCAAGAGGGGCTGAGAGATAAAAGCAAACAAAGCAAACGAAGTACAAAACAAGCCCGAGGTTAATGAGATCAGAGAAAAAAATGCTGTTTAGATGCCTCCTACGAGGTAGTTTCTCCTCACTTCCCCATTATGGAGAACCAATTAACTTCAAGTTTAAGTAACCTCAAGAGACCTAATCAGGACTACAAGAGAAAGCACATCAGTTTGAGCAATATATCTCTCTCCAAACTGCATCTGTTCACCATGAAGGAATGATGCTGGTGTGGTTCATCTTTCTTTTTCTGACCACTGAACTCAAGTCTGGAATATAAGAGTTGGAGCACAGAACCTAGGTCAAGTGCCTTTGAAGGAGATGACCTGTGCTTTGGGCCATACTTGCTCTCAGTCTTAACTAACTGGTTGCTCTGCGCCTCTCCCCTAATTTTTTTTACATGGCTGGTAATATTCTCCTTCTTTCTCTCCTAAAAGTAAAGGTTCCCCTCACACATACGTGCTAGTTGTTTCTGGCTCTAGGGGCTGGTGCTCATCTTCGTTACAAAGCCGAAGAGCCAGTGCTGTCCGAAGACGTCTCCGTGGTCATGTGGCTGGCATGACTAAACACCAAAGGTGCACAGAACGCTGTTACTTCCCACCAAAGTGTCCCTATTTTTCTACTTGCATTTTTAACATGCTTTCGAACTGCTAGGTTGGTAGAAGCTGGGACAAATAATGGGAACTCACTCCATTACATGGTGCTAGAGATTCGAACAAGCTTAGTATCTTATCCACTGAGCCACTGCATCCACCCTTTCTCTCCTACTCCATGTCATAGCCAAATCTGTGGATAAGGACCTGTCTAGGAGGCCCCTTGGACTGTGGGGTCCTATTCCTGCATTCGGTATCCAATATTAGTAGCATTACTGATACAAGGTCAGTAGGGAGCTGAAAGCACTGACTCCCTAGCAGAACTTTTATTCTTCCCTAAATGAATTGCTCCTTTCTGAAGTAAAATATCTAACAACAAAGGATGATTCCACAGGGGGAAAATCGGCTTTTGTCAACTTTC
Source organism: Notechis scutatus (assembly GCF_049901735.1). Classification (NCBI taxonomy): domain Eukaryota; kingdom Metazoa; phylum Chordata; class Lepidosauria; order Squamata; family Elapidae; genus Notechis; species Notechis scutatus. Next base: position 41,374,081 of record NC_142010.1, read on the forward strand.
AATTACTTGGATTGTAAGGCAGTTATTTTTGCTATATTAAGGTACAAATACTGCAAAAAAAAAAAATGTAATTACAACGGAAAGCCAACAGCTTCAAGCTATAAGGCCCAACACATCTCTCTCTGTGTGCTTCTCTCCACTCTCTGTGTCCAAAATTCAAAGTTATGCCTTTTTCTCCTTCTTCTATGTCCAAAGGAACAAAGAGCTAATAAATTATCTGTGGCTAAAAGGTTTGACATCTGTGGCTTGGCACTGTCATGTTCTGGGCTGTTTCTAACCCTGGAACCATCTAATACTTTGAATGGCTCCGAAGATTTAGATAAGGGTGGTACAAGGAAAGCTGCTCAAATAACTACTCCTTTTCAGACTTTTCTTGATTTGGCATATCTGCATTCCACACATACATCCAATTCTATTCTGTCTGGAAAAATGAAATGCAATCTTAATTATCTATGTGCAGGGAGAAATTAGAAATAGAAGATTTCCATAGTTATTCACTGCAGAGAGTCAGAATGAATTTGGTTCATCTAAAGAGCTTACATTACAAATCAGCACAAAGATTACATTGAATATTAGTTAATTTCTTCAGATCAAATGCTTTGGATTAAAAAATACAATAAATAAAAACTAGGGAGCTAGTTCAACTTTCTGAAATAAAATAGTGTCTTTAACAGAAATGAAGATAATGAGAGGAGGAGAAATCCCTATACGTTAAGAAACAACTTTGTGATCAATTTTAAATGATCATTCAAGTTTAATTCTTAAACTGCAATATTTTTAAATAAAATTTTCAAGCAAATGAATGAGTGGCAAAAATAACAAAAATTAGAGAACTATTTCAATTGAAAAATGATAAACTTATAAATGTTTGTTCCAAAGCAGACATATGCCTTTGGTTTAATATAGAGAGAGGTGATCCAACATTAGAGTTACTTGCTAATATCAGTATAACTCTGTATCTCTGTATCTCTATATATCTCTATCTCTATCACTATCACTATCTCAATCATCTCTATCTCTTTATGAGAGCCATAATTGGTATACTGGTAAGAGCAGGGCTGTCAAACTCATGGCCATGCCCGTGCCCGGTTTAGCGAAAGGGAAAAAAGTTTCAATATGTCATGTGATGCCACCCTGACTCTGTGAGTTTGACACCCCTGGGTTAGAGGCTCCAGGCTGGAAACAGGGAAATCATGAATTTTAGTCCTGCCACAAAAACAGTTGGGCCAGCCTCCTTCCCTTCCTCCCCCCATCTGTCTTTTTTTCCCTAAGAAGAAGACAATAAGGGCAAACCACTTTTGAAATCTTCAATGGCCTCAATTTCCTATATCAAATGGCCATGTTAAAAAAAAACAACCCTCTGGGCCATTGGAAACATTTCATTTCAAGGAGAAAAAGTCTAATTCTTATGTAAACCTCCATGATCACAAAGATCATCTGAGAAGGTTTGCATCCACCTACTTTTTACTCAACTCATGGTTGAGCAGGTGTTGCCCTAGCTCATTGGCCCACCTGAGGGGGCTAGTATTTTATTAGCTTATTAAGAGCCCCTTAAAATGGTTCTTTTCCTACAGACTTCTAACTGCTGTTCTAACCATTAATTTTATTTATTTGGTTTTAGGTGTAAAATGTCATTTTAACTAATTTAATGATTTTAAAAAAGTAAACCACTGAGTAAACCACTTTAACTGGTTTACTCAGTTTGCAGTAAACTACTGAGAGATGTCAGCAGTATAGCAAATTAAATAAAAATAATGTCAAAATGAATGAATGGGATAATGATTTCATTAAGCAAATGCAGTGACATGCTAAATTAACTTTGTGATCCATCAACATTGCATTTTAATGCGTAACCAATCTGTGTTTGTGCCATCAAGCCAGGTGAGAAGTTGATTGTCTTTCTCTTATTGCTTTCAATCTTCCGCAACATAATAATTTTTTTTCTCGTTTGTTACCTGTCCAAAATACATATAAATGCTTCTGCTTGCTGATCATGGCCTCAAGGGAACAGTCAGTTTTTATTCCGGCCCAAGATTGATTGATTGGATTGGTTTAGAAACCATCTCCCATAATTTGAAAATATCTATCATTTCCCTTTGCTCTTTCTCAATGCCAATCTTTCAATAGCACACATTACCACTGGAAAATGTACACCTTGTTTTGCTCTTTGCTGTCAATGAAATATTCTTATCCTATGTGCTCTTATCTGAATTTGGGTTTATTTTCCCTAATAGAATTTATTTCCTCCTAATGTTAGATGTCCAGCATAGTGCATCATTCATCAGTTCTTGACCCCAAGGGGAGAAAATACTATCTTACCATGACCTTTCTCTTCTTAATACTATCATTATACAGATTTATAACATTTTTGTCTTTTCATAATATAGTACATAAATGCCTTTCTGAATGAAGCATAAAAGCCTGATTAATAAATTAATGAACAGCATACCAAATAAACAATCAAATCTTTTAAATCTTAATTACTCTTATCTAATAGGGTCTTTTGTGCATCTGAAGTGTATGTGGTTGGGCTTAGTTTTTGGGGAGGAAAATAAGGGAAAAAATTCTGCCTCTGTCAACCAGCATCCATTGGTATTCATCTGGCTAGCGTCCTGTCAGTGTGTGAGAGAGTCAAGGGCTGTTTGGAAACTGAAACATTATTTTCTGTGTGAGCAAGAAGGAGGCAGCAAGGAGCCTAGGTGTGGCTCAGCTCAATTGTTCTGTGTTAAAGCTGCTTGGTGCTGTGAAACTAAAACTGAAAATCCTCTCCTGTTTGTGTTTTTTGCATTTGGAACAGATTTTTTTCCAGGTGGGAAGGGGGAGTAGAACTCCTTAGCATCAGAGCATGTTAATAATTATATACGAAATGCTAATGCTCTGATGGTCATTTCAAGAAATCCTTTCTTAGTGAGCACCTAGAAGCCAAGAGGAACAGATGTGCCAAATTTCAAGTTTGTAGGCTTTACGGTTCCAGAGATTTTGTGATGATGTGTGAGTGGTATTTCACATATATATACTCCCTGATTGGTAGGGAGTCTTGGTCTGTGTTTATTGGTCTTGGAGTTTGCTGTGTTCTGCTTGATTGGTGTTTCTGATATCTTCTGTCTGTTTTGTGGCTTTTTTTGTCTTGATTGGCTGGCAACATTGTGTTCCTGTATTGGAGGCTTTTAGGGCAGCTTGGCTCTGAGTAAATGGATGGCTATCATTTATTAGGAAGCTAGGTTTCATCTGGGTGCCTGGTGGGGTGTATTTGATCTGGAGGTATCAGGGGGGATCTGTTTGTGCCCAGGTGTTTGCCTGGCTTGTGGTGTGGAGATTTTGTTTGTTTGTGAGTGCAGGATTCCAAATAATTGACAGTCTGGTGGAATCATCTCTTCTATTCATGCTTTCAGGTCTTTTTTCAATCTCTATGGCTTCTCTGATAATTCCACCCACAGCCATAGAATTATCAGAGAAGCCATAGAGATTGAAAAAAGACCTGAAAGACCTGCTATCTGTAGTTAGCAATAGCAATAGCAAAGCAATAGCATTTCAGCTTACATACAGCATTCTCTGGATGCTTTTACAAGAGTCAACTGAACTTTCTGATTTTTCTTTGAAGATGTTTCACTTCTCATCCAAGAAGCTTCTTCAGCTCTATAATTCAAAAAGCTTCTTGGATGAGAAGCGAAAAGTCTTCAAAGAAAAACCAGAAAGTCCAGTTGCCTCTTGAAAAAGCACCTTTGTGACAACAATGATCTTGATGACTGAGAAACTCCATAGACATTTAGCAACCACTCTCTCGATGGTTTACAGTGTAAGCATTATTTGCATATTGCCCAGAAATCTGGGTCCTCATTTTACCCACCTTGGAAGTATGGAAGGCTGAATCAACCTTGAGACCCATCAGGATCAAACTCCAGGCTGTGGGCAAAGTTACCCTGCAATACTGCATTTTAACCACTGTGCCACCAAATATATCACTAAATCACTCACAATCTTTACTTCACAGTGGTCACTCATTTTTGCATTCAATTCCCAATCCACCACCCATTTATTTTTAGCTTATCTCCACTTATTTTACCATGCACATTCTTCTGGACTAGTATACATTACACATACGTATGTATGTATGTAGACTGTCTACTGTTGACCTCACCCCATTCCTAAGAGGTCTGTAAGGAGCGTGTATAAACACACCAACATGCCTACCATCCCTGTCCTAATATACCCTTTTTATTCATATCCATTTCTTGTGTTAATAATCATGTTTATTCTTATATCTGTTATCTAATATATATTTGACAAAATAAATAAATAAATAAAATAAAAATAAAATGTATGTATGTATATGTATTAATGTTGACTAACAATGATTAATGAATAAAAGCTTAGTGTGCTCAAGGGGAAAAAAAACAAAGTCTTTAAAAAAATGAAAACTGGAAACCTTATAGAGCCTTTTGTTGAAATAAGAAAAGACTGAATAAATTATTTATGGATATAAGGATTATAAAGAGTTAAAGAAGGAAAAGAAAGAGTAAGATGGGAACTACTTGATCTTTCTACCAGAATCTACACATCCTAATTTTTTTCCAAATACCTTCCCATTTAAATTACCCAAATTTATCTCTTTGCTCTAGTTTTCACTATTTATATGAATCCATTAATTCTCTGATGCATACTAATTACATCATATATCTTAAATATCTTTGAAAATTAGCTAGCAATGGTGCTCATTTGCAGCCAAAAGTAGGCATGGATTCATATCCACAACTAAGTCATCTCTAGGATCACACATATTTTTTACACATTTATTTAGGCACCCTTAAACAACTAAGGAACAACAATCAAGAAGCAAACGATAGCCACAATCAAGGAACAACCAACTCAAGCAAACAAACTAACAGTAAAGAACAGGCCAATCAAAGAACTTCCAAGAGCACTCCCACCAACACTGACAGGGCAAGCCACTATATAAAATAAGAGCAAACCTTACTCCCTATTAGAACTTATGATGTTACTAGTTTGGTAATGAAACATATGCAAGAAAACAGTCAATCTCAGAGAGTACCAAGGGCCCTGTAGTTGAATCATTTGCATCTTATTTATTCCCACATATGGTTCACTTGCATCACACTCGTACTCCACACTCGCACTCCATACCACTCATATTCCATTCAGATACTAACCATCAATTATTCATGCAAAGCAACCGATGGTTCAAATCTACTTTGTTCCTTTTTATTGTTAAAATCAACAAAAATATAGTATTTCATCCTGAATGAACTGCTGAAAGGGAAAAGAAATCTTATCTTCTGCATGGAATAAAGCTGTATAACTTTTTCCAAATTTTGCCAGAATGTCATCACTTCCATAGATAGCTCTCAAATAGAATTTTCAAGTATTTTTGGAGGGTCATTTAATACATCATTATTCCTATAATTTTCTGCATTTGCTGTTGCTCTTTTCTCTCTAATACATGGTAATGATAAGTTCTTCCATCATTGGGAAATCATTATTATAGACCACCTGGCCAGCCTGATGATAGACATGAAGCCCCTTTATATCAGATGACCAGTTGTTCAAAAAGCCAAGCAATAGGGGCAACAGGCTATCTAGGGTGTCTTGACATCTGCTAGGAATCTAACTGTCTAGAGTCAAAGATCCAATCAACTCTGTTTTCTTATGCTGACAATTTTATTTCTGAGAAGGTAGAATTTTTCAAAAGGAATGTATTTAATTCCCACCAACAGAAGAATTGATTGAAGAAGTGAGTGTGACCAACACCCTGAAGGAAAGGGATTGCATAATCGTAGAATTCATGTCTTCAGAACAAGAAGAACTGCATACTGGATACTAAAGAGCCAATTTTGATGTATTCTGAGTGGAAGTAGATTGGTCCTAGGATATGAAATCCTGAAAGAGAAATTAGGTCGGGGTAGAAAGTACTACAAAACAAGTAATTCTGAGGAATATAATGTATCTCAACCTCAACTAGGCCTTCAACAGTCTCCCTTTCTCTCTCTCTTCTGATATTCTCCTTAATTTGTAAAATGTGAGATGTTTGAGAGTTCTCATTAAAGGCTACATTATAGCTTGGATCCCCTGTTCCATTCCCCCCTCCCATTACTAGAATTAGAGAGTTTAGAAATGCAAATGGCAGAACCCTGGTTCAAGTGAAAGACAAGACTAAATGAGATCTGAAAAGGCTTGAACCCTGGGCTGAAAGGAAAAAGGATGGAATTTGATAAGAAGGAAGGTAAAGTTCTGGATAGGAAAAAATGAACAGTATAAGTATAGTGTAGGGAACATTGCCTTGACAGTACCACAGTACATGTGCATTGTGAAACAATGATATGACTCTTCTTGTAAATTATAAGTAAAATATCAGCCAACAGTGTAATGCAGTGCTGCCTGTTGGGGTGCATTAACAGATATCCAGATATGGATCACAAAGACTAGATGCTCCATTCTACCTTATACTAGTCAGACCCTACTTGGGAGACTCTGTCCAGTTTGGGTCATCCCAATTCAACAAGGACAGTAACAAACTGGAAAATGTTGCCGAGTTGTATAAAGAACCATTAAATCATCTGGGTAAATTTAGCCTACAGAAGAGATAACTGAGTGGAGATGTGATTGTAGCTTTCAAATATATGCTACAGAAGGAGATGAACCTGTTTGTTACTAACCCAGAAGACTTAACCCGAACTAGTGGGTTAAATCTACCAAGAAATAGGTCCAGGATAGATATAAGGAGGAAGCTGTCAGACAGTGGATTATCTGCCATGGAAGTGGTAAGACCTGATTTACTGGAGATTTTCAAACAGAGCCTAGATGGTCATCAGGGATAGTTTAGTAAATCCTGCAGTGAGCATGATGTTAGCCGCTCTCTTCTAAACTCTGTAACTGTAAGAAATGAATCAAGCTTCTAGATTTATATTCATTACTTGGCCACCTACCATATGTGAATAGGCTTATATTTGTAGGGCTTATTCCCACTGCCTGCTTAAGCTTTGTCTTTCTTCAAGAGAAATGCCACCCATAGAAAACTACATTTTAATGATTTAATCTTGAATGTCTTTATGTCATGTAGGCTACAAAACTTTGCTGTGATCCTTGTTCCAGTCCACTTATTGAAATCTTTTTTGTATGCAGTTGGAAACATTTGCCTAATAAATGTAGGGGGGAAAAGGATAGGAAAACCCGATCAGTTGAGGTACAATTAGCTTTAAAGCTCTACAAAGTTAAGTATGCAAAATCCTTTCAAACAGTGATTACTTAGCAGTACCAAAAACTCAAATAAAAATTCCCTTGATTCAGAACAGTGAATTTCTTCATCAATTATTTCTGGGTGTTTGTACAGACTATTTTCAAGATGTTCTTAGGTTTTCTAGTGCGCTTTTATCTGTCCATATAGTATATTCATATATTTAACTAGAGTAATTATTTTAAAATTAATTTTTAAATGTTGAATATATAATCACTGTTTCAAGAAATGAAGAAATTGGTGTTCAGCTGACTTTCTAAGGGAAACACTAGCAGTTTTATTACAGAACACAGTTGTGAACAACCATAATGTACTATTTCTTTTAGTATTCGAGGACTGACTGTGCAATAATTAAAATGTTCTATTTGTAAATGGGTATTTCAAAATACACAGATAATGTAATATTTCATTGCCAAAATAATAATTGAACCATGCATAAAATTATTTTACCTGTATAATTAATAACAAAATGACATTTATAGAACTAATAAGCTATGAAACCTATAATGTTTTTGATCATGATATGTGAACAAGAACATTCTAATATATTCATTTACAGAAGTATTTCTATAGCTTACACATACAATAATTAAACAAATAGAAATAGTGCTTTTCCCTATGATTTCAGGTTTGTTGAATAAAAATTTTTCAAAAAAACTTGAATATTTTAATTAAAAATGTAGCCTTATTCAGAACAAATGTCAGTAAATGAAATGAGTATATAAAAGTTATGATCTCTTATAAGAAAAATAAGAGATATTAATGTAAAAATCACACAGCAAACCATTAATTTAATCATTGAATTTGTGGATTAACAGTATTAAGTTTTCTCATTTAGATATTGGAAAGAGAACAGCTGAATCTTGAAAGAAGGAAGAGTGTCTTAAAAAATAATTAGGTGCTTTGTTTAGTCAGTCGTTAGAGGTAACAAATCACTTATTTAAAGAATATAAATGAAAAAACAGCATTATGGTGATGTGACTAGCTCCTTATTTTCCTGTAATAGCACTTAGATTTATATACTATTTCATAGTGCTTCACAGCCCTCTCTAAGTGATTTACACAGTCAGCGTATTGCCCCCAACCAGGGGTGGGATTCGGTTTTTTTTAACAACCAGTTCTGTGGGCATGGCTTAGTTGGTGGGTGTGGCTTGGTGGTCATGTGACTGGGTAGGCATGGCCAACTCGACATCACTCATGTCAAGAGGCTCTTCTCCTTGCCTGGCCTCTCATGACAGTGGGGATGCTTGCTTATAAAGTGAAACCCTTTAGCAGAGAGGTTATTTAAGCTGTCCAGAAAAAGCAATCCAGGAAAAGCAATCCTTAGATCCATTTGCATCACTTAAAGCTGGTCTCACTCACCTCACAAGATAGCCTAAGGAAATCATCCAGATTTAAGGAAAGGTCACATGCCCCCCAGAAAGGCAATAAAAACAATCAGTGCCAAGCTTGCATCCTCCTTCTTGGAAGTATACCCCAAAAGGACAGTCCCAGATAGTACCAAAGCAGTGACGAAGATCCCCTCCCCAGATTGAAAAAGAAACCATGAGGCAGGAAAAAATTCAAACACAATACAAAGAATTAAATCACAACAGTAGCTGTTGCTTGTTGAAGCTGAGTAGGGAAAATTATTCCATCAATAAACACAGAATTAAACTTCACCAAGCACAGAATTAACCTTCACCAAAAACCAGTTTTAGACCAAAACTCAGAAAGAATATGTAAACTCACGTTTGAATGTCAATTTTTCTAGCTAGCCAAGAAGCCTTGCTGAATGTCACTCATCTTGGTTCCCTCTCACTAAAAGCTTTGCTTCATTATTCAATTATTTCTTCAAAGTGCTGATTGTCCAGGGAAGTATTTCCTCCCAACAGCAGTGTAAAAATCTTAAAACAACCCTTCCCCTTTAAGAAAGCCCAGCCCCAAAGCTCAGGAGACAGTAAGTCTAGGCTGCCTGCCACGAATGTAATAAGGGTGGAAAAAAACAAAAGGAGATTGCTTCTAACTACTGGTTCTCTGAACTGCTTAGAAAGTTAACAAGGGGTTCTATAGAACCAGATGGAACCGGTAGAATCCCATCCCTGCCCCCAACAAGTTGGCTCCTCGTTTTACTGACCTTGGGAGGATGGAGGACTGAGTCAATCTTGAATTGGTGTGAATCAAACTGCTGGCAGTTGGCAGAATTAGCCTGCAATACTGCATTCTAACCACTGCGTCCCCACGGCTCTTATAATATACTTATAATGTAATATACTTTATTATCTTTTAAACCACTATACTATCTTATAATGTAATATACTGTAGAACTTATCCTTGCCCAGACATAAAACAATTTCACATTTTAATATGCTTTTCCAATTTGCTGGCTGCCACTGGTTTATGGCAAGGAAATATGGAACACCAAATATCATAAAATACAATATAATAAAAAATAAAGCACAATCAACTAAAACAGAAGAAAAGAAACTCTTGTTTGTAAAGCAAGAACAACCCTCATCATTTAAAAAGAACTAGTATATTAAGGCCCATTTCTTTGATGCCAAGACATTTAAGACTTATACTCTTCACTGAGCCTTAAACACACATTGGAAATCAAGTTAACTGGTACAGATGTATTTTGTGTCTCTAAACCCTCCAAATAATTTGCAGTGCAGAAAAGTAATCTACATTCAAACAATGAACGACTTCAGCAAGATCCACTTTCTCCATACTAGGATGTCTGTGTTGAATCCTTTGAAACTAAAGAACCTTGCTAATAAATGACATTACCCTGCCATACAGAGCACTGAACCCAGAAGAGTATTTCTGAGGTAAAGTATGCAATTAAGAAATAAATACTAAATTCTCCCAATGTGGGTTCTACACCTTCATACAGATCAATATATTTCATATCCACAGTAACTTTCCTATCTATATTAAGTGTCAGATTGCTTGTCCTAATGATTCCAAAATGGTCTACAAATACAGGTAGACCTTGACTTACAGACATAATAGAGTCCAAATTGCTGTTGTTAAGTGAGTCATTTGTTAAGTGAATTTTGCCCCATTTTACGACACTTCTTGCCATGGATGTTAAGTGAATCTCTGCAGTTAATACATTGGTAATACAATTGTTAAGTGAATAGCAATAGCACTTAGATTTATATACCACTTCACAGTACTTTACTGCCCTCTCTAAATGGTTTGCAGAGTCAGCCTATTGCCCCCAACAATCTGGGTCCCCATTTAACCCACCTCGGAAGGATGGAAAGCTGAGTCAACCTCAAGCCTGGTGAGATTCGAACTGCCAAATTGTAGGCAGCTGGCTGCAGAGGTAGCTTGCAGTACTGCACTCTAACCACTGCGCCTCTGAATCTGGCTTCCCCATTGACTTGGCTCATCAGAAGTTTGCAAAAGGTGATCACGTGACCCAGGGATGCCGCATCGGTCAAAAGCATGAACCAGTTGGCAAGCACCTGAATTTTGATCTCATGATCATGGCGATGCTGCAAAGGTTGTAACTGTAGAAAAACGGTCATAAGTCACTTTTTTCAGTGCCGTTGTAACTTTGAATGGTCACTAAATGAACTGCTGTAAGTTGAGGACTACCTGTATTATAATTGTAATTATTTCTACAGCCTTCTTAGGACTGGAGGAAAAAAGAGTTAGAGTTGAATGTTATATACATATTGAGTACACTTTAGTCCAAGCCTTCAGAACCCTGTCTGAGCCTTCATGTAAATGATAAAAGCATAAAGACAAGGCAAGTGTGAATAGCCAATTCACACAGGGATGAACAGGAATTTGTTCAGTAATTGCTTCAGGCAACATAATCTCAGACTGGACACATAGGAAACAGTTGGACACATAGAAACAGTCTTCTCTGCTACTGCCTCAGTTACAATTCAGAAAAAGAACACGCTTTCAAAAATACAGAGAGATCTAAGAGAATAGGATTATATTATCCCTTCTAGACCTCTATATTTACCTTTCTGTCTTCGCATGAAATTAGAAATCAAAAAAGAGGAGCCCTGCTACACTTCCTGAACTCTTTTTTCGGTAGTCTATTTATCAGAACAGAGCTGGAATAGACCTTGGAGGTCTTCTAGTCCAACCCCCTGCTCAAGCAGGAAGCCCTATGCCATTTCAGATAGGTCCAGTCTTTCTTAAAAGCCCCTACAACTTCTGAAGGCAAGCTGTTCTACTGGTTAATTGTCTTCACTGTTAGGAAGTTTCTCCTTAATTCCAAGTTGCTTATCTTCTTGATTAGTTTCTATCCGTTGTTACTTGCCCTGCCTTCTGGTGGTTTGGAAAATAAATTGACTCTTCTTTGTAGCAGCTCCTCAAATATCGGAATACTGCTATTATGCCACCCCTAGTCCTTTCTGCCCCCTCTAGACTTGCCATACCCAATTCCTGCAAACATTCTTCACATGTTTTTGTCTCCTGTCAATAATAATCATGATAATCTGGCAGTAATCATGATGCAGACAGAGTTATTGTTATTAAAAGCTTCAGGAAACTATCATCTGTGGAAGAGTTGAGTCCTAACTTTAACATCTTTCAGTCTACTCAGTCATGGTATTTGAGTTTCCCAGAGGATGGAAAATCAACAAACTGCTTATTGGTCAGACGGTCAAAGGAGAAGAAAATCTTAGAATAGAATAGAATAGAATAGAATAGAATAGAATAGAATAGAATAGAATTCTTTATTGGCCAAGTGTGATTGTACACACAAGGAATTTGTCTTGGTGCAAATGCTCTCAGTATACATAAAAGTAAAGATACATTTGTCAAGAGTCAAAAATCATTAGGTACAACACTTAATAATAGTCATAGGGTACAATAAGCAATCAAATCATACTAGGAAACAGTCAATATAAATTGTAAGGATACAAGCGACAAAGTTACAGTCCTACAATCGCAAGTGGGAGGGGATGGGTGATAAGGAGTGATGAGAAGATTAACAGTAATAGTAGCGCAGACTTCGTAATAGTTGAGCAGTGTTGAGGGAATTATTTGTTTAGCAGAGTGTTGACTTTCAGGAAAAAACTGTTCTTGTGTCTAGTTGTTCTGATGTGCAATGCTCTATAGCATTGTTTTGAGGGAAGGAGTAGAAACAGTTTATGTCCGGGGTCTGTAAATACTGTATTTTCACAGCCCTCTTTTTGATTTGTGCAGTATACAGGTCTCGATTGAAGGCAGGTTGGTAGTAATTGTTTTTTCTGCAGTCATAATTATCCCCTGAAATCTGTGCCTGTCCTGTTGGGTTGCAGAACCAAACCAGACAGTTATACAGGTGCAGATGATAGACTCAATAATTCCCCTGTAGAACTGTATCAGCACCTCCTTGGGCAGTTTGAGCTTTCTGAGTTGGCACATAAAGAACATTCTTTGTTGTATTTTTTTGATGATGTTTTTGATGTTAGGTGTCCATTTTAGGTCATGTGATATAGTAGAACCTAGAAATTTGAAGATCTCTACTGTTGATACTGTGTTGTCTAGTATTGTAAGAGGTAGTCGTATGGAGGGTTTCTTCTAAAGTCTACCACCATTTCTACGGTTTTGAGTGTGCTCAGTTCCAGATTGTTCCAGTTACACCATGAGGCAAGTTGTATAACCTCCTGTCTGTATGTAGATTCATCGTTGTCTTGAATGAGACCGATCACTGTTGTGTCACCAGCAAATTTCAGTATTTTAACAGATGAATCGTTTGAGATGCAGTCATTGGTATATAGGGAGAAGAGACGTAGAGATAGCACACAGCCTTGGGGGCCCCCTGTGCTGATTGTACAGGTATTGCATGTGATTCCACCTAGCTTCACCTACTGCTTCCTATCTGTTAGGAAGCTTATGATCCACTTACAAGTGTGTTCAGGTACCGCTAGTTGGTTTAATTTAGTTAGAAGAATGTCTGGAATTATGGTATTGAATGCTGAACTGAAGTCTACAAAGAGGACCCTTGCATACCTTTGTCTTGTTCTTTTACCTTTAATAGCAGCCAGAAATGCAGAAATTAATAAGATACGGAACCCAGATAGCTATTTAAGCCTGATCATATTCATTTGCACCAATTCCTCTTTCAAATATAAGAACATTTAAATTCACTTCATTTTAGAGCTGGTATATCCTCTAGAACAGGGGTATCAAACACAAGGCCTGTGGGCTGGATCCAGCCCGCAATGTGGTCAGATCTGGCCCAAGGGGCCATCCTGGAAAATGTAAGGGGCTGGCCCACATTACTTCGGCCCGGTCTATCCAGTGCAAAGAGGAAACATGCCAGCAGTTTGGAGAATGGTGTCAAACTGGCCACGCCCACCCAGTTGGCTATATCCCCCAGCCCCCCAAGGTCAACTACACCCCTGATGCAGTCCTCAATGAAATTGAGTTTGACACCCTTGCTCTAGAAAATATGAAAATAATTTGGGTGACAGAATATGTAATGAAATCACCAAACATCATTGGGGCAAATGTGATATAACACAGTGGTTCAAGTACGACATACAGGAAGGATACAATAGTGGATGTTTGAGAATAACAACAAAAACCAACAATTAGAGAAACTGAGGAAAGCTTTAAAGACAGGGAACAACTTAGTGGGTAATTATCATAGTATAAACAGAACCACCGTAGTATGGAGAGAATCTCAGTAGTTAAAGCAGTTATGGTTACCACCTGGTGGAATTCTGTTTCTTTTTCTTTCCCAACCCATTTTCTAAAGAGAACAGAGTTTTCCTCCTAATCCAATTGCTTCTACTAAACCAGGGGTGTCAAGCTCACGTCGTCACGGCGGCATCATGTGATGTATCAGGACTTTCCCCCACTTTGCTAAACTGGGTGGGGGTGGGGCCAAGCATGTGATGTATCCGTGCTGTGGGCCGTGAATTTGACACCTCTGTACTAAGCCATTACTATAATTTACAGACCATAGTGGATATATCCTTGCAACTTGCAAATTCAAATTCCAATAAAGTAACAATTAAGGAGTCACTCTAAAAATACATCCAGTCATTCTAAAAAAAAAATCATCAAATTTATATTTTTAAAATATTTCTGAGGTATTACTGAATTAAGCTAATGCAGATTAAATAATTTTGTGGTGTATTATTTCTCTAGCTTTTTAAAGTTATTAGTTCTTTTGCTTTGAAAAACTTGCTTTTTGGAAATTTTACTTTTGTATTCAGGCTGTCCCACAGATTTCATTCTACTTTATATAAGTAACTTATAAATACTGATAATTTTTTTGCTTCATTTGCCTCATCAGTGCTTGGAAACACATTTTTTAAAAATTACTTCCAAACAAATGAAGATAAACAATAGGAGGAGGGAGTAAGAAAAATAGCTTTCACCAAAACTTATGGTAAATTTTGTTTTTCTTGAGCAACATAGCTAAATTTATTCCTGTTAAGCAGAGTTTAAACTTTTACAGACTGATCAGCAATGTGGCAATTACTAAAACAGAAGGTTTTATTTCAAGGTAGCTTTCTGAATTCAAATTATAAACACCTGGAACTTCAAGTGCAAAACGCTTTTAATAATGTCCTTTAGAGTCCATGATTTGAATGTTCATGCTGTGGAGTTGCTTTTTTATTAATTTTAAGGAAGCTGTTCAAAGCACTGAAATTGCACAGAGCCAACTTCTCAGCTGGTGTCGGACAACTTGCAACCTTGGCAAGAAAGAGACAATGATTTACACCAAACAAAATCTGGCTCTGTTATATATAAAAACCCAGGAAATGAACACAATGTACTTATTGGCTTGGACTAATGATAACTTTCCAAACAAACTGATCTCAGTTAGCACCAGATAATCTAAATCTGTAAATGCTGAATGTCACATAAAACTTGCACCCTGTTGTTATTCAGTCAGTCAATTGACAGATGATCTTATCACACAGTTCCAAAGACACTTACATGGTTTTATTACAGGGTACTTAATGTTGTGACCCATTAATATAGTTAATTAGTCAGAGTCAGAGTCTAAGTATATGTCATCAGTTCATTGGTGAATCATCACGAAGCAAGCTATCCCAAGCACACTTCCTTAGGTCAGTCCGGAATTTATCCAATGCAATAGATTTGTGAAAGGAGCATAGCTATAAATCTCTTTCTTTGTCCCTTCATGAAGGTTGCTTTGAAAAACGCACTTTCTTCTTCTAAATAATATTGGGAGGAATCCTTATAATTAAAAAAGACCTTAAAACTACCACTTCATATATCATTTTAATGTAGATTTTTTTTTTACAAAGTTAAAATTGACAATAAAGAGAAAAACATATAAAAAGAAAAATAGTAAAGTTGGAGGAAAAATGGATGACACTATAGATCTTGGGGAAAAAAAAGGAGTCTTCTGATCTTTTTGCAGCAGCTACAAATATAGGTAATGCCCATAATTGCACAGGTAAAATAGGCAGTGTAAAATTTGAGAAATAAACAAAAAAATAATTTGTGTTGTTTCCCCCCTTCCAAATTACATACAGGTAGTAGTCCTCATCTTACAACTGCAACAGACCCAGATTTTCCATCATAAGTCATCATGGTTATAAATCGAAGCATCCATATGACCAGTCTCAATTTTACAACTGTTTTTGTGGTGGTCATTAAGGAAATGTGGTAGACATTAAGCAAATCAGTGTATTTCTATTGATTTTTTTTTGCTGGAAACCAGATGAAAAGGTTGGAAACTGGCAAAAAATGCCATAAATTGTGGTCATGTAACTCCAGAATACCACAACCAGCTGTAAAGGAGAGCTGGTTGCTAAGTGGCCAAAATACAATCATGTGACCAGGGCTATGTGTACAGTCATTGGAACTCCAGAACCAGATCATAAGTAGTTTTTGGTTGGTCTGTCCTAACTTTGAATGGCTGCAAAGAGACCAATTGTTCAGCAAGAATTACCTGTAACATAGTTCCCTTTTCCTATATAGTACTTAACACCACTCATAAATGAGCCGCTGGCTGCTTAGGTGCCATAGAACAGTGGTCGCCAACCAGTGGGCCGGGGACCACTGGTGGTCTGTGAGAAAATTTTGGTGGTCCGCAGAGAAATGTCACCCCCAAAGCACCTCCCAAAACAATTAATCCAGGCTGTGCGGGAACACAAGGCTGTGCCACCCAAATGGCCCATGGCAATACAAGGCTTGCATCATTTGCGTTGTGAACAACATGAGGAAATGAGGGAAGGGGGAAGGGGTGGAAAGGCGGAAGGGGCAAACTTGCCCCACATGCCTCGCCTGGCCACTGGGCTGTTTCTTTCCACTTCTTCTTCTGCTTTTGCCTGCATGCAAGGAAAGCAGCAAGTCTTTCTTTCTCTCCCCCAAACTCGACCAGAAATTAGTCCTTGGGACCCTGTAAGGCATCCTGCTCCAAGAAGCTGCGCCGGCACAAGAAGTCTCACAAAGACTCATTTCTGGCGGAATTTGGGGGAGAGAAAGAAAGACTTCTACTGCTTCTGCTGCTTTCCTTGCATGAAGCCAAAAGTCTCTCTCACTCTCTCTCCCCCTGAGAACAGATCTGGAGATGGTATTCTGCAATCCCAAATAAAGAATGATCGATTGGTAGGAAAATAGGTGTATATTATAGGCCACCCAATCAAGCAGAAAATATAGATGTCCTTTTTGACAGCCAACTAACAAACATATGCAGGAAACACACAACAATAGTAATGGGAGACTTCAATTATCCTCATATCAATTGGAAAGCTAATTCTGCACCAAGTGAGAAATCAAATAAGTTCCTAACCAACCTAGCTGACAACTTTGTTGTCCAAAAGGTAGAGGGTGAAACTAGAGGGATAGCCATACTGGACTTAATTCTTACAAACAGAGAAGAAGTGATAGAGGGAGTTGAAACTACAGGAACCTTGGGTGAGAGTGACCATGTCATAACACATTCATTCAACATAACACAAACACAAGCAACAAAACATAATGACACCAGAGTCTTGGATTTTAAAAGAGCTGATTTCAATAAACTCAAAGAGAACTTGGGAAAGATTCCATGGATGAAAATCCTAAAGGGAAAACAACTCAAGAATCTTGGGAAACTCTAAAAAGTATGATCATAGAAGTCCAGACCAGCACAATACCACTGAGAAAGAAAAACAAGAAATCCAAGAAGAAACCAGCATGGCTGCACAAAGATCTCTCTGGCAAATTGAAAGAAAAAAAGGACAAGTACAAAAAATGGAAGGAAGGACATACAACTAAGGCAGAATATCAGCAGATAGCCAGAATCTGCAAAGACGAAGTCAGGATAGCAAAGGCTCAGAACGAACAAAGACTTGTAACAAAAGTCAAAGATAATAAAAAAAGTTTCTTCCAACATATAAATAACAAGAAAAAAAATCAAGGAAAGAGTCAGTCCACTAAAGAGAGAAGGAGGCAAGGAAGTAACAGGCAATAGAGAGAAAGCAGAACTGCTTAACTCATTCTTTGCATCCCTCTTCATGCAAAAAGAAACTACAACTCAACCCACCAAAAACATAATTGTAAAAGACAGACCAGAAATAAAAGTTAAAATAAGCAAACAAATAGTAAGAGAACACCTGTTTGATCTTGATGAAAACAAATCACCAGGGCCTGATGGATTACATCCCAGATTTTTAAAGGAGCTGGCAGAGGTCATCTCAGAACCACTGCACCATATCTTTCAAAAACCCTGGAGCACCAGGGAACTACCAGAGGACTGGAAAAGAGATGATGTGGTTCCCATCTTCAAAAAAGGAAAAAAAAACAACAGACCCAGGAAACTATAGACCAATCAGCCTAACATCAATACCTGGGAAGATACTGGAAAAGATAATAAAAAAACAGATCTGCCAACATCTAGAAACAAGTAAAGTCATAACTAGCAGTCAGCACGGGTTTGTTAAGAAAAGATTGTGCCAAACAAATATTTCATTCTTCAACACAGTGACTAAATTAGTAGTCACATTAGTACAGGCTCAATAGCAGTAGCTGTGAGAGGGATCTTGGAGTCTTAGTAGACAACCAGCTAAATATGAGCCTAAATATAAGTTGTATTAATAGAGGGATACAATCAAGATCAAGGGAAGTACTAATACCACTTTATAAATCCTTAGTAAGACCACACCTAAAGTACTGCATCCAGTTTTGCTCACCACATTATAAAAAAGATGTTGAGACTCTAGAAAGAGTACATAGAAGAGCAACCAGGATGATTAGGGGACTGGAGACTAAAACATACAATGAACAGTTGCAGGAACTGGGCTTGGCTAGTCTAGTAAAGAGAAGGACCAGGGGAGACATGATAGAGGTCTTCCAATAATTGAGGGGCTGCCACAGGGAGGAAGGGGTCAATGTATTTTCTAAAGTGCCTGTAAGCCAGAAAAAGGAATAATGGATGGAAACTGAACAAGGAGAGATTTAACCTGGAAATAAGGAGAAACTTTCTGACAGTGAGAACAATTAACCAATGGAACAGCTTGCCCTCGGAAGTTGTGGGAGCGCCATCACTTGAGACTGTCAAGAAGAGATTGGACTGCCATTTGTCAGAAATGGTGTAGAGTCTCCCGCTTGGGTGGGGGGTTGGACTAGATGACCTACAAGGTCCCTTCCAACTCTGATTATCTGTTATAACGGGGACTTTTGTGGGATTTTCCCAGGATCTCTGGTCTGCGGGATTTAAAATTATGAGTTTGGTGGTCCCTGAGGTCCAAAAGGTTGGTGACCCCTGCCATAGAAGATGGCAGGCTGACCAGTGGAGCTGGTAGAGTAGCAACTTCCTTGTTGAGCAATTTATATTTTATTTGCTTTGTTTGTTTTTACAAATAGCCCAGCTATACATCTTAATTTATTTAATAAGCATATTCTTTGTGAGAGGTATTCTAAATCTAAACATCAAGTCCCTAAAACATTCTAAAGGCTTCAGATACAATATATGGACACCAAAGCAATGAAGAAGAACAAGAAATACAACAGGCCAAATTCATAGACTCTACCTAAACCAAGAAAGGAGTGAAAAATTAATGACTACATGATGGACAAGAAAATGGTGAGTAAAAACAATAGCAAAATAAATCGTCCCCATCTCTTATCTACATCTGACAGTTATGATATATTGAACTGGGATTTGGAAACAAAAATTGAAAAATTACAACTCTTAGATTTCTTCTTCACTTTGCATGGAGAATTGAGTCTCTGCCTTCATTAGCCTTTCCCACCATTAAAGCATCTCTGAAGGGGAAAGAGTCAGTCAAGCAATTGCCAAAGAAATTCATGACAGGCTTTGCAGTTAGATAATGTCTATTAGCTTCACAAACTGTAATTTCAATTTTAGAATAATTTAACCTCTATAAATTCGGAAGTGGACTCTAAAAACAACCTTTGAACCTTTCATGAAAAGTTGTGCAGATAAGCTAGCAGCTTTTACAATGGCTTGAAATGTTGCCAACTAACTGCAATCTGCTAAAGGAAACAAAACTGCATGGCAAAATAAATTCAGATTTTAAAAGACAACAAAATATAGGCTGAGCTTACTGCCTCACTTCCTATCAAAAATGGTAACTCCTGAAAAGTACAACCATGCACTTTAAAGAAATCAAGCTGCTTTAAGGAGTGCACTTTACAGAACTGATATTGGATGCTGGTCTATGAGAAGAGTTATCACTCCATCCCTTAGCTCAGTTGTTCAATGCCAACTTCATATGATTGATCTAAGCACTGTTGAATGGATTCCTAGCATTCCTAGGACACAAAAGAATTCTATAGTCTTTTAACCATTCCACCATCCCCTGCATACTGCTTAACATGAAATCTTTTCTTGCTTCTTTTCAGATACAAACACTGCACATTTTATGAGATGGAAAAAGGGCTGCACTCTCAGGTTTAACATTTCAGCACAGACCCCCCTGCCTCCTGCTATGGGCAGCATGCCAAATGCAAAATCCACAGCAACCCAGCACTGTTTAAAGTCCTTGACAAAACACTAATCAAATAATCATAACAAGATTCAAGATTCAAGAAAAAAAAAATGCACTTTTAACTATAAGCTTGCCTGGGCCTGGCAAATTGACAGTTGCTCTGTAATTCTGGGGCAGGCATTGCATGCAGGCATTCATGCGGTTTGGGGGTCGCAGTGCATCAAGCAATGGGATTATGATGTCAGATCCATGTATCTGCCATTCTTCATGGAAGAAAAAGTGGGGGGGGAAGTTGGTATAAGAAATCCTTTTTGATGTAACCTGGATATATTAAATTTTGTACTGAATTTGGATAACCCATGATATCCATGGAGGGACAGAGACCAGATGCTCGGAACCCTGTCACCTTTGAAAAGAGACAGCCATAGGATGAAGAGATCATAAAAATTCCTGCTGGGAGACGTCTCCTGGGAACCTCAAAAAAGATCGTTCTCAGAAGCGTGGGGTGGGGGATAAACATGTTGGCTCTTTGTTTTACTAAATACATATCAAGAGAAGGGGAGGGGTCTTAAACTCCCTGCATGCTTGAGGCACGTTAGATGCTGCTTTTAATCCTTACCTGAATTGTCTCATCTCAATAAAGGATTCCTTTTGATACGTTTGGTTTTCAGAAGTTCATTCTTGTTGATTGAATGGGAAAAGTTCTGTAGCCTGACATATGGATCTGATTATGGATCAGGTTCTTCAACCTGGAGTCCTCCAGAAAAGGAGTTGGGGCAACTTGTCTCAGGCCAGAAATTCATCATCTAAATGAAGTCCTATATATGTTTTTTTAAAAATTCCCCTTAAGATTCAGGGATCATTCCATCTGTGAGGGCCTCAGAATGTTTTGTGAGCTCCAGGGTATAAAATATCTCCAGTGGACAAAGTATCTTCTCTATATCTCTAGTTTACGATGTCACTTTTGTCTTCTGCATTTTTGCCTGAGACAGTCTTCAAGCGGAAAAAATTGCTTCCTCTGTGAGCTGTTCCTGTAGCACTATGTTAAATCTTCACCCTCTCTCAGCAGTGAAAAATAAGTGCTGCTCCAGTCCTTTGACTTTTCCTTTTCCTACAAGCTTGTTCTTGCTGAAGCATATGCCAGGTCATGCAACAAGCTTTTCAGACTCCAGTTCAGTTTTGATGAGAAGAATAAGAGAGGTTGCAGATAAGGGCTGCTTATACAAGTAGGGAGAACAAGACCTTTTACAAGGATTGTGAAACTAACTACACGGTCATGACTAGGTTTTCTAAGACTGTCATTTTATTCATTCTGTAGCAGAGTAAAATTGCAATTGGCCCTAAATAAGGGTTTGTTGGACCTAACTATTGGGCATAATGACCACAAAGCTAACAGAGAAACTAACTGATTCCTACCTGCAATGTTGCAAGAAAATGTTGCCTGAGCCCCTCAACTCTGAAGCTGAGATGATGGCAGAGTTTACAAAGCTTATGGACTTGCCTTTTCTGAGGGTGGGATCTGAAATCACCATGAAACCATGGATGTGGTCTTTTAGTTGAGGCAGTGTAATGTATATTGTTGATTTGTGGAAAATATAGTTATCTCCTGTCATTGTCAGGTCACTCCCTGGTGAGCTTGCAGTGGATGTATTATATCAGTCCACCCCAGACAACTTAACAGATCCAATAGGGTCCAGAGGGAACTTGAGTTTGTTATGGAGCATGGTCCAATCAAAGGTATGGTGGCTGCCTGGAATGAGACAATAGCTTTAGCCTTGAATCAGATTGATGTGATGATCCAATCTGAATGGTCTATCCACACTTATAGATACCACACACAGACAAACAGTCTTACCTTTTACGGAGGAGCTTAAGGAGATGAGGGCAGTGCAATGGCTCAGCAGTTAAGACCCTAGGCTTGTCAGCTGGAAAGCCAACAGCCTAGGTTTGAGACCCAAGCATCACACAGCAGAGTGAGCTCCTATCCTTGCCCTAGTTCCCGCCCCTAGCAGTTCAAAATTATGCAAATCAGAGGTGGTATTCAGCAGGCTCTCACCAGTTCTGGAGAACCGGTAGTGGAAATTTTGAGTAGTTCAGAGAACCAGCAAATACCACCTCTGACTGGTCTCGCCCACATCTATTTTCTGCCTCCTGAGTCCCAGCTGATTGGCTGGGTCTTCTTTTGTTGCCCTGCACAGGAGAACAGAGCTGGAAAGCAGGTTAGTGGGATGGGGAGGGAATGGGATTTTGCAGTAACCTTCCCCCAGGAGTGGGGAGGGAATGGAGATTTTGCAGTAACCTTCCCTCTGGAGTGGGGAGGGAATGGGGATTTTGCAGTAACCTTCCCTCTGGAGTGGGGAGGGAATGGAGATTTTACAGTATCTTTTCCCTGCCACGCCCACCAAGCCATGCCCACAGAACGAGTAGTAAAAATTTTTGAATCCCACCACTGATGCAAATGCGAGTAGACATATAGATACCACTTCAGTGGGAAGGTAACAGTGCTCTGTGATGTCATGATAAACACATGACCAGAGAATCATCTTTGGACAGCATTGGTCAATGGCCTTGAAATGGAAATGAGTACCACTCCCTGTGGTCAGCAACAATTAATGGAGTAAAATCCACAGGGACTCCTTCACCATTTAATTTTTAGGGAGATGAAGTGAGTGAAAAAGGAAGGTTGAAGACTGAAGGAAAATTGTCCAGAATAGTTGGGTCTAGCAATGGCTTCTTGAAGACAGGGCAAATCGCTGTCCCTTTAAGAGGAAGAAAAAGAAAAAATCCTTACTCAAGGAAGAATTCACTATCACCATTGCCTATAATTATGTCTCATATCCCAGAAGGTCTTAGCCAACCAGGATGGACAGGAATCCAAGATACTTGTCATTAAAATTATTTTTTATTTTTACTTTTAATACCATTTGCTCCCCAGAAATGCTTGTTGAGATGAGCAGCTATACAAATTAATACATTTGTATCAGATGTTTTTTTCCCTGTATATAATAATACAAAATAATTTTATATAAATTTGTTAAAACCTAATACATATGCTTATTCTTTGATTTTTTTAATACATCTTTTTAATATATACAACTTCTGTTCATCTTGCCATGTCAGCAGCAGTTTTTCAGGTTTTTTAGATAGTGCCCTTTCACAGCTTTACTTAGAATTGAAATTGGGACATTCTATATGCCAAGCATATGCCAAATCTCTCAGCTGTTAACCCAATTTTCCTAATCTATTGGTTCTACAAAACTAGATAATTTAGTATTTTTTCCTAAATCCAGGGAGAATAACATGACAGGAATTTTAAAAGTTGTACCACAGGATACTTAGAACAAATATGTGAATTTCTTCAGGCCAAAATACACTCCACCAATGAGTTGCAACCTTTTAATTACTACATTTTGAGTATACATCTTAATTAACTGTATGAAGCTAAAGACACCGTGTTTAAGTCCATGCAGAAGTTAATACCATTGTTTTGAATTCAATCTATAAAGTATGCTTAGGAAGGAGGCCAAGTCCATCTTTACAAACAGTATTTCAACTGTATATGTAATTACCCTTAATTAAAATAGAATAAGTTGCAAGGAGAACAATTTTCAGTTCCTCCTTCACAATGAAGTGATTGCATTCCAATTTCACAGCTTGGTAACAGTTTACAATGCAAATGTGCCATGAAATGTATATATAAGTATGAATGAGGAGATCTTATGTACTGTTTCTATGTAATCTTATGTTTTACAGAAGAGAGTGGTCGTAATTTTAATATTTACCTTCCAGCGGGGAAGAGAGAATATTCAAAATAACTTTTGTTTGAGAAGTTACCACTTCAGTGTTTTTTCCAAGCCATGTTTCTTTGAATTTGGAAGCAATTAAGTCTAATTTAAATTAATCTCTCTTAAAAAAAAATACAGCACAGATAAGTGAGTATCTATCAGCTCAAAATCAAATCCCACAACAACCACAACCACTACCTCTACTACAATCACAACTACAACCAAAAATAACCACCAAACCACAGCCACAAACAATTACTATCCCTTCAAATAATTCCACAAATAATATCTCCTTACTCATCAGAGACACCACGGAACACGGAAACATCCAAATGCCATCTTATTTGGTCTCGAAGACGCCAACGAATCAGATGACATCACCTAAGTTCACGATATCATAAGCAACTCAAATATAACAAACATCTCTCCTGAAGATATCATTGAAATAACCAGAGATGGCCTTGGGTACAAATACAATGAGGGCTCTATGGCCCCAAGATTTTGTAGAGTTGTATGCAAAAATGAGTCCAGCAAACGCATAATCATTCATACAATAAACACCATTGCAAAAACCAATCCCAACCACAAAAAACTTCTCTCAAGACCAGACTTATCCTTACTGCAAAGAATCTGCTCCCGTGAACTCCGCGAAGAAGTCAAAAACCATCTAGACAATGGAGAAAAGGATCTATACATTGACAACCGAGCTGATTGCATCAAAAGAAAGTCACACAACCCACAACTCCACATCCAACCCCACCCCACCCCATCCAATCCAACAACACTCAAAACTAGGCACGCACACCCTTAACTACCTCTATTCCAACCACAACTGGCCTTAAATGCAAGCTACTCAATGCAAGAAGTCTTGTAAATAAAATACCTGAATTTCTCCTCTTTCTAAATACGTCTAAATTCGACATTATATTTTTCTGTGAAACATGGATCAATGCATCTCCCCCTGACTCCATTACCACAGTAACAGATTATCATGTTTACCGATCAGATCGTGAAATCCGTAGAGGAGGTGGGGTTGCTATCTTCTATAAAAAGTCCCTACATCTAAAAAAACCATCCAAGTTACCCAGGAGCTTGCTATTCCTGAGACCATCATCTGTGAACTGACCTTAAATATCACATTTCAGTTCTTACTATGTTACAGAGACCCTGATTATGACATTGAACATGCAAACAAGCTAAATACACTACTACCGTGGGCAGCATCCTGCCCAAACGCTTTTACCTTTGTTGGTGATTTCAATTTACCTTATATTAACTGGACCCTTAATGAATGTACAACTGAACCCACACATGCAACCTTCTACAATGCAGTAACAAATCTGGGACAAGAACAACTAGTAACCAACAACACTAGACTTAACAACTGCCTCGATCTCATCTTCTGCAATAGTTTGAATTCAATTTATGGAATACAAACTAAAGAACCCTTTTCCAACAGTGACCACAACATGATAGACTTTTGTCTCAACATACGTCCACACAAAAATCATCACAATGATGGAATCCCCAATTATAACTTCAAAAAAGGCAACTATGATCTTATAGACAATGATCTCTCATCCCTTGATTGGCAATTTCTATTCACTGGATGCAATACTGTAAAAGACCATTACAACATATTTTTACTTGAAGTCAAAAGAGTTATCAAACTATATGTACCATGAACAACTCCCCAAACCAGAAAAAACAAATTACCCATAACAATAAGGAAGCTTCAATGCAAAAAGAAATCACTTTGGCGGAAAAACAAATCTGGTCACGTTGCCAACTTCAAAACCCAATACAAAAATTTATGCCACCAGATAAAAACTGAATACACCAATTATCACATTAAACAAGAAGAAAACCTTCTAGGACTTCTGGTTTGAGCTTCTTCAGCGACAGACTGAAACCTTGTCTCTGCGAGGCTTCAATCCGTGCTCGCTGCTGGAGCGCCCCGAGCTGGCTGGTTTCGGGGCTAAGCCACCCCATAGAGATGGTGAAGAGGGGGGAGACTGTCAGCAGGGTTGAGGAGAGCCGCATCTTTCCTCCCCAGCTGGCTATTACTCCCTTTCCCGAAGGTGGTTGCAGCGGTGGTCAGAAATGGCCACCGTAAAGAAGAACTCGACCGGAAAAGAATGTGCAGGAAGAAGATAAGAAGTGAAAGTTTTGGTTGACAGGGTCAAACAGCAAAAGCAACAAATAAGGTACCCTGGAATTGAAACTGTTAAAAAACAATAACATTGTTCCCTAAGAAGATTTTTAAGCTGCGAAGGAGAGAGAAAAGGGAAAAGATTTGATTTTCTCCTTTTCCTATACTGACAGCTAAGAGACTTAAGCAAGAAATTGGAAAAAAAATCCACTTTGACATCAATAGGCATTTAATGCTGAAAATAAAAAGTCAAAGGAATAATAAAGATTTCTGGATAATTGAAAGCTTTTGAAAACAGGAAAGGAGAGAAAATGAATAAAAGGGTAGGATCTGGAAGGGAGGAGACTGCCTGGAATTAAAAAAGAACTTACAGTAAAATCTCAACAAGACTTCCAAAAGATACATTCTAACTGAAATATCGCAACAAAAACCCCAAGAAGAGAAAGTCAAAAAAGAAATAAGAAGATATAACTCAGGACTATCTGGATTACTTGATGATTTCTGGATTCTTGGTTATTGTTTTAAATGACTAATATCAATCGGGTGGTTGTTTAAAACTGTTTAAAATGGCTCCACTTTTAGAAGAACTGAAAATGGAACTTAAAAAGTACAAAGAAGATGCACAAGAAGGGAGAGGTTCTTTTGGCTTCATATTTCAGTTTTTAGAAATGGAGATTTGGAATTATGAGAAACAACAAGAAATGCCTGCAGAACAAGAAGATTGCGACAAAGAAGAAGCCATCTTTAATGAACAAGTAATCTTAGATGGGGGGGGGGGGAAAGGAAAGGGGAAAAAGAGAATGGAAAGTTTAAGATTGGGAAAAACAACTCCAAAAAAAAAATAGAGTGAAAAATAAGTATAAAATCAGAAAGCAACAGAAGAGGGAAATGCAGAAGAGAGAATTAGAACTAGAGAGACAAGGGGGTAAAAAGGGGAGGGAGAAGATGAGAGGGAAGAAAGAAAGGAAAAGAAGTTATAAAGGGCAGAAGCAAAATATAGAGAAACAGGGCCTATTTAGAGATAATGGGTGAAAACTTAATGGAAAACGGGATTCTGCAAAGGTACATAAGATAGTATGCTTATATTAGAAGCAGAAATAATTTTAGAAAATATGAAACAATGTATGATTAAAATGTCTGATAAAATAGCTATCGTAATTCAGTGGAATGCTTGTCAATAAATAAATGTAATAAAAGGTATATTTAATGATTTATAAAACATATGTGAAGAGAAACAAGGGAAAAATTAATTATGGAGATTATATGTGTTTTTAAGGAAGTATGATATTTAATTGAAAAGAAGTGTTAAAGATGTTAAGATTTTAATGATTATTAATGATAGAACTGAATTGGAATGGAATGAGAGTTTATAATTACATATATTTACAATCTTTCTTTTTTTTTAAACAATATAGTGTGTATTATAAGAATGTACCAAGCAGAATTCGATTGGAAGTGATGTATTATGTATTATATTGAAGGTCATAAACTTAAGGTATATATTGAAGTTTAAATAAGAGTTGAATGGATGTAATTAAAAGATATAAAGGTGTCATACTCCAATTAGTAACTACAGGAGAAAATTTGTTTAATGAGAAAAGATAATATGAAATTGAAACAGAACAGACAAAAGTATAAATATAATGATTTGAATTGAGATGAGATAATCAAAATAAAATTGAGAAAATTAAAAGAGGGGAAAAACTATATAGAAAATGTAAAATAGTATAAGATATGGAATAGAATACAAAAAGGAGCATAAAACTGAGTTTTGTGTCTGTATAAAGAAGTTCAACCCGGGACCATGCTATTTTCAAAAAAGATGTTTTACTTGTATATTGTATGTGTGAAAACCCAAATAAACCTTAATTAAAAAAAAGAAGAAAATGCACCAGTTCCACCCACGTTTTCTGCAATTTTGTAAACAACAAATTAAAAGACTCAAGGTCCATCCCCCCCTGAAAGGACCTAATGGCAAAGACTGCAATGACGACACCATCAAAGCCAACCTCTTTAACACATTCTTTGGCTCAGTATTTGTAAACAGCAATGGATCATGCCCAGTATTTCCTAGTCGAACCACAGACAACTGCAATGATCTAATACATATTGATTTTACAGAAGATAATGTTGAAAAAGCACTACGCAATCTAAAACCATCTCTATCTATTGGACTGGATGGAATATGTGCTTACTTCTTAAAAAAGCTATTCACTGCTATAGCTGAACCTCTAAGCATAATCTTTGAAAAAGCTTTCAGGACCAGCTCCTTGCCAAAGCTATGGTCACAAGCCATGGTCATCCCCATCTTCAAAAAGGAAGACCCCAGCCTAGTTGATAATTACACACCAATCTCTTTATGCTGCGTCTCCTGTAAAGTCATGGAATCAATTATTAACCAATCCATCATCCTCCACTTAGAAACAAACAACCTACTCTCTAATAAACAGTTTGGTTTCAGGAAAAAACTATCATGTAATCTGCAACTCTTACACTACAAAAACATATGGACTACACAACTCAATCAGGGCACAGCAATAGACACAATCTACATAGACTTCTGAAAAGCCTTTGATTCAGTCGTACACAACAAATTACTCCTAAAACTAAAATCTTACGGTATCTCTGGACACCTGCATAACTGGATAGTAGCATTCCTGTCAAACAGACAATAAATGGTCAAAATTGGGAATGTCCTATCAAATTCTGTACCTGTCATCACTGGTGTCCCCCAAGGCAGTGTTCTAGGACCAACTCTTTTCATACTCTACTTAAATGACCTCTGTAATCATATCAAGAGCAACTGCATTCTCTTTGCTGATGATGTAAAGGTATTCAACACCACAGATAATACTGCTACCCTTCAAAAAGACCTTGACTATGTATCAGAATGGTCAATCAAATGGCAACTTCAAATCTCAACAAATAAATGCTCTGTCCTACATATTGGCAAAAAAATCAGAAAATAAAATACAGGCTGAATAGTCAAGACCTTGTTAATGATCCAAACTCTGTCAAGGATCTTGGAGTACTCATCTCTAATGACCTAAGTGCTAGAGCCCACTGTAGCTACATAGCCAAAAAGGCATTAAGAGTTGTTAACCTAATCCTATGTAGCTTTTTCTCTGGTAATATTACACTAATAACTAGAGCATACCAAACATTTGCTAGACCAATACTTGAATACAGCTCATCAGTCTGGAACCCACATTACGTATCTGATATTAACACAGTTGAGGAAGTCCAGAAATATTTCACAAGAAGAGTTCTCCACTCCTCTACTCATTGCAGAATACCTTATGCCACCAGACTTGAAATTCTAGACCTAGAAAACCTACACCGCCTTCGGTCCGATCTAAGTATAGTATATAAAATCATACATTGCAATGTCCTACTTGTCAATGAATACTTCAGCTTCAACCATAACAACACAAGAGCAAACAATAGATACAAACTCAAAGTTAATTGCACCAAACTTGATTGCAGGAAATATGACTTCAGCAACAGAGTGGTAAATGTCTGGAATACTCTACCTGACTCTGTGGTTTCTTCCCCAAACCCCAAAAACTTTAACCTGAGACTGTCTACTATTGACCTCACCCCTTTCCTAAGAGGTCTGTAGGGGGCGTGCATAAGCGCACCAACGTGCCTACCATCCCTGTCCTATTGTTTCTTTTATTTTTCTTATATGCATCCATGTATTCATAACTATGTTTTTACTTATACCTATTATCTTGTAAAATAAAAGTTATCTCTTGTTAAATTGTGTCACTTCTCAAGCCTATCCAATGTGCTGCACTCTGTTCTTCCCACTGAGTCACTCCCATTCACTGAAGGAAGCAAATTGAAATGAAAGCAATATAAAATGAAAACTATAATAGGCACCGCTTGCCTTGTTTCAAATGACCAGGGGACATTTTTATTTATTGCTGTTACATTTGTTTACTACTTACACGGTTATGTAATTATGCTATTTCAGTGTTCCCTTTCCACCATTGGATGGTACTCAAAGTGTCTAATATCAACAAAGAAAGAATACTATCATTATTACATAAGTAAAGAAAGCTTCATAGTAGAAATCCAGAGAGGTATTTTGGAGGTTGCAGAAAACTCTTGGAATTCTAGATTCAGTTCATGGACTGTATTTGGTTTTCTTAGCATAAGCAATGGAAAAGTTAAATCTGCAGATATTTGATAGGCTCAAAGACAAAACAGACCACTGAAAGACACTATAAGTCAATAGCCAAGGTATTTAACTGAAGTCTCCTAGTACAGGGGTCACCAACCTTTTGGACCTCAAGGACCACTAAACTCATAATTTTAAATCCCGTGGACCAGAGACCCTGGGAAAATCCCCATAAAAGTCTGTAGGAAAATTCCCCACCCTGTTTTCCTACTGATCAATCACTCTTTATTTGGGATTGCAGGATACCATTTCCAGCTCCTTTCTGAGAGAGAGAAAGAGAGAGAGAGAGAGAGAGAGAGACAGACAGAGAGACAGAGAGACAGACTATTGGGCTTCGTGCAAGGAAAGCAGCAGAAGCAGCAGAAGTCTTTCTTTCTCTCCCCCAAACTCCGCCAGAAATGAGTCTTTGTGAGACTTGTGCCGGCGCAGCCTCTTGGAGCAGGATGCCTTGCAAGGTCCCAAGGACTCATTTCTGGTGGAGTTTGGGGGAGAGAAAGAAAGACTTCTGCTGCTTTCCTTGCATGCAGCCAAAAGCAGAAGAAGAAAGAAGCAGAAAGAAGCATCCCGGTGGCCAGGCCAGGTGCGTGGGGTGAGTGGGGCAAGTTCTCCCCTCTGCCCTTTCCCCCCTTCCCTCACTAATTTATGTTGTTCACAATGCAAGCAACACAAGCCTTAATTTTCCCACAGGCCATGTGGGTGGTGCAACCTTGTGTTCCTGTGCAGCCTGGATTAATTGCTTGGGGGTGTGTGCCTTGGGGGTGACATTTCTCTGTGGACCACCAAAATTTTCTCACAGCCCACTGGTTGGCAACCACAGTTCTAATACCATCTCTTGAAACGGTCTCATTCTGAAAAATGATCTCACTCAAGTTCAAATCTAACCAGGCAGGTAGACAGGAAAAAATTCCCCAGTTCTGAAGGATTGCCTACATTAGCCCTTTTGGGATTAATTGGGATTCCATGAGAAATTGTGATTGAAAATTAAAATAAAATAATAAAATTAAAATAAAATAATAAAATAAATAAAATAATAAAATAATAAAATAATAAAATAAAATAAAAAATAAAACAAAAGTTAATTTTAACTTAATGCTAGCACTTACATTTGTGGATAATTTTATGGACAATTATATTTCACCTACTGGCCTATTTCTTTATGAAAGTTTTGATACTGTCTGACTCACAGAAACTCTTTTGCTATTCTTGTAAATGTTATGAAACATGGATTGTGGAATTTAGAGGTAAATGATATTGTGAGATTTCATTTTTTTCTGACTATTATTATTATTTTGTTTGCTGTGACTTCAAAATTATTTCAATGTTGCTCCTGGATAAGAATATTGAAAAAGGCTGTCCTATAATATAGAAAGAAATGCCTTCTTGTAAAATATATTGTATATCGTATTGTACAATCTTGTTTTTTCTTTAAAAACCCCTGACACCAGAAGTACTACTTAACTATACAGGTAGTCCTTGACTTACAATAACAATTGAGCCAAAAAATTTCTGCTGCTAAGTGAGACATTTCTTACGTGAGTTTTGCCACAAAATATGACCTTTCTTGCCACATTAGTTAAGTGAATCACTGCAGTTGTTAAGTTAGTAACACATTTGTTAAGTGAATCTGCAAGGTCAGAAGTTTGCAAAAGGTGATCCCATGAACCTAGGAAACCACAACTGTCACAAACATAAATCAGTTGCCAAATGTCTGAATTTTGATCACATGACATGGAGATGCTGCAACGGTCATAAGTAACTTTTTACAGTGCCATTGTAACTTCAAATGGTCGCTAAATGAACTGTCATAAGTCAAGGATTACCTGTAGCTTGAGAATCAGTTTTCTGATCATATCTTGTAGTATATGACTTTCACCATAGTTGATATCCAAAGTAAACAGTACGTGAAACATGCTGGGGAGTGACAATATAAGCAAAACACTGGGGTTCTCATGAAATGTTAACAAAAAAGAAATAATAACAAAGTTCATACAGTACTCAGTCTTGACCAAACCTGAGCAAGGCTTTAACATATTAACCAAAGGTCATATAACCAATCATTTGTATAGCCAGAAGGCATAATATCAATAGTAATTAGAAGGGGGCAGTTAGATATGAGGAAATGTGATATATTTTAAAATAGAGATATAGTATGCAGGACAGACCATCTATTACAGAATGGGCAGTTCTGAAGGATATATGCCTAGACTAAAGGAGATGTTTCATATATCAGGCCCCAAAACTAAGAGTAACACATTATTTTTTAAAGCTTTCATACCTATAGGCAGAATTTTTCTAGACTAAGCCCTTACATTATCTGTATCAGAGGTGGTATTCAACTCTGACCAGTTCTGGAGAACCGGTAGTGGAAATTTTGAGTAGTTCAGAGAACCAGCAAATACTACCTCTGATTGGAGATTTTACAATATCCTTCCCTTGCCATGCCCACAAGCCATGCCCATAGAACCAGTAGTAAAAATAATTGAATCCAACCACTGATCTGCATCTACTCTATAATCTAAGAATTATTAAGGAGGTGCTGCCTTCATTCTCTTTCTCCCACACAAAATATTTGAGCTGAGTTTTCTCTTATTCCTCTCAATTGCACCTCCTCCTTCATGAGAATCTACCTTATTACATTCCATCACACAGGCAAAAGTATCCCGGGGTGATAAGAATATAACAAACAGATATGCACAGCAATGGGAATGGTAGTGACCTGCTAATGAGGAAAAAAATGCCTGACAAGATAAGGAGAGACGCGTGATGGGGTATGTCATTCTTTGCAATGGCGGTGCTCAGCTAAGGAAGGGTAACAGGAAAAAGGGAGTGGAAAGATTGAAAAAAAGATGGACTCATAGGCCACATGGATGATCAGGAGAAAATTGGGGAAGGGTTATCAGCGTTGCCCTATTTTCCCCATAAATGCCTTCAGATTAATCTTGGCTGAACTCTGGAACAATTCAAATTGAGTTTCAGTTCAGTCAGACTGTGACCTCTTCTGGAGCTGTGTTGTTGAATCCCCAATTTATGATATCTCTGCTCATGCATGGAGCAGATAGAATAGAATAGAATAGAATAGAATAGAATAGAATAGAATTCTTTTATTGGCCAAGTGTGATAGGACACACAAGAAATTTGTCTTATATCTTGAACACCTCTACTTTTCTCCAAAAACATGTGGTGAAATTGCAGTTTTGAGCATCTATAAACAGATGTGGCTGCCTAATCAAATGATTTTTTTTTGTCTACTGATTCTCATTCGGGTAAAAAAATACATTATCTAACAAACTTAATGTTTGTAGCTGAGTTTTGTACTTTAATATTATCCTTCTACTGATCCCAAATGTTTTGGTCTCTTCTTTGCCCTTTCCCCTATTTCAGGTAAAAGTTTGAGATATTCACTAGAGAAATGCTTTGACAAATCAATTGTCAACATTTACATATAGAATTAGAAGGGCAATATGTGGTTTCTTGTGCATTCTCTCTTATCTGCCTTAATCCTGTGATAAAGAATCAGCAACTGAATGGCTAAATCCTGAACTTCTTTCTAAATATAGACAGCCACCATATGTATTATGATTGCAATTCTTAATCCATAGCATTCTAAATCTGCAGTTTTTCGATTTAATTGAAATGTATAATACTGATGTATCTGCTGAAATACTTGATAGCACATTAGGTTTGAGAGTACCGAATATATTGCTGACTGAAAGGCAGATATCTTTTTCTCTTAAGGGGAAAGTCCTGGCACTCCTTCTTATCTTCTTTTCTTTCTCTCTTGAGTCAGGAACTCAGATTGTATAACAGGGTTATTGTGCACCTCAATGAATAACTTCACACATTTAAACATAATTGCAGAATACACCACATGCAAGACTGTAGCCTTCAGTCTCTCACAAGATGCATGTTTGTCAGTTAATTCACTGAAACAAAATCCATCAATGTGAAGAGTTTCATACATGAAAATTAATAGTCTTAGAAACTAGCCCGAGGCCCATAATTTAAGCAAATCTTGGTGGGGGTAGGCAGTGAAATAAAATGTATAAACTGTGTGACCATTATTTTGAATTGATTGTGGTTGGCTTTTGAAACCACAGACACTTTCCCACTTTTTACTTTTTAAATAAACTCAAAGGAACTTGGATATTGCATTTATGAAGCTTGAAAGAAAAAACTGGATTTTAAGTCTTTCCTAAAAATCCTTACTTATCACTAAAATCTTCAATTGCATTTGTCAACTAGCATTGGATTTCCTTTTTGTAATACAAAAATATTAATCACCATTTCCCCTCAAAGAAATGAATCGTAATCTTTCCAAGCTATGGGAAGTCGTGTAATCCAGAATTATACCAAAGCCACTGTTATTTTTCCTTGCCTTCAGAAAAGGATCTATGGACTTTCATTTAAAAACACAGCATTTTAAAAGGGGTTTAAAAGGGTTAGGTTTTCTAAAGTTTCAAGTCCCACATGATAAAATTTCCGCTTTTGTGCTGATTTTAAAAGACATTGCAAGTTATTAAGTTATTAAAATTATAGTATGTATAGTATTTGTACTATTAGTTATTAAACTTCAGTTAATTCAACTGCTGGTTTAAGACGTCAAAAATAACTACTTTTTAGGGAATAATGCGTTATATTATTGCATAATATATTGCATTATATTATGCAACATAGAATATATATATATATATATATATATATATATATATATATATATATATATATATGTATATATGTATGTATGTATGTATGTATGTATGTATGTATGTATGTATGTATATATGTATATGTATATGTATATATGTATATATGTATATGTATATATATATATGTGTGTGTGTGTGTGTGTGTATACACATATATGTATGTATATGTGTGTGTATGTTTGTGAGTGTGTGTGTGTGTGTTTCTAAATAACATAACCATGGGAATGCAGGGAATTTATTCTGGAAATTCATTTTTGAAATCCATTTGTTCTTTCATTGGAACAGAAAAGCAAAACATTTTTTCATCATGTTCTGGTCTGTTTTATGACAAGTTTAACAGGGAAGAAAATAGTTTGGACAAAAATTAATACAAATTTCAGAAACCAATCTTCTAAACCCAGAAGTCAACTTGGAGAGAAGATACCAGTTTGCCATGTGTTCCATCCAATAAAGGCAACTCTGTTTTATAATTTAGATAAATATTTCTTTCCCTTCAGCCAATGGTTTAAGCAATTTAAAGTAATGATTGATGCCACAACAATTTGGTAACCTGTTGAAAAATGTAAATTGGAATTCAAAGAATATTTCAGTTAGGAGCAGCCATGAACTTGTTCAGTTTTAAACAAGAGCTATCAGATATAGGCTGCAAAAATATAGACAAACGCTAGATGGCTGCAAAGAGATAAGAAAACAATAGCCTTTTGCTGTCATCTAATGATATTCTGAAAACTGCCCTGGGTCTAGTAACTTTTTACTAAATAAACTCATCTTAGTCAACCATGTTGGCTAGATAGATAGATAGATAGATAGATAGATAGATAGATAGATAGATAGATAGATAGATAGAATACTTTATTGGCCAAGTGTGATTGGACACACAAGGAATTTGTCTTGGTGTAAATATTCTCAGTATACATAAAAGAAAAGATACATTCGTCAGGAGTCGAGAATCATAAGGTACGACACTTAATGATAGTCATAAGGATACAATAAGCAACCAATCATACTAGGAAACAGTCAATATAAATCGTAAGGATACAAGCAACAAAGTTATAGTCATACAGTCACAAGTGGGAAGGGATGGGTAATAAGGAGTGATGACAAGATTTAACAGTAATAGTAGTGCAGACTTTGTAATAGTTGAACAGGGTTGAGGGAATTATTTGTTTAAATAGATGGACTGTTACTGGCATGTGTAGTAAAACAATATGAATCTAAAGACAACTTCAACCAACCAGCAACCTTTACCTGAAACTGCTCATTGGCTAACAGTCACATCATGTACTTTTTTTTCAACTTCTATTTCTATTCACATATGAAATTAAGAGTTTCATTTCCCAATCACTGCTCAGCATCTCTGATTGTTTACAATTTGTCTCTGATTGTCTTATAATTTCTCTGGCTTCTTTGGTCTATTCAGCAAATGAATAGAATTCCTATGTTCAATAGCTAAATTTTGAGATTTGGAAAGATTCACCTAAAAGTCTGGAGAATGATTGCTGGTCAACATAAACTGGGCAAAATTCACTTAACAAACATTTCACTTAGCAATAGGAATTATGGACTCAATTCTATCATAAGTCAAGGACTACCTGTACTGTATTTGTGAATGGAAACTTTCTAAATATTTCTATAGGCTTAAACTGCACAGTGATTCCTTCTTACTGACACCTATATTAGGAGAACTGATGTAGTGCCCAGGATATACAGAGCATAGAGAAAAACATGACAATATTGTTCCCTATGCTAGTGTTTTGTGATTTGGCCTCTTTGATTGTGGAGCTTTTTGAGAAGGTCATTTTTGTAGAGTAACACTTGGAAATAACTTAACAACCAGATTATAATTGAATTACTTTCCTAACAGCCTAATTAAGGGGAAGCCTCTAATTGTGTAAGCCATGTGCTTTGATTCATTCAGTATTTTATTCTGCTTTATAATGATATTAAGTTATTAAAATATTAATAAACACTTCTGCAAGGAAAGGATGTGGGGGGACAGAGCAAGCAGCCATATACTAATGAAGCTTGAGATGCTTTTATGATTAAATTCATTAATCTACCTATCATTTAAAAGGGCTTACTGTACAATTTGCTTGTCTTATAATTTTGTGGTTGGAGCATCATGGAAAGTGGAGCAAATGCATTTTCTACTAATTTCCTCTCAGCTGAAACAGATAAAGCCACCATAAACTGTTCCGGTTAAAAGTTGTTAAAGCGCTATATTAAAGCATATTAGAAGTTCATTTATCCAATGTCTCATTTCTATATTTGAACCCTTCTCCACAATCTAGCTTTCAGATGCAAATTGTTAATAAATCAGCTATTACAACTATAGCTCTTATTGTAAACCGGTCCTTATAATTTTTTTTCTAAATAATTTTTAGAATTTTTCATATTCCCCCAAAATATTTGGATACTACGCTTATATTTCTCTAATACATAGCACTGATTTTTTTTAAAAAAAATACTCTTTAAATGCTATAAATAAATAAATAAATAAATGTTCATCTATTATAGTTTGATGATTTTAAATACATTGCTTCCTTCAAACTTATATTAAATGAAGTTGATGTTGTTGAACAAATTTATCTGCCTAGCACAAATAGAGGCAATAATTAGACTAGAATGTTGTCATTATACAAGCATTTTATTTGTAATAGTTTCTTGTGTGACAAAGCATACTGAGTTGTGTATTCATCATGAAATGGGGAACTCAAGTTAGAAAATGTATTTTGTATATTCATTACATTCATTTGTCTTTTCAAAAGCTTCCTTCCTTTGCCCTAGATAAATAGTGCTCTGCCTGACATCACTTAAATGACATCAGATATATTTTTTTGAGCCATTCCTTGTCTTCATGAAAAATGTTAGGGTGTAATAGATATATTCATATTGGTTGGAATGTACATGTGAAGAAGCAGTGGAAGGGAGTTGTAGCAGCATAGAGCTTTCAGAATAACAGAATACAGACTTGGAAGGGACCTTGGAGGTCTTGTAATCCAACTCCCTGCTCAAGCAGGAAAAAGAGAGTTCCTCAGAGAAAGGCCTAGATTAAGAGTCCTGAGCTGGATGGAGGAGAGGAAAAGAGATTCAGGGTAGCCACATCCTAGAATCTCTCAAATACATCTAGTAGGTTAGAACAGTGATCTCCAACCTTTTTTATGCTGCGGCCCGGTACCGGCATCAGCTGGGCGCCGCGCCCGGTACCGGCATCAGCTGGGCGCCGTGGCCGGTACCGGCATCAGCTGGCGCCGCCATCTTTTTGATGAAAAAGTGCTTCCGGTGACCTCACCAGAAGCACTTTTTCATCAAAGATAAGGCGGCGCTTGCTTCGGTGAGCTTTTCCGGGTAGAAATGGCTTTCTACCGGAAAAGCTCACCGAAGCGCTGGCGCCGCTCATTTTTTGATGAAAAAGTGCTTCCGGTGAGCTTTCTACCGGAAAAGCTCACCGGAAGCACTTTTTCATCAAAAAAAGATGGTGGTGCCCAGCAAACCAGCGGCCCGGTAGGACTTGTTCCACGGACCGGTACCGGTCCGTGGACCGGTGGTTGGGGACCCCTGGGTTAGAAAGTTATAGCTTTAGTTTGGCAAGATTCTGTTGATTGGTGAAACAAGCATGGCTGCACAAAGATCTCTCTGGCAAATTGAAAGAAAAAAAGGACAAGTACAAAAAAAGGGAAAGAAGGACATACAACTAAGGCAGAATATCAGATAGCCAGAATATCAGATAGCCAGAATATCAGATAGCCAGAATCTGCAAAGAAGAAATCAAGATAGCAAAGGCTCAGAACGAACAAAGACTTGCAACAAAAGTCAAAGATAATAAAAAAAAGGATGGATTGGTTAATAATTGATTCCATGACTTTACAGGAGACGCAGCATAAAGAGATTGGTCTGTAATTATCAACTAGGCTGGGGTCTTCCTTTTTGAAGATGGGGATGACCATGGCTTGTGACCATAGTTTTGGCAAGGAGCTGGTCCTGAAAGCTTTTTTCAAAGATTATGCTTAGCGGTTCGACTATGGCAGTGGATAGCTTTTTTTAAGAAGTAGGCACATATTCCATCCGGTCCAATAGATAGGGATGGTTTTAGATTGTGCAGTGCTTTTTCAACATTGTATTCTGTCAAATCGATATGTATTAGATCATTGTAGTTGTCTGTGGTTCGACTAGGAAGTACTGGGCTTGATCCATTGCTCCATTGATCCATCCATTACAAATACTGAACCAAAGAATGTGTTAAAGAGGTTGGCTTTGATGGTGTCGTCATTGCAGTCTTTGCCATTAGGTCCTTTCAGGGGTGGGATGGACCTTGAGTCTTTTAGTTTGTTGTTTACAAAATTGTAGAAAGCACAGGTGGAATTTGTGCGTAGAAGGTTTTCCTCTTGTTTAATGTGATAATTAGTGCATTCAGTTTTTATCTGGTGGCATAGATTTTTGTAGTTGGCAATGTGACCAGATTTGTTTTTTTGCCAAAGTGATCTCTTTTTGGATTGAAGCTTCCTTATTGTTATGGGTTTTTATCCCATAACAATATTGTTTTTCCTGGTTTTGGGAGTTGTTATTGGTACATATAGTTTGATGACTCTTGATTTCTAGTAAGAATATGTTGTAATGGTCTTCAACAGTATTGCATCCAGTAAATAGAAATTGCCAATCAAGGGAAGAGAGATTGTTGATGATAAGATCATAGTTGCCTTTTTTGAAGTTATAATTGGGAATTTTGTTGTGGTGATGATTTTTGTATGGATGTATGTTGAGACAAAAGTCAATCATGTTGTGGTCACTGTTGGAAAAGGGTTCTTTAATTTGTATTCCGTAAATTGAATTCAAACTGTTGCAGAAGATGAGATCAAGGCAGTTGTTAAGCCTAATATTGTTGGTTACTAGTTGTTCCAGTCCCAGATTTGTTACAGCATTGTAGAAGGTTGCATGTGTGGGTTCAGTTGTACATTCGTTAAGGGTCCAGTTAATATGAGGTAAATTGAAGTCATCAAGAAAGGTAAAAGTGTGTGGGCAGGATGCTGCCCTTGGTAGTAGTGTATTTAGCTTGTTTACATGTTCGATGTCATAATCAGGGGCTCTGTAACATAGTAAGAACTGAAATGTGATATTTAAGGTCAGTTCACAGATGATGGTCTCAGGAATAGCAAGCTCCTGGGTAACTTGGATGTTTTTAGATGTAAGGACTCTTTATAGAAGATAGCAACACCACCTCCTCTACGGATTTCACGATCTGATTGGTAAACATGATAGTCTCTTACTATGGTAATGGAGTCAGGGACAGATGCATTGAGCCATGTTTCACAGACAAATATGATGTCGAATTTAGCTGTATTTAATAAGAGGAGAAATTCAGGTATTTTATTCAAAAGGCTTCTTGCATTGAGTAGCTGGCATTTAAGGCCAGTTGTAGTTTGAATTGAGGTAGTTTGGGGGCGTGCGTGCCTAGTCTTGGGTGATGGTGGATTGGTTGGGTAGCAGTATTGTCTGTGGTGTTGAATAGCTTTACATCATCAGCGAAGAGAAAGCAATTGCTCTTAATATGATTACAGAAATAGTTTGTGTAGAGTATGAAGAGACTTGGTCCTAGAACACTGCCTTGGGGGACACCACTGTTGACAGGTGTAGAATTTGATAGGACACTCCCAAT
The DNA here is from genome assembly GCF_049901735.1 of Notechis scutatus. Lineage (NCBI taxonomy): Eukaryota > Metazoa > Chordata > Lepidosauria > Squamata > Elapidae > Notechis > Notechis scutatus. The sequence goes on from NC_142010.1 coordinate 41,414,675, forward strand.
TTTGACCATTTGTTGTCTGTTTGATAGGGATGCTTCTATCCAGTTATGCAGGTGTCCAGAGATACCATAAGATTTTAGTTTTAGGAGTAGTTTGTTGTGTACCACTGAATCAAATGCTTTACAGAAGTCTATGTAGATTGCGTCTATTGAATGCTTTATAATTAGGAAGAGATCGAGTTTTATGACTCAGAAGAATGAGAAGCAATTTACAATGTGCACGCAGACATCCTGAGATTAGGACAGGGTAAGGGAAGAGGAAAATCATTTGTACTTCTTTATGAAGACCATTAACTTCATGCCCTACAAGAAGCTAAATCAGAAGCAGATGCTCTAGCTTGCTCTAGCTTAATATGGCGGACAACTGCCTTTTGCAAAAGTAGCAATCAACATCTGCATTGACAAAATGAAAGCTTGGCATATCCATGTCTCAGTTGGCTATCCTGAAATACAAAGGGATGGCAAGAAAGTAGTACAAGCAAAAAACATACTGTGGTGGAAAATCAACCAGCTATCAGATGTCTATCTTTGTAATTATGCACAAAAGCAGCATCAACTGGGTTTTATGCACTAAACTGTTTTCTGAAAATTGAGGTTCTTGAATGCCATTTTATCAGCTATAAGCTCATTCCACTTTCAGTGCCATTAATGCACATCAGAAGAAAAACAAAAGAACATTTTGATTTGATGGCAGGGAAAAAGAAGGATGTGAATTAATAAATTAACAAGAAATGAAATAGTAAGAGAGGAGGTGGTAGATGCATGATTCATTGTTTTAAACACATCCTTAGAGCTTATTAAAATGCATGCAAGAAATTATTGCTTAAGATAAGAGATACAGTGCTGAACCACTCTATTAATTATTTGACTACAATTTAAATGACTTAACAATTAAAACCCAACTTTACAGCTGTTCAGAGAGTTAGGTAAGTAAGTAGGTAAGTAGGTAGGTAGGTAGTTGGGCTTTTTCATCTCTTATCAGCTTATTCCTTTTCTCGTGTACTTACCATGTGAATGGCAATTTGTTACTTTATGGTAGTAACTTGCCATTAGCATTTGAAAATATTTTGTTCAGATACAGTACATGATTATATAGTGAACTTTCCTATAGCTGAAATGAATACCAACAGATCCAAAATTAGATTTTCAGTATATACAATCATCAGAAAAATGATGGTGGTCTGAAAAATAACATTTTTTAAAAATTCATTACCTTACTGAGTATCAAGACTCAGTAAGACTTTTAACCTTTGATTTTATATATAGATTAAATAATGGGAGGATTGCATTCTCTGTAAACTCCTTTTCTCTTGGATTAGACCTATTTAAAACTCTCCCTGTGTTATATTTAGAAATGTGTATTTTAATATAACCTTTGGATCAGCAGAACTGGATCTATAAACATCACTGGGGATTGTGTCAAAGACTGACTTTAAGTCAACAGAAATATCATATAATTTATTTAGAGTTCTTTTTTTAACCAAATACTGAAAATGCTACCAAATGATATAATATAGAATATTGGGTTATAGTTGATGGTTCTTCTCTGAACGTTTTTCTGTTTTGACTTTCTACCTAAAAACGATGGCTGGAACAGGAAGGAATATAAGGGGGAAATGGATTCAATGTGACCTTGAAATCAAAACAAGTTTTATGAGAGATTTCTACATTTTATTCTACTTCCATGTAACCATATTTGACAACTAAAATTTAAAGTCAAATTAAGATCATATCCTACTGTCATGCCAAATTTAAAGCAACAGCATCTGATTTTTGCAAGTATACAGGTGAAACTCAAAAAATTAGAATGTCATGCAAAAGTTCATTTATTTCAGTAATGCAACTTAAAAGGTGAACCTAATATAGGAGAAAGACTCATTACATGCAAAGCAAGATAGTTCAAGCCGTGATTTGTCATAATTGTGATGATTATGGCTTACAGCTCATGAAAACCCCAAATCCACAATCTCAGAAAATTAGAATATTACATGCAATCAATAAAACAAGGATTGTACATAGAACAATATCGGACCTCTGAAAAGTATAAGCATGCATATGTACTCAGTACTTGGTTTGGGCCCCTTTTGCAGCAATTACTGCCTCAATGCGGCGTGGCATGGAAGCTATCAGCCTGTGGCACAGCTGAGGTGTTATGGAAGACCAGGATGCTTCAACAGTGGCCTTCAGCTCTTCTGCATTGTTCAGTCTCATATCTCTCATCGTTCTCTTGGCAATGTCCCATAGATTCTCTATGGGGTTCAGGTCAGGCAAGTTTTCTGGCCAATCAAGCACAGTAATCCCACGGTCATTGAACCAGGTTTTGGTGCTTTTGGCAGTGTGGGCAGGTGCCAAGTCCTGCTGAAAAACAAAGTCAGCATGCCCATAAAGTTCATCTGCGGAAGGAAGTATGAATGCTCCAAAATCTCCTGGTAGACAGCTGCGTTGACCCTGGACTTAATGAAGCACAGCCTCTCCATTCTTCCTCCAGACTCTGGGTCCTTGGTTTCCAAATGAGATGAAAAAATTGCTCTCATCAGAAAAGAGGACTTTGGACCACTGAGCAACAGACCAGTTCTTTTTTTCTTTAGCCCAGATAAGACACTTCTGACATTGTTTGTTGTTCAGGAGCGGAATACATTTGAAACCCATGTCCAGCATCCATATGTGTGTGGTGGCTGTTGATGCACTGACTCCAGCCTCAGTCCACTTCTTGTGAAAGTCCCCAACACTTTTGAATGACCTTTTCCTGACAATCCTCTCCAGGCTGCGGTCATCCCTGCTGCTTGTGCACCTTTTTCTTCCACACTTTTCTCTTCTACATAACTTTCTATTAATGTGCTTTGATACAGCACTTTGGGAACATCCAACTTCTTTTGCAATTACCTGTTGAGGCTTTCCCTCCTTATGAAGGGTGTCAATGATGGTTTTCTGCACAACTGTCAGGTCAGCAGTCTTTGCCATGATTGTGATTCCTACTGAACCAGACTGAGAGACCATTTAAAGGCTCAGGAACTCTTTGCAAATGTTATGGCTTAATTAGCTGATTAAAATGGGATACTTTGAGCCTAGAATATCGAACCTTTTCACAATATTCTAATTTTCTGAGATTGTGGATTTGGGGTTTTCATGAGCTGTAAGCCATAATCATCTCAATTATGACAAATCACGGCTTGAACTATCTTGCTTTGCATGTAATGAGTCTATCTCATATATTAGTTTCACCTTTTAAGTTGCATTACTGAAATAAATGAACTTTTGCATGACATTCTAATTTTTTGAGTTTCACCTATATATCAGTAGCTTCAATCTTCACAGAAGAAATGGCTTTGAGAACAACATTTTAATTGTTTGCTGGAACTCTTGTCTCTGATATGAATCTGACAAGGTCACTTCTAAAGCTACCCAGCTGTTTATCACATATTTCCTATTATTTATGCCATCTAAGCAAGTATAAGTATAAGCTACTTATTTATTAATCAACATACCATTTTTTTTCATTTTTTTAAAAATCACAAGGTTTTAAAATAGCATAAAGCACATTGAATATTTTTAAAATAAAAAAAAAACAGAAATAAAAAGGAAAGGAACCTTTTTCAAGTTTTCTAAGCAAATAAATCTTCAAATAGATGATTAGGGCCAGGAGTGCAGTATGCAGAAGCTGATATTTTTGTATTGATTCAAAATGTGCAGCTGTATAATTCTTCAGGATCTGGGTTAGTCTTGGGTTTGTGATTTCTGTACCAGATTTCTTTTATCTGTTTAGGACTTCCAGCCATTAGACTTGGCTCTAATCTTGACCCATTTTGGGCTGGATTGGAGAAGTAGGACATTATAACAGAAGTGTGATTGTTATGAGGTAGGCGTGGTATGATTCAGGTCCCCCTTGGGTGTCTTGGCTGTAGAAGCAGCTGGGATGGCTTTGGCTGGGAGAACAATGTGAAAAAAAAGTGTAGAAGTGGAGCAAATGACTCAAGACAATGGAAGTGGGATTGGTGGGAGAGTCCAAGATGTGAGGAGGGAAGGGTTATGTTCCTTTTTGAAGTTTATCCAGGTTGGGTAACCTATGAAATTTTAAAAGGCTCTGGAAGAACAGCTATTTTTTTTAATGTTGTATAAGAGCATGATGCAGTGCAGTGGTTAGAATGCAGTATTTCAGGCTAACTTTGTCAACTGCCAGAAGTTCAATCCTGACAAGCTCAAGGTTGACTCAGCCTTCCATCCTTCTGAGGCTGGTAAAATGCTGACCTTTAGATGGTTTGGGGTAATATGTTGACTCTATAAACCGCTTAGAGATGGCTGTAAAGTACTGTGAAGCTGTATATAAGTCTAAGTGCTATTGCTAAGTGCTAATGTGACTCAAAAGACTATTGTCAATTTCCCATTTCTACTTAGAATTAAAGTTTAGATAGTTAATACAATTGATTGTCAGGGTCCTTTTGTCTTTTGAAGTTTGCGCTTAGCTCCTTGATGTAGTTCTTTACCTATGGCCATCAAGAAGCTGAGAAACAACTGGAATAAAAGTAGAGAAAAGCCAGAAACTTCCGGTTTGCAGGCTTCGGCGGCGGGGAATCCGCGATCGTGCGCGGTTCCTGCTGGCGCCGCCGAAGTGCCTCTGATCCAGCTGGATCTGGAGGATATGGTTGCCCGTAGAGGCAACCGAAGACAGAGGAGATCCGGGTAGGGGCTTGGGGGTATTGCAAACCCCTCCTCAGCTGGCAAACTCCTTTTCCCAAGGTGGTGGAGCGGTGGTCAGCAATGACTGCCAGCTGCCACAAAGAAGCCTGCAGCCGGTAAGATTGTGCAGGAAGAAGTTGGAGAAAGTGAAAGTTTTTGGCTGAACCGGGACAACAAGGAACTTTTAAACACCCTGGAAAGTTAATCGTTTGAATGATACATTGTTTCCCAAGAAGACTGCAAAAGCGGCGGAAGAAAATTAATGGGAAAGTTATTTTTCTCACTCTCCCTCCCCATGGAAATAGCAGATGGAAATATGAAAAACCTGCTTGGGCATAGAAGGTAACTAAACTTGAAATTTAAAGCCAAGGGGATAAAAGATTTCTGAACATTGGAATTAAAAACTAAATTTTTTTTTGCTATAAGTGGGAGGGAAGAGGTAAAGAACTTATTTTAAGATTGTATTGAAGGAGACTGCTTGGAGCTTATAAGACCAGAAATAAAATAAAAAGGAAAGGAACCTTTTTCAAGTTTTCTAAGCAAATAAATCTTCAAATAGATGATTAGGGCCAGGAGTGCAGTATGCAGAAGCTGATATTTTTTTGTATTGATTCAAAATGTGCAGCTGTATAATTCTTCAGGATCTGGGTTAGTCTTGGGTTTGTGATTTCTGTACCAGATTTCTTTTATCTGTTTAGGACTTCCAGCCATTAGACTTGGCTCTAATCTTGACCCATTTTGGGCTGGATTGGAGAAGTAGGACATTTATAACAGAAGTGTGATTGTTATGAGGTAGACGTGGTATGATTCAGGTCCCCCTTGGGTGTCTTGGCTGTAGAAGCAGCTGGGATGGCTTTGGCTGGGAGAACAATGTGAAAAAGGTGTAGAAGTGGAGCAAATGACTCAAGACAATGGAAGTGGGATTGGTGGGAGAGTCCAAGATGTGAGGAGGGAAGGGTTATGTTCCTTTTTGAAGTTTATCCAGGTTGGGTAACCTATGAAATTTTAAAAGGCTCTGGAAGAACAGCTATTTTTTTTTAATGTTGTATAAGAGCATGATGCAGTGCAGTGGTTAGAATGCAGTATTTCAGGCTAACTTTGTCAACTGCCAGAAGTTCAATCCTGACAAGCTCAAGGTTGACTCAGCCTTCCATCCTTCTGAGGCTGGTAAAATGCTGACCTTTAGATGGTTTGGGGTAATATGTTGACTCTATAAACCGCTTAGAGATGGCTGTAAAGTACTGTGAAGCTGTATATAAGTCTAAGTGCTATTGCTAAGTGCTAATGTGACTCGAAAGACTATTGTCAATTTTCCATTTCTACTTAGAATTAAAGTTTAGATAGTTAATACAATTGATTGTCAGGGTCCTTTTGTCTTTTGAAGTTTGCGCTTAGCTCCTTGATGTAGTTCTTTACCTATGGCCATCAAGAAGCTGAGAAACAACTGGAATAAAAGTAGAGAAAAGCCAGAAACTTCCGGTTTGCAGGCTTCGGCGGCGGCAGGAATCCGCGATCATGCGCGGTTCCTGCTGCGCTCGCCGCCGAAGTGCCTCTGATCCAGCTGGATCTGGAGGATATGGTTGCCCCATAGAGGCAACCGAAGACAGAGGAGATCCGGGTAGGGGCTTGGGGGTATCACAAACCCCCTCCTCAGCTGGCTAAACTCCTTTTTCCCAAGGCGGTGGAGCGGCGGTCAGCAATGACTGCCACAAAGAAGCCTGCAGCCGGGTAAGATTGTGCAGGAAGAAGTTGGAGAAAGTGAAAGTTTTCGGCTGAACCGGGACAACAAGAAACTTTTAAACACCCTGGAAAGTTAATCATTTGAATGATACATTGTTTCCCAAGAAGACTGCAAAAGCGGCAGAAGAAAATTAATGGGAAAGTTATTTTTTCTCACTCTCCCTCCCCATGGAAATAGCAGATGGAAATCTGAAAAACCTGCTTGGGCATAGAAGGTAACTAAACTTGAAATTTAAAGCCAAGGGGATAAAAGATTTCTGAACATTGGAATTAAAAACTAAATTTTTTTTTGCTATAAGTGGGAGGGAAGAGGTAAAGAACTTATTTTAAGATTGTATTGAAGGAGACTGCTTGGAGCTTATAAGACCAGAAATAAATGGCAATAAGACTTCTAAAAAATTACTTTGGAACTGTGTAATTGAATTCTACCCCAGGAAAAGAAAATATAAAAAGAAGAAGGTGCTAAATGAAACAGTTTGTTCTGATTTGGATTGCTTTGTGACTTTGGGATTTTTGGGAACTACTTCTTGAAAGACTAAAAACATTTGGGTTGTTCTTAAAAAAAATGGCATTATCTGTTGAAGAATTGCAAATGGAATTTCAGAAGCTAAGAGAAGAGGAACAAGAAGGCAAGGGCTCTTCTGGATCTATTTTTCACTTTTTAGAAATGGCGATTTCTACCTACCAAGAAATACAACAACAAGAGGGCTGGAATGAAGAAGAAGAAGCCATCTTTAATGGACAGATGATCTTAGTTGAGGAAGAAAAGAAAATGGAGAACTCAGAACTTAAAAAAGCAACCAAGAAAGGGAAAAATAAGATGAAAAATCGATACAATGTCAGAAAGCAACAGAAAAGAGAAATACAACAGAGAGGGAAGATTAAGAGAGTGGAGTTTGAGAGATGGGGGGGCAAAAAGGCTAGAATTGATAGGAAAGGAAGGGAAAAAGGAAAGAGAAGTCATAAAGGTTTAAAACAAGTTGTTAAAAAACAGGTTTTTTTCAGAGACAAAGGGTAAAATATAATTTTAAAAAATGATTCTGCAAAAGTACATAAGACTGTATTGTAGATATTAGTATTTGAAATCGAGTTAGAAAACTGAAATATTATATGAGTTAATAATGCATTAAAGGGAATGCATAAAAATGTTTAAGATTTAACAATAGAGTTTAACTTCCTATGGAATATTGTTTTTACTATATTATAAACTTAATTCTCTTTTTTGTTTTATTATTCTAAAATGTAGTACTTAGAATGTATTAAGCAGAATCAGTATGGAAAGTATGTATTATTTTAAGTGTTAAATTTAGGGGAAAGATAAAAAGTTATCATACTTCAACCAGTGATTACAGGAGAAATATTGTATTAGAAAGAAAAGATAAATAGATAATTGAAAGAGAACGGACAAAAGATGCAAGTATAATTATCTAAACTGAGATGAAATAGATAAAATGGAATTAAGAGAGTGAATAGAAGAGAGAAAATATATAGAAAATATAGAATGTTAAATAAGATATGAAATAGTATATTAAGTGAGCATGAATCTGATTTATGTCTGTACAAAAAGATGTAACCCGGGGTAAGCCGCTTTCCAAAAAGCAGTTTTATGTATTTATGTTTTGTGTTTTGTTTGTATATGTTTGAATTAACAAAACGCTAGAAGAATGTTGGAAGAGAATAACGAAATTGTAAATAAGACAGATAGAAACAATGAATATATACAATCCAAGGCAAAAGAAATATAATTGAATAGAAGGAAAGGGAGAAATAAAAAGAAGTTGGGAAAAAATATGAAGTTGAACAGATAAGATAAATATACATATTAAATTGTGCTTGTATGGAAATGTGATAATTTGGAACTATCCTGTCTTTAAATAAGATGTTTTATTTGTTTTTCAGAAAAGATGTCTTATTTTATTATATTCTACGTTTTGTTTGTTTGTGTATTGTTTTAAAAAATTAATAAAATTTGTTTTAAATTAAAAAAAAAGTAGAGAAAAGCCCCTTTCAAATCAAATCAAAGCAAAGCATCTCAATAATGTGAAGGAAACAAAGCCTCATTTTAATAGGCTTTAACAAAAGCGTGCCAACGACAATGGCAGTCTTTCAGTCATAATTTCACATAATTCCCAAAGTTCTGCCTTTATAGCTTTACATTATTTGTCTCTTCATCTGAGAGTCAGATGGGTGAGGTAGATCAAATCTTGGCCTTGGCAAGGGGTTCTTGCTTTTTCAGTGTTCTACATTTTTCTTTTTCCTTGTTGTTTTGTGTTGTGGAGAATTGAGTGAGCTGATGTGAAAAGTCCCTCATTTCTTTTGACATGGCATTTGAGGCAAATGACTAATGGGTGATGACAGTCCAAGTCAGAACGCACCAAAGACTGTTCTGTAATAAAGCTAAACTTTCCTGTCCTGCAGCTACCTGAGTTGGGCTGAACCCAGAAAATGCTTAGCCTACAACTCACTCAGTTAATATATGCTTTTTAGGGACTTCTACTAACTTACTCTCAGGTAAATGTGTTTAGTTTGAAGTAAAAAGATGGTGTGATCTTGCAATAATTTACAAATTCACTGCAGAATAAGCTTTCCTAGAGCATAGATACTGCAGACAATTGGATAAAAATTATAATCCTTCAACATTGCCATGTATTTAGAATGAAATTCACTTTAGAGGACATCCTCAATAAGCCTTGGGAAACGTTGGTAAAATTACATAGGCCTTTTGGCAAGAAGGTGTGCAAATAACATCTTAACTTTGTAATTATAAGTACTATGACTCATTTCTGATAGCAGTTCTCCTGAAGAGAAATATAAATACCACTGCATATTTTTCATGGTTTGGCAGCTCAGTTTTATCAAACCCACAGTACTTTTTTAACTTCCAAGCAGCAGTGTATTGATCTGTGCAGAACAACTCTACTGCTACATTTTGATCTATGAGGGTGAAATCTTTGCTCCCAAGTCATTTATTATCTTTCTAAACAGGTGCATATGCCAGAAAGGTTTAAGTGTGCTGGAGCTTAGTAATTAAATAGTTATAGATTTGGTATTAATCAATCACTCCAAAATGTCTGAAAAAGTCAAAGATCTGTTGGTGAGGTCTTTATCACGGGAGAAAAAGGCAGATTTCATATCTCAAATGTACACTTATTTGAAGCTGGAAGTGGAAAGTTGAAAAAGAATAGGATTTGGACAGTATTATTATAGGAGTTTTAAAACTATAACACACAACAGATTAAAAGTTGTGTTACAAAATAATTCAAAGCTCTTGCAAAATATATTCATTGTTTTAGTAAATGTGAAAATTACAGTCTAAAGCCATCCTGTGCATTATGAAAGTTGGAAAAGCAACTTGAAAATGTTGATATTTTAAAAAAAACCCAGAGGGTTAAGATTGGAAATCAAGAATAAAAGGACACACCTATTAAAGTCATTGGCATTTAAGGTGAAATGGCAGACCTAAGTACTATTAAAACTATCTAGATAGCTTCCAAAATCCAATACCTTGCCTGCAAAATCATTTTCTGAAGAGTCATTCTCAACAACCCCCAATTTTCTTTTAATAATATTTTCTTCCACTTCAGAAGAAAGGAATGGGAAGATCAACTCTTCCTTTCTTCCCTTTCCTGAGGTAATAACAGAATTCCAGGACAAAGCTGTCCATCTGGTAAACTTGAATGGGAATAAGCCAGGAATCAAAGAGGTTGAGACTTGCTTGAGAAGACATCTCTGGTGGAAGTTGGACAATTTTTTCCCCACCAAATATTGTGTTTTCAACAGCTGAAATTTACTGTTGCCAAGGAAGTTCATATAGTAATATTTGTCAGCTTCTTTTTTTTTTTTTTCATTTGGTTTAAAGGATTGAATAGATTAATAGAAAATTGTTGGCCTACACCTCCCAGAAGTTTAATTTATCAATTTTACGACTTAAAGGTGAAATAAATGTACTCTCAAAATTTAAATATTGTCATTCAAGTTTGGCTACGAAGACCTTGGTACATCTGTTGCCAAAAAATGGGGCTATCATTGTCATTGGTCAGTATTTCTGGGTGTCAAAGAAGTAAAGAAGGTGGCCATGTAGTTAAACTGCTCACCCCCCATTATTATATGTAGTGCAAGTGCTACGTAAAGAAAAGGAGTCAGTCATCGTCATGACTTTTTCAACAAGCATTCTGAATGCTCATTGTTGTGCTTGTGTTCCAAGGATTACAAGCTTTTAAATGTCACAGATGCCCAATGCTCATTTCCAGGTGGGTTAGATTGGGTTGGTTTTTGACCTTAGACCTTACATCTCTTCTCCAACCTATGTATTATGCCACTGCCTCCTCTCTTATGAGAAGTCCAGAAATAATTACAGTTATATCCTCTTCAGGTTTTGTAAAGTTCTTCAAATCTTCAGCAATCTCTTTTTCATATTAGCAGCAATTCTCTTCAAATACATATACTATTCTCTTTTAAGTTATTTCAGTCTATAGTCATTTTAAAGACTATCATTAAGTGTTGTATGTTATGATTCTTGATTCTTAATGAATGTATCTTTTCTTTATACTGAGAATATTTACACCAAGACAAATTCCTTGTGTGTCCAATCACACTTGGCCAATAAAGTATTCTATTCTATTCTATTCTATTCTATTCTATTCTATTCTATTCTATTCTATTCTATTCTATTCTATTCTATTCATATCCTACCCCATTCATCATAATGTTCATTTTAAATACATTGTACTTGTGAACATTTCATTTAATTAAAGCACGCACTTTTCTCAATTAAACCAAGTGGTGGAACATTAACCTTTTTTGGTTATACTTTATTTAAAGAAGAAGCAGGTCTGAATAACAAAATGCCCCTTTCACCTCAAATTCACACTTCCAAGGGGGAAATTTATAGTTTGTTCATATAACTGATAGTTTTAATTGCAATTTTACATTGATTGCCATTAGGCTGTATAAAGCTCTCGCAAATTTTTAAAAAATTAGCATTTTATATAATCCATGTCAAATTTACATTTGGGAAAAAACTTAATGTCATGTTGCTTTCCTATTCATAGCTCTTAAAACCTTCAGAACCTGATTTAATTTAAAGTGGGACATTTAATTTTTACTAATTTCCTTGTTAATTTATAGTGTTTTTTATTTGTGCTCATCTGTAAGAACTAAATAGTACTTGGTAACATGAATGGCATCTTGCTTTGCTAATAACAATTAATAACAATTATTAATGTTATGTTGCAATCATACTTAATATGAGTTTTATTGTTTCTCTGATTTTTAAAATAACAAAGTTGTATTTAGAGTATTATTCATAGTACAGGTAACTACTATTTAATAGGGATGAGCAAATATTTGATTCATAAATCTGATTAGTCAAAGGTGATTACATCTGTGAAGTGAATTGGATTTCTAAATTTAAATGGATATCTCTGAATCAATTTGGACTGATTTACATAATTTCTGTGAATGCAGACTGATAGGTTTTCCTATCTGAATTGGTGAAATCAGTCTGAAAAATAATTGGATTACCAATTAAATCAGAATTTTTGAAAAATTGGATCAAATGTCTGAATTAAATAAATTTGGCTTTCTGAAATCAACTTGAAAAATGGCACAAATCAGACAAAATGCAGTCTAATATAGAAGAGGGATGGCAAACTTTAATTCCCGAGGGCCTTAATATTTAGAAATTCTGATAACTGCTGCAATAAAGCAGGTGAGGCAGGAAGGATACAGTCAGAGGTGGTATGAACTACTCAAAATTTCTGCTACCGGTTCTCCAGAACTGGTCAGAACCTGCTGAATAACACCTCTGAACCCATGCATTTGTAGATCTTTTGCTATGGACGAGTGGCTTCAATTTTATTTGTAATTATTTCCTTCAATGTTTTTATGCTTATAAAAAGAAATTATGTTTAATTGATATTTTATAAAAGTTTTCTTACATTCTTTCAAGGGACAACTAATATTTGTGAGAAGCAGGACATTTACACTGTCATGAAAAAGCACCCCCTTCTTATCATATATAAAATATATCTTTTATTATCTTGAATAAGAGAACCAAATCCTTAAAATCATATGATGCAGGCAAGTCATTTGATGCATCTCAAAATTGTAAACTGTGCTTAATTACAGGATCTGCATGACTGAAAAATTGAAAATGAAAAATTCTACTTATCTCTGAAACTTCAGCCTCTATTAGGCCTGATAAAATCTGTGCCCAAGATTTTTAAAGAACAGCTGTTGGGTAATAAATATCACAACAAAAATGAGAAAGGCTTTTTTCAATATTTTCTTTCAATTTATATTGCAACATAGCAGATAGAGCTCCGTTTGATGGCCATGCAAGCTGAAGCATGGCATTTCCCATGGGAAAACATATGGAAATAAAAGTGTTCATGAATATTTATGGAACTTGGCAACCATCTGTTCCCTAAAACACTTGTTTCAGGCAACTTACATTTGCACAGAAATCTTGTATATTCATTTCTTTTTAAAAGAAAAGTCCTTGAATTTCAATTCCCAAGTTTTACAGCGGTAAATACTATATCTGTTCCACCCATCAGATTAATCTTGAGATCAATGGGCGATAGTACATGGAGAAAGGTAATAATGAATGTAAAGTATTTTAAAGGGAAGTAACATAATAAAACTATGACAATTGTCCTTTGTGAATTGAAACTTTATGAGAAGGGTTAATAAAGTCAATTAAAAAACTCAAATAAATTCAATTAAAGCTAATTAAATTTTTCACTGAAGTCTTCCTTCCTTCCCTCTCTCCCTCCCTCCCTCTTTCTGTCTGTCTGTCTGTCTGTCTGTCTACAAATTGATATAGGCACCCAACTCACATATAGATGCTGCCGCAATTTTTTTAAATCTACCATTATTTTTTTCTTAAAAAATAAGATTTTTTAAAATTAAAAAACCCATCAATAATTATTATTTTACTATTTAGAATTATGGCATATAGTGTCATAGAAATCTATAGATGTTAGACACAATGCAGTCCTAACAGCCTAAATTGCTAGTTCGTTCTATTTGGCGCTTGCATGCTGATCTTTGGTGCACTGCATGGGGTGAAGTAGCTTATACCAGCTGGCTAACAGCTAACAGGGCTGCAGGCTGTTCTGGGCTGTTCTGGGTTCCTCCGGCAATCTCACCTCACCTCACCTTGTCCTGTGTGGTGTTGCCTTTCATCCAACCAGTGCTGGCTTCTTCTCTCTGCACACATGAATGCAGTTAGGTTTTTCCCACCAAAGTGGTACCCATTTATGTACTTGCAATATTGATGCTTTCAAACTGCTGGGTGGGTAGGAACCAGGGAGCGAACATCGGGAGTGTCATGCCCCCGTCAGAATCTGCGGGGGAAGATGAGCTGGAACAAGAGTCGACAGAGATCGAGAGGGCAGCTCCGTTGGCCTTGGAGGAAACTGCGGAAGGACAGAGTCAGTCCGGGCAGGGCTTTTCAGCATTAGAAAGATTTGCAGACAGGGAGGAGCAGGAGAGACAGAGCTTTCAGGTGAAGAGCAAGGATCATCCCCTCCTGATCTTAGAGCACGAAGAGAAGAACAACACAGGCTGATCTGGCTATGGGGGAGGAGACTGCCCCACCCCACCTTCACAAGGCACACCTGGGGACTAAGATGTAAGGAGATGTCGGTGGGAGTGGAACTTGTCAGGAACAAGCGTTGAATCTGTGGAGCTTCATGTGCACTTGCCGACGCCTAGAGATTACTGTGCTCTGCCTTGTGAGGCTTGCCCAGTTTTCCTGTTTTGCTGAACTTCTTGCTCTGGTTATTGTTTGGCTAACCTGGCTTACTGGACTTCTGGCCTTGGTTACTGCTTTGCTCACCTTGCTTACTGGACTACTCACAGCCAGAGGCTGTTGAAGGTGTGCGTGAGAGCTTTGCTCCAGGATTTGTAGTAAACGTGTAGGCAAAGTTGGAGCAATAAAGGGGAGTTAGACCTATTCTCTAGCTGTGTTGCTTTCTTGCCACGCCCTGGGTCATCACAGGCAGCTTAACCCATCTCATGGAGCTGGGTTCGAACTGATGCTGACCATTTCTGGCTGGCACTTTCAGCATCATTAAGCCACTGCACCACCACATCCACCACCAAATTAATGACCGATTCAGTAACAGCTGGATAATTTGTTGTTTTCACAGAATGCTTCTAGTTTATTTTCCCCCATTTTCAAATATTTTATTAGTTTATCAAATATAAAAGACAGAAGTACAAAGAAAGATGAAAATAATGAGAAAAATGTGGGGAAAGTATTCTTTCATCTTTTTGTCCAGAGGTGCATGTAGGTTATTTAAGATCCTGGACTAAACGATACAATGACCTTTCCCATTTATACCCAGGAGATAACATCCCTTTTCATTGTGAAGAAGAATCATACATGGAGAGAGTAAAAATATTTTTTTAAAAAAAGATCAGATGGATATTTGTAGTAGACTAGATTTAATTCTAAGGTACTTTGAAAATCATGGAGGTTGTATTTATTTATTTATTTGCTTGGGCTTATATGCTTGCTTCAATTACAACTGACTCTAAGCCATGTATGCTCTGCATTGGCAAAAAGGATTAAAATCATGCATTGCAAAATATGTAATAACATCATTAATCCTATAGACACCCTCTCAATAATATAATTAATCACTTACTCTGTTGGGGAGCAACCACAGCAATCCCAAATGGCTTCCTGGAACAACCAATGCTTTCTCTAAATCTCAAGAGGGGAATTGTTTTAATTCCTTAATACCTGCGTGCAACAGAGCCCCCATTTACAACACTTTAAACAGTGATATCTTCTTCTTTCTTTCTTTCTTTTTTTTAGGATAAGTCAGCAATAAAGTCTAGGATTCTGGGGATTTGATCCAGAAGAATCTGTCTGCTATTAAATAATTAAGGCTGAAGATAGACATTAATTTAAAAAGTAGGTCACAAGGCTGGGAGAATACCCTTGAAGCCTATCTCAAGTACACCAGAGAATTAGATGGTGATACTATATATCATTGCTTCTCCTTTTTTGCTTGCTCACCCACTGAATTGCTGGGAAAAACAAACATGGATATGGATATGGAAGATTAGAATAACATGAGTCCTGTGCTGCTGAAACTCACAACCAAAAGTTTCTTAAATTAGTATCTATGAACTATGCCAATTATTTTTGTTTGTCAGTTGCTGATAGTTATTTGTCAGTTGTTGATAGAAAAAAATGACAACTACTAATAATTTATTAAAAGTATATGTCTCCCAATTTCCCAGTACTTCTGGGAGACATATACTGTACATTTAATAAAAGATTTTCAGACTAAGGACAAGGTCTCAGTGCAAATTTTACATCCAGATTTCAGTGTATTTGGCAAAGTGCTGCCCTTTCAAGTAGTCAAGTCAAATTTGTCTTTCAAATGTTATCCTAAACATGATCTTCTGTTCATGTTCATGCTACAGCTTCATGTAATAATGAACTATAATAATTGTACAGTCTGCTTGAATAATTTCCCGGGAAATCAACATCTTATATGATCAAATAAATACATGCTGTAGGTATTTTCATTTTTAAAAGTCAGTTAAAAGCTTTTCATCAGGATGTGGTGTTTGTATTATAAATTATTTGTTAAGTGTTCCATTGTACATTTTCTCGGTATATTTTCCGTTCCAGCTATTTGGATGAGTGCAGAAACTGCACACTATTATATATAATGCATATTTTCATGTGTAATGTCTGACACTTTTACAAGCTGCAGTTACAGTTTTTAGCAATGAAAAACAGAGCTTCTTGGATACTTCAACCTGAGTAACTTTGTCTTTACCACCATGCATCTTCAAGAATATTATTATTGAACCTGAACTAAAATTCTGATATTACATTGCTTTTACATAAAATATTTGTCATAATGAAGAACATGGTTTGGTAGTAGTGTGTACTGATTTTCCTTTATGTAGAAAATTTTAAGGCCCTAGACCTATCTAAAGCAAGTGCATATTTTCCATTTTCTTATAGTAATAGCACTTAGACCAGAGGTGGTATTCAGCCAGTTTTGACAGGTTCTGGAGAACCGGTAGTGGAAATTTTGAGTAAATATACCACCTCTGACTGGAGATTTTACAGTATCCTTCCCCTGCCACACCCACCAAGCCATGGCCACAGAACCGGTAGTAAAAAAAATTGAATCCCACTACTGACTTAGACTTATGTATCACAGTGCTTTACAGCCCTCTCTAAGCAGTTTACAGAGTCAGCATATTGCCCCCAACAATATGGGCCCTCATTTTACTGACATCAGAAGGATGGAAGGCTGAATCAACTTTGAGCCTGGTGAAATTCAAACTGCCAAATTGCAGGCAGCCAGCAGGCAGCAGCAGCAGCCTGCAGTACTGCATTCTAACCACTGTGCCACCGCAGCTCTTATGAGCTGGCTATCCAGTTTTCATTCCCTAGCACAATTCAGCTAGGTATATTACATAGCCAGCCACCTGGAAGAAGGAGGGAATGTGTAAATGTGCAAAGCTGGCTCTGTATAAAGAATCATTCCTGAACTCTAATAAGCAAAGACAAACAATAGAAATCTCCAATTAAAACCATGAAATAATCATAAAAAGGTTGAAAATGCTTTTAGAGGCAGAACCTCAACACACATTGGATCCTGTTAGTCTTATGGGATTTCATTCATTGTCATTCTCTGATCAGGAAGAGGAAAGCTCTAAAGGACCGATGATTCCCCCTTTTCTATTTTTTCCTTGTAATATTTTTCCTTTAAATATTTGTTATTTGCCTGGGCTTATTCAATGAATCATGTTTTACTTTCTTCTCATTTGTGAGTTCATTGCCTCCTAATCCCCAAACTCACTGCTCATAATTCACAACAGTAAAACATCTAACATCTTTATCTTTATGCGGAACAGAGGCTATATCACAATTTGACACAGGATAATAAAAGGGATCTTGTTAAGACATTAAATTCAAATCAAAATTGTTGATTGCCTATCTTTCTGTCTGGGTATCTCTTTATTAACCAAAGAAACTAACAGAAAAGAATATTCAGCATTCTGTCTACAAAAGGAACATTCAGAACAGTGGGTCAGGTATCTGCGAGAAATGTACCTGATTTCAATTGCATCTCATGTAAAAACCACATCCACAAGAGAATCACACAATGTAACATCCATACATCTCTCTGGTATGAAAGCTGAAGAAAAGCAAACTGGGCTGTTCATACCATTCTAAAGATAGATTTTGTGTTCTCTTCCTGCAACACCACTGCAGCATCCAAATCTGGATCGCTCCTAAAATTAATGCACTGTATACACCAGGGGTGTAAAACTTGTGGTCCGTGGGATGGATGCATCACATGATGGCCACACACACCCCATTTTAGCAAAGGGGAAAGAAGTCACGATACGTCATGTGATGACAACATGACACCGCGAGTTTGACACCCTTAGTATACACTGTACACATTCATTTAAAGTGCAGTGATCCATGTTCAATTCCTAGTACATGGTTGGTGTGGAAGATAAATCTCTAGAAATGGTTTCAATAGAAGACCAAAATTATGGTTGACAAAGTTATGAAACCTGGAAATGTAGAGAGTTTTTGTATCTGTAATTTTTTTCTGTCTAATTTTCCTAGTTCTTATTTGGGGAGCATTTTAAATTCAGGTTCATTTCAGGTGACAATGGTACCAGGCAGGTAAATTTTTACTGCTGATTTTTAATTTTCCATTGGAAAGGTATTATTTTGTTTTGGAAACTGTATACTTTCCCATTTCATTTAGATCTCCTTTAAAATATGAGGAACAAATGTATATTTTTATTGGAGTGGTATTTTGAGTGATCTTTTATTTTAGAACATTCTGTTTGGACATAAATATAAAAGTTTATGAGACATTGTGAAAATCCAGCAACTGGATATATAAACCTCCCAGGCAGTTTTTAATTTGCACTGTATACATGCAGCCAATTATTTATGAACTTGGAATATGGCTCCAAAAAAAACCAAAAACCTTTAAAGCTTTTTCTATGCTTTACCAAATGACACAAAAAGGTACTTGTACCTCCTATAATTTCTGACTGAGGAATCATGAGGTTCCACATTCTGATGAGATTAAAAGATATGGCAATATTCAGGAGACAAGAGCTAGTAGACATTTGAATGTGACCTTGAGCTAGATTATTGATATCCTCTATTTTTATTTTTTATTTTAAAAATCATAAACATTACAAGATGATATATGCCATAGTGAATATGTAGGCCACTGTGCTGATCCATAGTAATATCCTTATTGGGATTAACTAAAAGCTGTATAAACTGTGAGCTAGCTTCATGTAATGTCAAAGGTATATTGCTTAGTCTCAAATGAAAGAAAAAAAATAGAAATGAGGAAACAAAGAAAAGGCATAGTGGACGTTCTCTGTTTACTTTCAAAGAGTAATTCTCAAGCAAGCAAACTAATTTAGTTAGAGTGTAGCAAGTTCTTTAAAAGCACTATAGGTTGGAAGGGAAGAAATGATGAAGCCAGGAATTGTCATATAGCATACGAAAAAAGTTACATTTTTTTCCTAATCAAGTGTTGGTCTTCAAAAGCCCCATTTGGAAAGTGCTTTAGACCAGCAGTTGCCTACTGGTGGGCCACGAGAAAATTTTGGTGGGCTGCAGAGAAATGTCACCCCCAGAGCAACCCCCAAAGCAATTAATCCAGGCTGTGCAGGAACACAAGGCTGTGCTGCCCACATGGCCTGCAGGAACCCTCCCTGCCCACACACTCCTTACCCATCAAACTTGCCTGCTAAATTGCTATTTTTCCTTTTTTTCCCCTGACCATCAGCTGTTCTGCTGTGCCGGGAGATTTAGATTAGCTAGGAAGCAGGAAAAGCAATTCTTGCTTTCTAGCTAGTCTTTAGATCTTCGGCTCTGCTTTTAAACACAGCCAAACCTCCCTTAGGACTGAAGGTTCTATTATTCAGTGCAGACTCATGGCAAGCAAATTTTATGGAACAGACTGAGCTAGCTGATGGCAGATAGATAGATCTCTGAATGAATCTGTGGTTCTGTGAGCAACTCAATCTGCCTGCCTGATTTGCCCGATTTTGGGTAAAAGTTGCTCTTTTTTAATTAAAAAATTCAATATTTATATAAATATTTATAATATTTACATACAAGCCATGCCCAGCCTGTCACATGACCACCAATCCACACCCACAAATTAGGCCTCATCCACAGAACCGATTAGTGGTCCCTGAGATTTAAAATTATGAGTTTGGTGGTCCCCGAGGTCCAAAAGGTTGGTGACCCCTCAGGGGTGGGATACAACAGGGTTAACTATTGGTTCGGTGATTTACGAGGTTCGGTGATTTACAATGTGCTTCCCTGCATGCTGCGGCATGCACTTGTAAATCTTCATCAGCATGCTGCATGCAGAGAAGCAGCCTTTCAAAAAGCCATTTTTTCCTGCTTTTTTAACTGCAGCTGTGCCTCGCACGGCAGCTGAAGTTGAAAAAATCAGGAAATAAAGGTCAGGTAAGAGCCCTGGTGGGCGGGTGGGAAAAAACATCAGCAGACATAGAACTGGTTCTATGTCTGCTGCTCTTCAGAGCTACCGGTTTTACAGAGGTTGACAAGACTGGTAGAAACCCACCCCTGCGACCCCTGCTTTAGACAGTCGCTTACTTTGGTCAAGAGGCTGTTTTAAAAATGAAGCTAAAGGTATCACTCAGGAGCAAGATATCTGTGGGGGTACTCAATTCCATGCTATAAAATAATTTTCTGCCTTGGGGAAAATGAACAGGAGGAAGGCAGGATGCTATGCGTTAAAAAAAATCCTTGGTTTGACTCTTCCCACTCATTTTATGCCTGTTAATCAAAGACTAAATTAATTGCTGTCTCTGGGAGAAACAGAAAAACCAGCATCAACAGCGACTGTAATTTAATTATGCAATTCAGTTCCTTTCCCCTTGACAATAGACTGAGAGAAGTGACCATTCAATTATTCCTAATGATCTTCTGAGATTTCATTAATATTGTATACTAACTATGGGAAGAATTTTAGAGGAGATTCCACTGATGGACATCTTTGTACTTCTGAAATGAAGCACATAGTGTGAAAAACACTGAATTACATGTATCTCCTTTCTACATACTCACAGTGTATAGTCTTTGGAAATAAGATTATAACTGCTTATGTTATATTCCTCTGTGAATTATGACCGGATAATCTCTTTTTTGCTATGAATTTCTCAGAGTCTTCTGCTGGAGAAAAATGCTCATAAAAATAAGGTTAAATTTCCATACAGATAAATATTTAGCTACATTTTAATGAGCGTTGGGGAAATGTGAGGAGTTGTGACCACAGATTAGCAACCTCAAAGACAAAGAGCGGATAGCATGCTAGGTAGATAAAAAGAAATCTTTAACTCTCAGTTGCAGGTCATGAGGTGCCGAGGTGGTAAAGAGTTAGTGCTATTGGATTTGGACTTCCAATATATCTTCTTGTGGTTGTATATTGATCCATAGCTTCCATAATCTCTCAAAAGTGGATGAGCAAATGTGCATCTGTTTCATCTCTTTGAATATCTTGCATCTATCCACTTCAGGTTCCTCTTGGGATGCCTTTCTTCTTTATTTGTATCCTTCACTGGCTGACATTCCTTTGTTGTCCTTCTTTGTGTGAAGTTTTTCACTTGCTCCTTCTTGACAATGTAGGACAGCCTTTATAGTGGAGCTCCTTTGTTGGAATATTTGGTGTGTCTGTGTTGCAGTGGCTGACGTATCTTTCTGACTGCCATGCTGCCAAGGATGTGCTGTTGGCTCATCATTTACTAGGACATGATAAGCAAAGTTGGATACCTAGACTCATACAACCCTTCTAGTGTTGTGAATATCCAGTCACTAGTCCTTCCTACTGTTCAATTAGGATTTTTTTTTCTATTGCCATGTATGCATACACTTTAAAAGGAGCCGTAGTGGCACAGTGGTTAGAATGCATGTAGTACTATGTAGTACTTGAGATTTTCTCCCCAAAGTGGTCCTTTCCAAAGACAAATATTCTTTAAATTGCTCCAGAACTTGACTCTTCTGAGTCAGTAATGAAATCTGAGTCTTATAATATTACCTATAAATGTGAGGATATATTAGTTCCTACCTGATATTTTGACATTCATGGGGCCATAAATGTCATTATATACCAGCTCCAGTATTTTCTTTGTTTCTCTTTCTTTTCTCTCCATACTTACGGCTGAGTACTTCTCGGACAGCATATTTGATTTCAGATTTGGAAGAAAGAAGGCAATTTTAATTGTTATACTGAGTACCTCTCTTTTGCATACTGCTCAATGTAATTGTACTGCATGTCTCCCAGATAATGTGACCTTTGGTCCTTTTGCCAAATAAATAGACCTTTATATTCATTTAATTCAGTTAATCTCTCTTTGATGAAATAAAAAGTTACAGCAAAACCAAACTAGTGCTATTTATTAATTCACTTGCTTTGACCTTCATTGTCCTATCTTCTTTCCGGCTCTTTCTTACCCAAGCTATAGTAACAGAATAGCAGAGTTGGAAGGGGTTTTTCAGGTCTTCTAGTCCAACTCCCTGCTCAAGCAGGAAACTCTATACAATTTCAGACCTTATACATTTCAAAAATATAAAAATATACATTTCAGGTGATTCTCTTTGGAATTCAGTCTATCAAGTTGGTCCTGTAAATAAAAGTACATCAAGCATCATAAACCCAAGCAACATTAACACCTCAACATTAAAACATCTAAGATGTAAGAACAAACACACACCAATCCCATATTGAAACACAGTTATAGTCCACATCTCTATATTCATCACACATAATAACAGAAAAAAACCCCACATGATTAAAATCAGTCAAAATGACTTCTGGCTGATGTCATGGTGCTGTCAGACATGAAGAGCCAGTGTCCGCACTCCCACACCAAGTTCTTCTTGTTGGAGGGTTCTGAAACGAGCTAAAGCCACCCTGTAGGGATGGTGAAGAAAAGAGGGGCACCCTGCAGTTTGAGGAGAGCAGCAACTCATCTGCTGGATTCAGGGCTTCTTCCCTTTCCCTCGAGACGAGGAGAAAAGGCAGCCATCATGGCTGCCATGAAGCTGGGACAGCCAAGGCAACTAAGAAATGTGCAGGAGTGGTGCAGATGAACAGTAACTGGAGCTGGATGAGAAGATTCCTTTTTATTTAGACCCTAACTAAAGAAAAAAAGAGGAAAATCCAGGAAAAGAGTTCCTTAGAACTATATTTTTTAAAGTGGCTAACAACCATAGAGAGGAAAAATCCTTGATCCAAAAGAGGAACTCAGGGGAAAGAAGCTAAAGACCTTTTAAAACATAGAAAATTGTACTCTTAAATTGGGTAGGTGTTGTTTTGGAAAGGCATTATAAAATGATTGTTTATTTGCAGAAGCTTCTTGGACTATTTAAATAGAATTGATTAATAATCCTGTGATGTAAAGAACTATGATTATTGAACTTTCTGAGGACAAACTTTGGACTGGAATATATTGTTTGGACTTGAGTAAGAGCAGGAATTATTAAATTAAGACAAGATGCTCAACAGGGGGAAGAGAAATTGTGTTGATGTTCCAAAGCATTAGGGGTACTATGGAAAAGAATAACAGAGAGATAAAGGACTTAATGCAAGGTTTATATGGGAAAATGGAAAATATGTTACAACTGATGATGAATGAAGATCAAAGAGTACAGGAAAGAGGGGTGAAAGAAAGAAAGAAAGAAAGAATGGAAGAAAAGACTGAACAGATAAATCAGCAAATAAAGCAGGAAGATGGGAAGGAAAAAAATGATAAAGACTTTCATGGCTGATGAAATAAACTAAGGGAAAAGCATCTTAAGAGATTTAAAAAGGGAATCAGATAACCTGGAAGATATTTGAAAGGGAGATAGGGGTTTGAGTGGATACTCTGGAGACCTGGCAGCTCAGGAGGATAGAGGTGGGAGGAATATTCAGTCTCAGTGGTGAAGAAACATATGTTGATAGAGATAAAGATCCAAGAGAGGAATATGGGAGGCAAGCCAAAAAATGAATAAGAATTGAAGTATTAAAATGAACATGTGTGTGTATGTTTTTCCTTCTTTTTTTAATATAATGATGGTCTGATTAAAAATTGGAATAGAGTTAGAAATAAGAATACACACCTTTATATGAAGCAATAGGTAGATGGAAAGACTGGAGGTTGAAAGAGGGTATTATAAGATATGTTTAAACAATAGGAAGACTGGTACTTGAATAGTGTATTGTGACTTTGAACAATCAAATAATGAAGAGCTATGCCTTATAAAAATATGTCTATTAATATTAGGATTAGCAAGGGTGACCTGACTAGAAGTTAGAATACAGCTAGGAAAAAGAAATAAGTAATGGGGGAATATTAGCAGATATAAACTTTATACAGTAGAATATAAATTATAATTTGATGGAAAAGATTAGAGGTTGAAAGATGGTATTATCATGTATGATTATACATCATTGGCATTAAAATGGAATATAATATTGAATAACTACTTAAAAAACTATGTATATTAATATTAGGATTATATATGTTTGATTAATATTACAACCATTATGAATATCATTACTGATCTCTGTATCAAAATGAATTATACCCATGAATTATGCCACACTATTCATGTAGTGATATTGATGTTTATTTTAAAAATAAAAATATAATAAAACTTGAAAAAAAATCAGTCAACATGAGCAAAATTATACCACCATCAAAGATTAGAGGCTTACAAGACATAAAACATTTGAAGAAATAGTGGTTAGGGTATCAGGAAAAAATGCAATTGC
This sequence comes from Notechis scutatus, assembly GCF_049901735.1. Classification (NCBI taxonomy): domain Eukaryota; kingdom Metazoa; phylum Chordata; class Lepidosauria; order Squamata; family Elapidae; genus Notechis; species Notechis scutatus. The sequence continues at coordinate 41,438,917 of NC_142010.1, forward strand.
CAGGAGTCAGCACTAACCTGAAAGTACAAACATATACACAGAAAATTATTTGTACTATTGTTAATAATTTAATTTATGATGTGGCCACACTTTTTTGCTGTCTTTATTTTTTAAAACAGTAATAAACATGATTTAAGCACCCAAATGTGAATTTTTGGCTTATCAAATTTAGTTGGCCCCTTCAACATTCAGTCAGGGAGAAAACTGCAGAAGGGCAATTTACATTTATTTGCTGGCTCATGGAGGATGAGTTTTTTTGAAGGCCCAAAAGTGAACAAAAGGTCAGAAATCAAACACTGTTCATCTATTTTAGTGCCTGGATTGTGGCCATTGTAATTAAAGCATTTTCTAATAATATATTATTTAATTAGTTTTCAGTATTTATAAACCCACTCCAATCCCAAAGACCTCTGAGCAATGTAAAAATAAATAAATAAAAAATAAATAAATAAAGCAAAAATAATGTAGAAATAAAATCTGATATGGAGCCCGAAATGAATGTTCTCATTCAATCCATTGAAGCCAAAGCAGGGGTGGGATTCTATCAATTCGCATCTATTCACTAGAACCGGTTGTTAACATTCTAAGCAGTTCAGAGAACCGGTTGTTAGAAGAAATTACTGGCCTAATCCTGTAAGGAAGGCAGGAAGGAAACGTTCTGGTGTTGCTTACAGAAACTGCCTCTCCGTTGACCCTTATTACATTCTTGGCAGAACTAGACTTCCTGTCTCAGGACCTTCTCTGGAGTTTTTTTCTCTTCCTTTGCTGGTACTTTGCTTGTGTGGAGTCACCATTCAAAGTTACAATGGCACTGAAAAAAGTGACTTATGACCATTTTTCACACTTACAACTGTTGCAGCATCCCCAAAGTCATGAGAGGCCAGATGAGGAGATGCGTGCCTCAATGTGAGTGATATTGAGTTGGCCATGCCCAGCCAGTAACATGACCACCAAGCTATGTCCACCCAGTCACATGACCATCAAGCCATGCCCACCACCTAAGCTATACCCACAGAACCGGTTGTTAAAAAATTTGAATCCCACCCCTGAACCTAAGGCTTACTGGAATAAAATACGTGTCGTTAATTTTCAAAATGTCAGCAAAGTGGAGGCCACATGTTTCTTTGGGAGCAAGAGAATATTCTGGAACTGGAGCTGCTAGACCAGGGGTGGGCAAACTACGGCCCGGGGGCCACATCCGGCCCGTTGGTCTGTCCAATGTGGCCCGCCCCTGAAAAAAAATCGCTGGGCGTGGCGTATTGCCCTGTGCTGCGTGGCCCCCAAAGCTGCAAAACAGTGCAGAGCGATCTAGGGGTAGGAAAGAAAAGAAATTTGCAAAGGCCTCGGCTGGGAGTTCGAAATCACCTTGAGTGCGACCTCTCCGAAGGTGAGTCCCCGCCGATCCCCTTTTTTTTCCGGGGCTTCCAGGCTTAAACTTTGCAAAGGCAAAGCTTGCAGGCTGGAGCGTCTTCCCGCCGAGGAGCAGGAAGGGTTCCACCCGGCGGGCGGGCGGGCTGCTTGGAGCCACCTAAAGCTAGGCCGCTGCTGGTGGAGCCTTGCCCTGCCTTGGTGCCCCATTTCCCGTCTCGGCGGTCCTGCTCAGGCGGCACTTTAAAAGCCTGCTCCCAGCACCTGAGCAACTTCCCAGCAACTTTCTGCTTCGTTTTAACTCGCAGGCGCTCGCGCCTGTGGCCGCGCAGCGCAGCGAGGGAAGCCCGGCGGGCGGGCGGGCAGGCGGGCTGCTTGGGGAGCCGACCGGTGGCGCTCCGGGCTTCCCTCCGCCCCGTGCAGCTCGGGCGGCGCTAGCGCCCGCGAGTTAAAACGAAGCCAAAAGTTGCTGGGAAGTTGCTCGGTTTTCCGGGCTTCAGGGCTTTGCAAAGGCAAAGTTTGCAGGCTGGAGCGTCTTCCCGCCGAGGAGCGAGAGGGTTCCGCCCGGCGGGCGGGCGGGCTGCTTGGAGCAGGCTGCTGTGCGGCTCAGGGCGGCGCGGCGCCCGCGAGTTAAAACGAAGCGAAAGTTGCTGGGAAGTTGCTCGGGTTTCCGGGGCTTCAGGGCTTTGCAAAGGCAAAGTTTGCAGGCTGGAGCGTCTTCCCACTGAGGAGCGGGAAGGGTTCCACCCGGCGGGTGGGCGGGCTTCTTAAACTTTGCTCGGGCGGCACTTTAAAAGCCTGCTTCCAGCACCCGAGCAACTTCCCAGCAACTTTAACTCGCGAGCGCCGCACCTCGCCCTGAGCGCACGGCAGCCCGCTCCAAGCAGCCTGCCCCGCCCGCCGGGCGGAACCCTTCCACTCCTCGGCGGGAAGACGCTCCGCCTGCAAACTTTGCCTTTGCAAAGCCCTGGAAGCCCCGGAAACCTGAGCAACTTCCCAGCAACTTTCGGCTTCCTTTTAGCTCGCGGGCGCTCGCGCCTGGCCCCAAGCCGCGCGGCAGAGGGAAGCCCAGCGGGCGGGCGGGCGGACTGCTTGGAGAAGGCTCCGGCTTCCCTCCGCCAGGCACGAGCGCCTGCAAGTTAAAAGGAAGCCGAAAGTTGCTGGGAAGTTGCTTGGGTTCCGGGGCTTCCAGGCTTAAACTTTGCAAAGGCAAAGTTTGCAGGCTGGAGCGTCTTCCGCCGAGGAGCAGGAAGGGTTCCGCCCGGCGGGCGGGCGGGCTGCTTAAACTTTGCTCGGGCGACTTTAAAAAGCCTGTTCCCAGCACCCGAGCAACTTCCCAGCAACTTTCGGCTTCCTTTTAACTCGCGGGCACTCGCGCCTGGCCCCGAGCCGCGGGCAGAGGAAGCCCGGCGAGCGGCGGGCTGCTTGAGGAGGCAACCCGGCGGTTCTCCGGCAGCAGCAATAGGCAGTTTTGCCGGGCTCCGCTCAGGTGTCCAGCTGGGGCTGTCAGGAGTTGCTACTGCCGGCGCAGCTCCGTGCGGCTCCAGTCCCGCGTTCCCTTGGGAAGGAAAAGTCAAAACCAGGAGCCGCTGAGCCTGAGCCTCCGGTGCCGCTGCTCCCGTTGCAAAGCACCGCCGCGGCTCTTCCTTTTTGCCTTTGCTTCCCGAGGCAGCAACTCCTGACTCAGGGGCCTCCGAGGGGAGGGGAAGGAGGAGAAGAGGTGGGGGAAGGGTGGGGGGTGCGATTCCCAAAAAATCTTGTGCTGACCCGGCCCGTCTGTCAAATTTTAAAAGTCAATGCGGCCCCCGAGCCAAAAAGTTTGCCCACCCCTGTGCTAGACAGAAGGCTTGTTGTCTTGTCCATGACCCAATAACTTTGCAAGTCAGTGGAGGTGACAGGATAGGGAGTTTCAAGAGGACCAGCGAAGCAAATTCAATTCTGACCAGGCATAGCCTTAATATATCCCAGTGCGGTACTTTCTGTGTGGTATATGTATTCCTAACTGCAATACAAAAACACAACAACAAAAAAATCAAATGATAAAACAGATAGGGATATAAACATATAGATAGATGCAGAGATAAATCTTACAAACATTATGGAACTCCAGTTCTAATATAATTTAAATGTTAGTGGATACTGCAGCTGAATAAAGACCTGGAAAAAAAGTGTTTTAACACACCAGGCTAGAAGCCAGGAGACCATGGGTTCTAGTCAAAATTTAGGCACAAAGTCACCTGCGTGACTTTGGGCCCATCTCTCTCTTTTAGGCTTAGAAAGGATGCAAGATCAAATTACTTCTGGAAACTTGTCAAGACCAGACTTCAGATGCAATTCAAGGTGAATCTGATTTCAAAAAGTTTGAGTTAGATGGGAGAAGTTTCTAAAACTTGAAGTAACAACTCTGACATACGGAAAAACTAATTGCCTAATCTAATAGGGCATATATTAAAATATATTTCAATATAAGCATGCTAAGAACTGGTTGTTGCTATACTGTAGCTGCTTAAATTGTACCTGCAATTCAAACTGGTCATACTGGGAAGAACTGAGAAAAAAACCATTCCACATAACTGAAAAAGTATGACAAGGAAATAAGACTGAAACTAACAAAATGCTCAATCATCAGCACCTCATGAATTCCACGATGATAGTAAAATGTAATGATCAACAGTGTCAGATGTCACAAACAAATCCAACAGCATCGACACTGATGATTGATGGTTTGCTATCAGAAACTCATTCAGAACTCTGAAATGATCGACATGAAACTCTGATTGAAATGAATTGACGCGATTATTTATTGACAAATAAGGAAGAAATTGAGAGAGAATAAAATAATACTCTCAGACAAAAACCAAAGAGAAGGCATTGGATCAAAACTGGAACAAAACCTCTAATGCATCTTTTTAAGCAATATGTAAAACAACAAGTTAGTATACTTCTAAAAACACATGGTGGCTCAGTGACTAAGACGCTGAGCTTGTCGATCAGTAAAGTTAGCAGTTCGGCAGTTCGAATCCCTAGCGTCGCGTAACGGAGTGAGCTCCTGTTACTTGTCCCAGCTTCTGCCAACCTAGCAGTTCAAAAACATGTAAAAATCCAAGTAGAAAAATAGGGACCACTTTGGTGGGAAGGCATTCCGTGCGCCTTCAGCATTTAGTCATGCCGGCCACATGACTACGGAGACGTCTTCAGACAGTGCTGGCTCTTCGGCTTTGTAACGGAGATGAGCACCACTGCCTAGAGTCAGAAACGACTAGCATGTATGTGTGAAGGGAACATTTACTTTACCTATACTTCTAAAAGTATTTTCACTAGCATGACTTCGTTACTTGGAGAAAACAGAAAGCTCAATATGGAACAATTTAAAGTTATGGAAAAGGTGCATGAGCCTTACACATGGAAAAGTCTGGAACATTTCAATGTAAGGCAAAAATCCCTTCCAAAGTCTTCAGATGTAACCAAAGAACTTTTGATAGTAAGCACTAGTAGAAGAGACATTCACAGGAATCATTGCTTTAGTTAAAAATATGCACCTTTTGTAGATGCGTGTGACATTATCATGTACTTTTAAAAGGAAAAGAATTATGCATTATTCTCAGCCCCATTAAGTAGGTCAGACCTTGAAACTAATTCTACAGGAATTGGTAATAAAACTACTTTTATTAAGATTGTTTATAAGAACAGAATCTTGTACATCTGATCATGCTGTACCTCCTCCTCCATTTTACAGCTTGGTGAATTAAAGAGGCATTTGCCTGAGTGGCTTCTAAATGTTATCTTGTGGATTTAAAAATATTTCAGCCTCTTTAGCTTAGGCTACAGATCCTACATATCTCTGTCAAAGTTATCTTTCTTCCTGTCTACAAATATGAGCCTGCAATGTTGGTTTCATCATTTAGCACCCATCCATCCATTGAACAATCCCATCCATCCCTTTAACAACCCCATGCAGTTGTCTCTCATTGGCAGAGGTGAAGAAAAAGATAATATCCTCACTTCCTTTGTACAAATCTTCTATGATAGTACCAAACATCATTCTTTATGTTGGCACAGAATAAGAAACAATTACTTATTTATTTTGTACTATAACAGGTATTCTGAAAGTATGGGCCATGATCTTGAGGTAAGGGAACTAACAGGTATACAAAATCAAGAAAGTTTGCATTTTTTAAAAACAAATTTTATTCAGTTTTTCACATTAAAAACAAAAATATCTTTTTAGTGGACAACATATTTCTGGGTCATCACCTTTACATACAAATATGACAGCAATTATACATTCATATATGCATACTTAATTCTATTATTACCTTTTCCATTCCAAATTTTCAGTAAGGAGAGAAACAAACACATTAACTCTTTCATTAATCTCAATCAAAACATCTTTTTGTTTCATTTCAATTATTTCAAATTAATATTTATTTTAAAAATAAAGATAAATATGTATTTGCATAATAATAATAATAATAATAATAATAATAATAATAATAATAATAATAATAATAATAATAATGTTACTTATGTCTCTCCTTGCTTTTAATAGTCTATATTAACTTATTAATTTAGTTGGTTCTTTAGTCTGTCATATTTCCTTTCCATTACACATTCTTTTTATAAATTCTAGATTAATACAAATTTTAACACTAAAGAAAAAAAAAACCCTTTTACTGCTTTGAGTGTGACATCTCAATGATTAAAATATACCTTTATTCCCTCATCTTCCCAATAAACCATTATTTTTGAGAAGTTACAATAATAATCATTACATCTTTTCATTTGGATTCCACAGCATATTCCCCCCGTTAATTTTTAATAAAAAGTTATCAGTATCCATATTACCCTATTTTCTAAATATTTTTAATTGCAGAAATATTCTTATTACCCCTTGTCACCCTGCAGAATCCCCTTTTTAATTCATCAACGATTATCTCTGAAAAAACAATTTCTTTTCAATATTTTACTATTTCCGTATTTCTTTATTTCATGCACCTGTTTCTTACTGCTTCTCCTCCCCCTCTTTTCCCCATATCTTTTCTCATTCCAATTTATATCCCTCTCTTTCTTAATATCTTCCTTTCCCCTTTTCTGCTGGGTCTTTCTGCCTTTCCTGACTTCACAGGTATTCCCCCTTTTGATTGCCTTCTTAAATTTCAACTTTTTAACCTTCCTTCTTTCTCCACTTCTTTGTAGTGTTCTTTGTGTTAATTGTCTATTTAAAATGTCTTCTCCTTGAGTCGACTCCTCCTCCTCTGAAGCTCTTTCTTCTTGTTCTTCGATTGCCATTTCCATTTTGTCTAACACAGAGCAAAGTGATTTGCCTCTTTCCTGTAGTAATTCTCTCATATTTTTAAGTTCCATTTTTAATTCCCCGAAGAGATACAATCATTACACAATCTTGTATTTTATGATCGTTAAAGTCCACAAAAAAACCACTTTTACTTTCCTTCTTTCTTCTTTCAATTTTCTAAAGTTCTCAATTATTCCACCCCAGGGTCTATACCAAAAACATCAATCAATCCTACAGTCAGTCTTTCCTTGCTTTTTTCTTTATTCTGGTTCTGCTTTCACTTTCTAAGATTCTTACTTTGTTTCAATATTTCTTTAGTGTTATATCTACACAAGTTCATTCAGAAACAGGATGCTTTCCCTTTTGTTTGAGCTCAAGTTTTTGTCAAAAGGTAGCACTCTCCATTATACAAAGTCTTCACCTTTTTCCCCTATTTTTTTGTTTAGGGTTTTTCGAACCTCAATATTCCAGCACAGTCCAGTCTCCAATTTGTAAACTTTATTATTATTATTTTTTGGCAATCTTAAGTCCAGCTTTATTTTATGCCTGTTTATTGCCAAAATATTTTAGTCCAATTTAGTTAAATCTTTAGTTCCAGCTTCTTCCTTTCCCAGTTCGAAGCCCCGCTTAACTGTCAAAAATATTTTCTTATTTTTTTTTCTGTCCCTTTGCAATTTCGCCACTCACTTTTCTTTTCTTAAAAATTCCATGTTACCTTAATCCCGGGGTACTTTTGTTTAGTTGTATTGACCAGTTGTCCCGGTTCAGATGTTATCCACCTCTTTCTTCCCTCCTGCACAAAGCTTAATCCAGCTGAGTCCCCCTCCTCCTGGCCATTTTAAACCACCGCTGCATTCGTCTTTGTGGGGGGAAAAGACCAAGCCCAGGAGGGGAGATGCGGCTCCCCTCAACCTGGCTTGCGGCTTCCCCTTACTCCGCCGCACCTCCAAGGCAGGTTCAGCCCCTAATCATAATGATCAGGGCTCTCCAACGAAAGAGCACGGACCATAGCCGCAGAGAGTTGTGATCTACGGTCTGTCAGCGAGGAGGATCCGCCTTCTTCCCGAAAGTTTGCAAATTTTAAGGGGTGACACACCCACTTTGTGAATGGTACCAGAATTCACTCCTATACTGCCTAGAATAGCAAAGTCAACATTTTCTGCAGTTTCTGCAATTCACAGCAAAAAACAGTACAAAATGAGAAATAGTAATGACCAGAATAATCTCAATCTAGACTTCAAGAATTATGCAAAATCAAGTCAACCCATTTTTCCCATTAGAAATATGATCTTAAATGTAATTATTTTATTGCTTATTTCCAACTAAAAGTTGTTGGTTGTTTTATTTGATAGATTAAAAGTTAATTATTAATTGTATCAGGTAGCCCTTCACTTGCAACCATTCATTTAATGACTGTATGAAGTTACAACACTGAAAAAGTTATTCAAACCTGTCTCACATTTATGACTTTCATAGCAACACCATGATCACATGATTAAAATTCAGTTGATTGAAAACCAGCTTGCATTTGCAATGGTTGCAGCAACTTAGAGTCATGTGATTACCATTTGTGACCTTCCCAGTTGGCTTCCAGCAATCAAAGTCAATGGGTGAAGCAGGACTAATGCCTGCATGATTCACTTAACAATTGCAATGATTCACAATATTTTGTAGCACAAAATATTGTAAAATTGGGCATGACTAACTGAACAACAGTCTTGCTTAGCAATGGAAATTTTGGTCGCAATTGTGGCCATAAGTCAAGGACTACATGTGTGCATTTCATCTTCAACCTAATATATCTCCCATCATTAATTATATTTATTGGAATGGTCAAACAAATGAATTATCATTTTTGCAGTGGATGGTATTGCAAAAAGCCTAGGCTTATGTGATAGGAGAAAGGCAAAGCAATGGAGTTATTTCATCACTGCATCAAATATTACAATAAATTTGTGGTATGTACAGGTGCTGACAACACTGATCTAGATTCAAAACCATCAGCCCTCAAAATAACAATTTCCAATAAAGCCAATGGCCTTTTGCTAGGGCCTTGGGGAATTAGAACTTTTTAAAAGACAATTTTCATGCCTTCAGACTGAATTTCACCCATCGGTACAACCTGTTTCCTCAGATAAGTCTCTATGCTATTTTAAATCAAACAGAAATTCCATTATGATGTTGCTGCAAGGAGAATATTTTTTATCCACTCTGTAAATCTTATTGACAATTGTTCACACTTAAGCTTTATTTTTCCCCTTCATTCACCAAGACAATACCTTGCTTTATGAACAATTCCACTGAATATGAGGGATACATGGAAAAGTTGCATCAAAGGTTTGGGCTTTGAAATGTTAATAACACAACCTGTATACTTTGATTGTCTAATACCTTTAAAGCAGAATGCAGAACCTGTGTCCTCAAGGACATTGCAGCATGGCCAACAGCGAGGGTTGCTGAGAATTCACCTATATCTGAAAGGCCCAAACATCTCATCCCTACATCATTTCATCATTTAAAAATCTGCTTTGATACCTCAACTACTTTAATAAAGTTTGCTTCGGTTGATGCTAAACTACAGGTATCCCTTTGTAGCTCTGAGACAGTCCAGGCCTGACATATTTGAAATCATTGGATTGCTAAAATAGTTATTCCGTTTATCTTTTTGCAAATACACCAACCTGTCTGATAGGAAGGCCACTGATTCCTTGCTCATCCTTAACTGGCAATCATACACATGCACACACAGGATAATTCTTGTTGTGCACCAAGTGTTGTTGCTCACTAGCAGGAAGAAAAACACCTGTCAAAGTCATCTAGCTTCCTGTGTTTTCCTGATACACTTGTTTGTTTCTGGAGCCTTTGACAATCTCATTGGACCATGTAATATACGGCTGAACTAGGAGTCTCCATAATTTTGCTAGTCTAGAGCGTTTTATTGTAGTATATGGATATAGCTCCATCTGCTTTTGTTGTGCCGCTCCACAACAGCTTTATCATCTGGGCTGTATTTATTTTTTCTTTCTTTACCTCCACTGTCCTCTTTTATCTTTCCTCTAATAAATCTCTACTTCTAATTGGATTTGTGGAATGAAATGGATTTCTTTACCTTTAAGAGGTCAATCCATCTATGTAACTAGATTGCTTGTTCATATAACAGTTTAAAGTGAGATGGGTGGAAGCAGGCTGGATTGATTTCACTTCCAGGCATCTTAACCACCTCATATTCTGGAAGAGAGGCTTCTAATGTCTGAGATGGGTGGCAGCAATGCTTCTGTGTGGTAAGGATGGTAAAAGACAGAAAGAAGACAAATCCATCTTTAATTACAAGCTCTATGCCAAAAGCCATGATAGTTGGAAATTTTGAGAGTGCCAGTCCAAATACATCTTCCCTACTTTTAAGTACCAAAATAGTGTTGTCTGAATGTCTTGAATTGTTGTTTCAGTTTCCTACCGTAGTTTGATTCCAACTTTCAAACCCTGTAATCCCATTTTAAAATCATATTCACTGCTTAAGTAGATACATTTCTTTGGTGGTACCTGTTTCTCTAAATTCAGTTCTTGCAATAAGTTTTCCTTCATTGTAAGTGTTCAGAAGAATAATCAAGTGTTCTGGTATGCCCATTAAGCTGCAGTATATTCCCCATTTCAGAATGTTCTACATAATATGTTATCGTAACACTCCCTGTAGTGAATTAAGTGAAGGTAAATCTCTTATTATATTATCTTCCCCTACTCACTACTCACCTTAGGTTACTTGATTTACCTCATGTTCTACTACATTTTATGAAACTTGTCTATTCATCTGGCATTTTTTTCTCCACATACATAAGCAAAATTTTCATAAGCAAAACTTTGTATGAGAAATGACTATTTTTAATGCATACTTTGTTTGGTACAGAACCAGCTATCTTTTCTCATCTCTGTGCTATGAAATCTTTCTCTGTATTTGTTGACACAGAGCTGTTGGCACTTAAACTGCATCTTCGCCAACAGCTTTAAACAATTCAGTAGATATTTCATCTGTACCTGATACTTTCCTGACAGTTTTTTCATCCTTTGTCTTTCCATGCATATTGTACAACTAATTCTAAACTCATTTAGATCTTTTCCCCACTTTTCCCTCACAATTCCCTTACCTCTTTCATAGCTCCTCAGCTTTTCTTTTGCATACATTAGGCATACCGAGGGCCTATGGGCAGGAAAACATTAATGTGCTATCATGCTATTCTTGAGTCTTCAGGGGGAAAGGAGAAACTGCACTACCTCAGCCACAAAGCCAGGTAGCGTTGCTAGCCTCAGACAAGTCCGGGTTTTCAGCAATTGGTGAAGTCTTAACTTTGTGTCATGGCAGTGTTCAGTTCAGGAGTCATTTCCTGATAGTCATTTTTTTTATTCACTTAATCATGTTTATACAGGGCAGTCTAATGGACTTATATGAATCTATTTAGTTTGCTATTATTGTAGCTCCTCTGTCTGAATTGAGCAGCCTAGCTTCTGCACCACCATCTGAGTGCTAGTTCTTTCTTTCTGGAACTCAAAGCAATAGCTGTTGCCATGATTTCTGACCTTAGCCCTTAGCACAGTGAGTTACTATGGCAATAACTAAAGAGTCTGTTATCAGTTGCAAACATACATATTTCACTCCCTCACACAAATGCTAAAAATTCCCCAACAAAGTTCTTCTTTATGGCTGAATAACAGCAAGCCAGGAAGAACCAAAGAGAAAATAATGCAGACCCGAATGCTTTATTTAGAACTTCCAAACAATAATAAAGCAAGGTAGAAATACAAAACACGGACTCTTACATTTGCCCCAGTGGTGGAATACAAATATTTTTACCACCGGTTCGGTGGGCGTGGCTTAGTGGGCATGCTGTACACGCATGCACACGCTGCGCATGTGCCAAATGCACACTTTGCACAGGTGCAGAGGCATTTGCGCAGGCACAGAGGGGTTATAACTCACCTCCTGCAAGCCTGCACAAGTCCGGTCACTTCAGCAGCTGACATGCGGCACTCTTCTGTGCCATGCAAAGCAGCTGCACTTCAAAGTCAGAGGATAAAGGTGACTATGGGAGCCCAGGCAGGCGGATGGGCCCAACAGCAGAGAGGTGGAGAGAATGGTTCGGTCTCCACTACTCATCACTGCTACCAGCTTGGCAGAATTGGGCCAAACGGGTAGAATACCACCACTGGTTTGCCCCATCGAACATTAAAACCCATATGGGACATTATTAAGATATAGATCTCAGTAGACTGGCTATCTCCAATAAAGAACCAGGACCAGATAGCCAATAGAGGGAGAGGACAAACACCATTTCACACAGTAGGTTTATAAACAAGCAAACAGTGGACCCAGCTAAGCAGGCCCGGCTCCTAAATTAATAAACATCACTCAATTAATTCATGGTGCAAATCATGCAATTTTAATATAGAATTCAAAGAATACACTGGAGAATATGAAATATAGGAAACTCCCTTCAAAACTTAATAGTTAGCCCAAGAGTTTAAGCATTAATTTTTATTATTTACATAACTTTGATTTTCATAATTTACTGCCTACTTCTTTTGACAGTGCTACCAGTCTCTCAGGAGATTGATTACACTGTGAAATGATTTTATCTATCCTGCCATCTAGAGGTCGCCCAAATTACAGCCATTTGGAATAAAAATGGTGCTGTTGTTCTTGGACTGAAGACCAGCAAGTACAGTTTTATATATTTTCCCACCAAAATTACACGGGTAATTGCCTTCCCTGCCCATAGCAAACTGACTTTTCTGGCAGTGGCCTTGCTTTGCTGTGACCCAGTTCCGGGCAGCCTCTGTAGGAGAAGAAATGCAGCAAAACTTCTCTGAGGAGCTTAGAAAAAAAACACCTCACACACCTGGTGATGCTGACTGTAGTTCTTTGTGGAAAATGACAAGAGCAATTTTTTTCGGGGCTGAATGGGTGGATAAGGAGGGAAGCAGAAATTCCAGGTAAGCCTTTCCTTATATTTCTGGTTGCAAAATCAGTTTGAAAAAGTTCAGGATTGTGGCTTAGAAGCATAGTAACTTTTAGCCAGTTTGTAAACCCTTCTTTGGCTCATTGAATGGATTTCCATAGGGTTTGCTGCATAAAATTATAATTTGGTTCACTAAACATGTAATAATTGTCACCTAGGCTTGAAATTGGTGAACTTCAATAATATGCATATGTATAAAACCTGGTATTTATGATGATTGAGGATGTTGGCAATACACAAAGAATTCTCCTTGCAATTGTCCTACCCATGTCCATTTTGAGTACCATTGCCCCCACCTCTTATGTAATAAAAAGTTTTTGAATAGCTCCATCTTAGTTCACTTTTTCCTAAAACATCTTATTTAAGGTGCTTCATTTCTGCTTTGACTATTACAGGTTTTCCATGGGTCATGCCTTTCACATTCCATATTTTTGTTTTCTTTCAGCTTAGTCCAGAGAAATCTTCACATCCAGATCTACTCCTGAAAGACTGAAAGTTCTTCAGTAACTTGAGTAGTGCCTTTTTGACCTAAGTAGGGGAATCATCTGGTTCTCAGGCCTGCATGTTTTGTTGAATAACAATATAGAAATGATTTGCCATTATTTTCTTCTGGATTTGATGTTGGATTCTGACTGCTGGGGGAGAGGTAATTACTTTTAGGTTATCACTGTCTTCTTTGACATTGCCAGAAAGACTCTAACATATGTTTCTACTGATCTAAAGTTGACATCATTGTCACCCTCAAGTGCCCCAAGGCTTTCAAGAAGAAAATGAAGAACCATTTGTCTGAAATGGTATAGCATCTCCTGCTCAAGCAGGGAGGTTGGACTAGATGACTTCCAAAGTCCCTTCCAACTCTGCTATTCTATTCTATTCTATTCTATTCTATTCTATTCTATTCTATTCTATTCTATTCTATTCTATTCTAGTCTAGTCTAATTGAAACTACTGAAGTTTCCCACCACAGTTTGATACATTTGAACTTCAAACTTAATTACAATCTTTTATCATGTCAAGTTAATAATCCCTTGAGAAGGCCAGCATTGAAATGACTTTTATGCTGTGTTTGAATTGTTATTTTTCATTGCTCTTAGGGGTCCTACCTAGTCCAGGTAATGATCTGCAAGAAAACAAGCAAGCTCAGAGAGCTTCATGTCAACCCTGAGTTACAAATATTCTCCTTTATTAGTTTCATTGTTCCATATTGCAATTTTAATTTTTTAAAATTTTTTAAATTTGTAAATCATCCAAAGCATATTTAATTATTTATTTTTAAAATTTATTGGCCTCCTATCTTAACCCAGGGTAACTCTGGGCAGCAATAAATTTTTGAAGAGTGACTAATTAAATTTAATAAACCAGATCAAATATTTAATGAAGCTAATTATATTAATTACAGTTAATATGCAAGCCAATGATACCTGTACGCTTTGTATCTGTACTAAATTATTTGAGCTACTCTTCATCATTCTTTAACATTTACTCATTTTTTTTTCTGCACACACCGACCTACTTCATCTTCTTTACTTTTTTGGCCATTGTTCACTCAACTTTTAAAAATATTTTAGAGGGGGAAAAGGATTTCTTTATACTAAATGGTCTTTTACCAGTGTTTGAAGAGAAGCCAATTAGTAGCTAAAAATGGCTATGTGAAGAAAATGCTGTTGAACTGAGTGGATATCATCAGTCATTGTACTGTCATCATTCCCAGTACTGCCTGAGCTAATTTTTATCAGCTTTCATATGCCTAATTTTAGAGGAAAAACTGGTTATCTTTAAACATGTGTTCTATTTCAAAACAAAAGTAAGGAATCAGATGTGCACAAACATTCATCAAATATTCCAAGAATGACTGATTTACTGTTTAGTTTATTGGACTGATTAATTTTAAAGCAGAGCTGAGATGTTAGATTTGACCAAAGAATAAGAATGAGGTCTCTATGTAATCTGTAGATGAAGGATTTCAATCTTTGTCATAGATTGCTTTCTTAAATGGGTACCAAACCAATTATCTCAGCTACAAACCATCCAGCATGATGTTTGGTGGTCAGGGTGGTGGGCAAATTATACTTATGGACTAGAGATCATCCACTCCTATTTTGAACTTACTTTTACTCCAACTCTTGCAATAAGTAGGGTTCAAACTTAAATAGGGCTAATTTTCCCTCAGCCATTATATGAGGATCTATGAAGCTGCCATTTGCAGATTGTACTATGATGGTGACCATTTTTCCTAAATGAGGGTCACCCCAAATAGACAAGAATAGACAATATAAACACAGGATTCCCATGGGCATTTAAAAATGGTATAGTGAAAAACTTATCTGTGAATGTACTGGAAATGTTAACAAAGTCACACAATCAATTACTATGCAAATTATAAGGTGATAACACCTATTTTTTATTTATTCAGTTAGTTCCAAAGGTGGATCCTTCAAAGGGAAGGCAGAAAATCTGCAAAGAACCGAATGTCTGGAGTCTCCTGACATAACTTACAAAGGAGTTAACTAAAACAGCATCTAGAATGCTACACCTAAGAGATGAACAGTTTTTCTCTGAGGATGTAAGCTCCATAACAGTTTTGGAGAGCAGAGAATGAATCTGAAACAACTCAATCAGGGAAAGTCAGTTGGGCCATCTCTAAATACTTTTCCTCAGCAGCCCCCTCAATGCAATTAATTTTGCATTATTTCACCACTGTGGATGGTTAGCGTATCTTTTTATCTTTTGTATGTTTTGCTTGTTTGATTCTATTTTACTGTAGTGTTGTTATCATTGTCAGCCACCAGACGGGAACATACTACCAGATATGAACTTAGCATTAAGAAAATCATCAGTATATGTCAATTGGTTTTAATCATAAAAAGTTTAATGTGATTCCCCTCTGCTTGTGCTTTTGAAATGAATCGGTTACAGTACAAAGAAGCCTACTTGAAAGTAACACTTGCAGTGTTTAATTGCCATTATTCCAACAGAAGCCTTAGATATTTAATCATAAAGCTTATGATTGTGCAAGGATAAGTTAAAATATAAAAAGGCAAATACTGGATTCATTCTAATGAATACGTGAGCTGAACTTGATCCTCTGCACTCCAAAAAGAGGAGTTGCTTTGGGCAACATATTAAATAAATAAATAAATAAATAAATAAATAAATAAATAAATAAATAAATAAATAAATAAATAAAATATCGTATACACATGAAATGATAGGCAGAGTACATAAGACTGTGCCATATACACATGAAGTGCTGGGGGAACTACATACGTATTCGTAGAGAAAACTAAGCTGTGAATTAGTTCATTTCACTCCTTGATATAAATGGCACACAGGAAGACTTTTTAAAGCCAGCTCTGCTGTGATTCATAGAAATGTTCCATTTATTCAGCACATCCAGAAATGCCAATTTCCTTCCAAATGTCTGTATGTCTCCTTGGTACTTTTCTGGTTTAAGACAAAATCTATGCTAGTGCTTAGGGAATAATTAGTTTGTTGGAAGACAAAGCCAACTTTTAAAGATCTGTATGAGCTAATATTGAAAAGCTTTGGATGAAATGCAGCAGAGGGATAAGAAATCCAACAGAATGGACCTGTATTTCTAGTGGGACAGATTTATTAGAGAACAAATGGCCTTGTAAGTTGAATAAATCACTAACAGTTACTTAATGTACTTGTCCAAAAGGATATGTTCAAGGATTATAGGCCTTTTTAATTAGTAGAGGAAGCAGTAAAATGTTTAGGTAGTTTTGGTCATTGCATAAATTTGTATTATTGTCACATAAAGCAACCCTATATCCTAATTACAGCAGAGGTTGGGATCATATGCCAACAGAGAGAAGGCTGTATACTAAATTTGCTTATGTGGAGGGACAGAGGAAACATGCACACAAAAAATAAATCAAATCAGGACATACAAATGGCAGAATTCTCTCATTCCTGGAAATGCCACATAGCCCACAAATTCAATTCTTTTCTTGCCGTAGAAGTGAAGGGCAATGCATCTTGGCAATAAAAAAAATACAGAACCCATAGCACACAATTTGTTCTTCTTTTACCTGAGAGATATGAATAAGTCATGAGTTTTAGTTTGACATCCTGACATCAGAGGGACCCTACAAGGACACCTAGAACGCCTAATACATATTTTGCTGAGGAAGGGACATATGGAGATATAATACAGCTGACAATACGAATCCTATTTTTAGGTTTTGCTGCTCATGTCATGGTAAATATAGATAGAACAGCAAACAGCATTTTTAGTAGAACTGAACATCAACACAGCATCTCACAAGCAGTACTTATCTGTAATGGGGCAAACAGTAATATAATCAGCAGAACTCTTCTCTTACCATTAAGTCATGGAGATAATAATAACCTGACATTTGTCTGAATTTGGTCTACGTGGGGTAACAGGGGATGCCAACCATTCTGTGATTGTATGTGTACTGAAAACAAGTGCATGGAGGCTGTCTATTTAGTTTTCAATGTTAAGAAGTCAGGTTGGAATCTATAGGCAAGATCTATTCTTGTTCCTTCAAACATACATTCTGCGTTACAAAAAAAAACATATGTACAATACTATTAACTGCATGGATTCATTGATAAGTATTCAGTTTTTTTAAAAAAAAGTTGTATAAAACTTTCATCAAAAGGTAGTCAGAAACAATTGCTTCAGATTACAAAATTGTAACTATGTTCTCAAAGAATTGATCCATATCTGAATAAAGGTCAGCACATATGAAATATTCAACATGCGTGTAAACCAGAAACATTGTATGCAATTGGTTGGTCTAAGAATGCAAATAAGATTTGTATTATTTAATGGAATATCTTTATGTTCAAAAAGAGATTTTTCTGTTATAGGCCAGTTTCTCCTGCCCATCAAAAAGAATGCCTTCTGGAAGATTGTGTTATATAATCTTTATGGTATTTCAATATTCAATATTCTTTATTTTTTTAAAAAACAAAAACATTAGATATAAGTATTTGGGGGGGATTTTGAATCCATAGATTTCTTTTTTTAAAAAAACCAAGTAATTTACTCCTAAAAATATTTTAGTCCCACATACAAAAAATGTATCTTCAAGGTGGTTTTTATTGGATTGTGACTTTGCAAAAGCTACTGTTCCAAGCTAAACCTATCTGTGCCCTCAGAAATCACTATTATGAAACCACAACTTGATTAAAAATTCTGATAGAAATTATACTAACTGAATTTTGATTCTTAAAGCATTTTGAAAAATCTTAAGCTCTTCTGACATTGTCCATAAACTCGTCACATTGCCAGACTCAATCCAGTCATGAAAAGACATGATTATCTTTTGCTATATTCCTTTTCTTTGCAATTCCTCTGCTCTTTAATTGGCCAAAGAATTTTTTTTAATATTCTGGGTATGCTGTTTTCACTCTCCATTTAAGCAATAACCAGTTTGAAGCCAACCTGACATTATCTTCATTTCTTTCAGTTTTTAAGACACTAAAAATTGAGAGGAAACCTTGTGAGTCAATTATTTGGCTCTGACCAGTAGGGGAGACAGAAATGTAACTCAGTTACTGTTCCTCTCCAAGCCCTGGCAAGGATGAAATCTCTCCCCACATGCTCCACACAAAAGAGAAATGAAAGAATTTGCTAGCATTTTGATACCAACCCCCGGCAACACAAGCGTTACAACAACAACAAAAAACAGCTTGAAATCTCTTGTTATGCCTTTTCTACCAATCAATCAAACATTAGGAGCACTAAAAACAGGAGTTTTTTTTTTCTGGTATTTCTTTACTTAAACGAATCCAGTGAGATGATTTATAATACATATAGGCAGGTTGAGTAAACAATATAATATGCTTAATCAACCTGTTATAATAATAATCTACTACTACACCAATGTTTGTCAATCGCAGCAACTTTAAGATGTGTGCAACTTCAAGCATAGTTAGCTGGGAAATTCTGGAAGATGAAATCCACATATCTTAAGGTTGCTGAGGTTGAGAAACATTGTATTATGCAATGTCATTTCTCAAATAAAATGTTCGGGAGGGATGGGCAGACAAAACAGACTTCTATTCCTGAGGTAATGGGTCATGGGAATAATTGCATCAATTTATAGCAGCCCAAATGCTGGCTATATAGCAATAGCATTTAGACTTATATACCTCCACATGGCATTTTGCAGCATTCTCTGGGTAGTTTACAATGTAGAAAGATTATTTGATCTTGCCCCTCTCAAAATCTGGATCCTTATTTTATCAACCTCAGAAGAATGGAAGGCTGAATCAAGCCTGAGCCCCATCAGGATTGACCTCCAAGCTATGGGCAGAGTTAGCCTGCAAAACTGCACTTTAACCACTGGGCCACTAGGGCTCTCTATATTCTAAATCAATTTAATTAAATTGCAGGGTAGTGTATATTTAACCATTTCAGAACAGAAATGTAAGCCCTTGTTATGAAATAGGATCTGTGGATCCCTCAGTCAACCGTTCCCTTTGAAGGCTCAGTGAACGGAATGCTACATTGGCTAAAGTTCAAGAATAATGAGGCAAAAGCTACATTATATACGGAAAGACTGGGATTCAAAAATAATTTGGAAACAAATTAGCTCAGCTGCTCAGCAGAATAGGATAAGGAAAAACTAAAGACCAAGAGCTGATTTGAAGCAAGTTATAGGCCAGTATGGGGTGGTGTTTGCTTTGTGTCAAATGCATTATGGATACTGTTTTAAAATAAAATCAAAAGGTAAAGAAAAGCAAATTGAAAACCTCCTGTACTGATTTTATTCATCTTGGTTTGTTTCATCATGTAACATCACATTGTGCTTAAGGCAATAAAGACAATGGATACTTGCTAAAACACTATGAACTACCTATCTCCATGATACTCTATTCTGGTGCAAGCTCAGCTTTATTTTATTCCAGGGGACAGCAAAGAAAAATATCACTGATTCTTCAAGTACCAAAGGAAATTGGCTCAGTACATAACACATATTGTTCATTTAGAAAATACTACAATATGCAGTAGAGATATCTCATAGGCTAGAAGCTTTAATCAAATATGAGAGTATAATATTTTGTAATAGATTAAAACTAACTAACCTGAAGTTACGTTTAACTTTCATTATTGTATGAGAGTTAGGGCTACAGAAATCTGGAAACCCACTAGATCACATTAATGAAATTGCAGCTATCTCAAGGTTATTTTTGTAATCTAACTCTTGCTTGCTAATGAGAATTAACTGGAAACCAAATGTCAGACTTCACTTGTTACAAATTTCAATCCTTCTGTAAAACACAGAGTAAAATAGTTTATAGCTAAATCTCTTTTTTTAAAGGCACGATGCCTAGCTTCTTTTAACTCAGAGTTTCATAGCTTTCTATAATTCATTTCCCACACATATTTAAAATGTGAAGAAGAAAATTAAATGTATCTTTTAATTTTTCAATACAAACAACACCATAAAAATAACATTTAAGATAGTTTCTCCTACTGTGTTGTTGATGTGTTGGTTTAGAGTCTTTCTCTTTCCTAAACTCTTACTATTATAATAGGTTATTGATTCTTTCTTCAGCATTCCTGGAATACAAAATTAATTGAAAACCCAGCCATGTTAAGTATACGTTTAATTACATATTGCAAATCTTGTTAGATCTTTTCGATATTAAGCTTGCATTCCTGTCCATTTTTATAATCCCTCCCAGGGAATTTTATTTCAGGCTCTTAGATAACAAGCATCGTGTTTGCTGATGTTTGGTCTTCCACTATGTCCTGTGTTTCCTAGGAGAGCAATTTGATGAAATATGTTGTGCATTCTCCACACTTCTGAAACTGGCTGCCAAGTCCATCAGCTGCTACTGGGAGAAACATATGTTGCCCAAGGTTGACATATTCTTCTTTATATGTCCCTTTTAGAGCATCGCATGTCCTCTATTTACATTAGGTGGTCTCTTTGATGTAATGAAAGTCACAAGAGAAATTAAATAAGCAGAATTTGGGGATTTTTTTTTCCACAGACTTCATTGTGCTGCTTGTTTGACTCATTAGATTAATGCTTTGGGAACAAAAGGCAAAACAACAGATTCAGTAAAAGGTTCCCCCCAAATTGTTTTGCTTTCCAGATTACTGAAAATTGTTCTTGCAGGCTAGCTATTCTCAATCTTGTCCATGCAACAGACAGCAAAGCAGCTTACTCAGCAGATGTGAGACATTGGTTTTAGCTAAAAGAGATAATTTTGCAGTTGTGCCATCCGTGGTGCCTACAGAGGATATCATTTCAAATATTCATACTCTTTTTAATGATGCTGCTGAAAAAATTAGACACAAGATGCTCAGAAATTTAAAGAGGTCTTGCCTCCTGCCAGTAATTTGACAATGGGAGGAATTGTTTCAATGTGCCTCAAAGAACTATAATACAGAAGAGAATATTCTGATAGCACATAAGGGAAATGCTACAGTGGTTATGCACACAAAAGGCTATCACGTCAAGACCCAAGACTTTTTACACTGGTTTATAACAACCAGCTTACAAAAAACTTAAATGTGACTCAAAAACTTTCTTATGAAAATTAAATCATCTCATCATTAAATTAATCTGAGATGCACACAAGTCTTAGCAAGATGGAAAGCTATCCAACATCTCTATGCAGGTTACCAAAGAGCCTGGATGAGTTTGTTCCATTATTTCAATTGTGACTGCCTGTGGTTCTTTTATATATCATATTGCCTTGTTGTGCTTTTGCAAACTTACCTCAGAGTTTTGTTGAAGATTCAACAAGCTCAACTTTAGACAGAGTGATAGATTAATCAGTTCTGACAATGATTTCCTTTTTTACCAACAGGCTAATTAAGGAAATGTCGTAATAAGGGAATCTTTTCCAAGGACATTATTAACTTACTAACTGCTTTCCAGTGGAACAACTAATTCTCTGAACAAATTGAAAGGTTTGTCATGGGCAGCTTTTTGAATCCCACATGGCACAACCAATTCCTACATGGACAAATTTGAACAATAGGCACTGGATACTGCAGCTTGTTTGATATGTGGATCAGAGGTGGTATTCAGCAGGTTCTGACCAGTTCTGGAAAACCAGTAACATAAATTTTGAGTAGTCCAGAGAACCGGCAAATCCCACCTCTGACTGGAGATTTTACAGTATCCTTTCCCTGCCATGCCCACCAAGCCATGCCCACAGAACTGGTAGTAAAAATTTTTGAATCTCACCACTGATGTGGATGACACAGTTGCAATCTGGAGTTTAAAAATGAAATGAGCATCCAAATCGTATACAACCAAATATTCCATTCACAATAGCAAAGGAAAAAGATGACCAGCTTGCATTTTTTTGATGTTTCCATCATTAAAACAAGAAATCATAAACCAAGATACACTGCACAGCATACTGACATCAAGACACATTGACCATTATTCTTATTAAAAGTCTAACCATCCTCCCTGCCAGAAGGAAAAGAATCATTGAAACTCACTGATGGTGCTAGGCTTCTGTAATATTTCAGATTGTGAGTCTGAAAGATTATCAGTGAGTTGAGATACCTTGACAGGCTAATGGTTACTCTGTCAGTGAGATCAGACAGGCGATGCAGTCCAGCAATCAAAATAACATTACATATAAATATTAGGACAAATCACAAAGGTGTGCCTCCTTTACATTGAGAAGGTTATAGACAAACTGGAAAATTACTAGAGAAGCACAATTTAAACATCTATTGACAAACCAAAGAGAAAAATCCAAGAAATGATTTAAGGGTGACATCTAAGGGTGGCAGAAGTCCACTCTGATCACCAACACTTGAGTAAAAGTACATGATAGATATTGCTGGCTAGGACAATGTGACAATTTAGTGGCAGTTGAACATGTGTTGCTAAACAATAAGCACAAAATTAAGTTTAAAGACAAACAACTTCCAGCAATCATCATGCATGACTACATAAAAAAGCTATTGAGATTTATAAACATCACAATAACTTTAATAAGAAGGAAAAGGGAGCAAGGTGACTCATGTGGTTAGGATGCTGGATTGGAGGTTAGCAAGCCTATGTTCGAGACCTAAGTGCTGGGGTGGGGTGAGCTCTCTTCCTCCATTCCAGCTCCTGCTGGGGACATGAAAAGAACCCCCAACTGGGCATTCCCTAGGCAACGGTGATGTCAACCAGCTAATTTTTCAACCCGGAACCCCCTTGGCGTTTCTGTCATGACTAGGATGCAATGAGAACAAGAAGGAAAAGAATCTGAAGGTTAACAAAGCCTATTTTCCAGTTTTATGTCATACCAAAATAAAACTACCCCTTATTAACCACCACCATATAAAATCTACAGCAGTCTCACCTGTTGTACATTTCCTGTAAAGCTATAAGGACAGATGGCCATAAGAACAGAAATATGATACATAAAGTTTGTTTGTTTGTTTGTTTGCATTTTTCTTCATTTCTATGCCGCTCATTTTTCTAACTGTGATGTCACCATCAATATTTATTCTCAGAGAGTTTGGAAGGGACTTCTCCCAAGTAAGTGGGAATAGTAAAGTAGCTTAAATAAATAAATATGTGTGTCTGTGTAATACCTCTGTCTTCACTTAACAGATTTCCATGGAGGTCTCTATAGTGAACTGTCACAATATGTTTCAGCCAAGGTATTTAATAATTAATTTTGCCCTGGGCTTCTGGAAATGTTAGAGTGGTATAAAAAATGGAGGAGAAAAACAGAGAAAAATAAGAAAATGCATTGTTTTTTTTCCTGATACACTTTCATAATAACTCTTTCCCTTTATAAACTTTACATATACATCAGAACAGTTGAGTTCTGTTTAGAACCATCTCTTTATGTTTGAACACATTATCAAATATATTTTATGATTGCAACTTTTATTTAAACAAATAACTTCTTTGTATCCTCTGCCAGCAACTGTCAGTCCTCCCAGGTAAGCCAGTCAGGAAACAGGGACAAGATGAACTAATTCTAATTTATTGTAAAGTAAAAGAACATTAACACAATCTCACAAGTCTGAAAATGCAAACATTGTGCCACCACTTGATCCATTAGAGTGGGTCCTTCCTACAGGTGTTTGTGTGTGTGTGTGTGTGTGTGTGTGTGTGTGTGTGTGTGTGTGTGTCCATTAAGTCACCGGAGGTTCCTGCCTATCCTGTTTCCTTGGCAGAATCTCTTCCCCTCTTTCCCCAAGGTCATTTACAAATTCCATTACAACAGGAAGCTGGAAGTAAGGGTAGAAAAATATTTCCTTCTCCTTTTCATTTTGCTGGCCTTCAAGGAGAGGTATGACAAATTAAGGTGTCTCTGTAAAATAGAGCCAACAACCATGGAAAGGGGCATGGAACTGGCAAGTAAATAAGGAGAAGCTGGGAGATTGTCCACATATGCCCCTGATGGCTGCTTCTTACAAGGAGACCACAGGACAGCAGTTTTGCATAGGTTTGAGAGCCAGAAGATGAAGGGATTAGCCCCCTTACTTTCTGCTGCAGCAAAACCTTTTAAAGCACAGTAAGCTCACAATCTCATTTTCCAATCAATTTCAGAAATTGACTTTTAGCCATTTTAAAGATATGGTACAACCTTCGAAATGACAAACTTGAAAAGTTATTGAGTTTTATCTTCAACTTCATATAAAAGTAAATAAACTTAAGATTTTTTTTTTTAAATTGAAATAAACAGCAAAAAGTTATGCAAGATCGTTAGCTAAGAGAAGTTATAAGTGGCTTAAAGGTCCATGGTTAAAATAAGATATTTTTTTGAAAAGTTTTGACAAACTTTTATAGGCTTCATGTTTCGTGGATTTGCTTATTGATAAGGGATGGGATGTGGGATGAATAGATACCTGTTTGTAACCTTATAGAAAATTTGTTTATACCTATTGTGATGAAGAATGGAAATAACTTTTTTATGTACAGGTAGCTCTTATGATCATTGATTCAGCTAGTTAATCCATTTATTGTGCAAATTATATTGGTTCAAATCAGTTATGATAAATAAATGGCTGATGGTTGTGTGAAGGTGATTGATGCATTGAATTACTGGGTATCTGGAGCTTTTTCTTATGCAACATGTGATGCGTTGAAATTCCATTAACTTTGGTTGGGCTGCCTGACATTAGACCTGCTAATTTTGTTGGTAATATTCATCTTTACTCATTTGGTCAGGAATGAATGTCATGAAATATCTTCCTTCTACATGCTGATCTACACCTGGGAAGGATCAAATATTTTAAAAGGAACACAGTTTAAGATGACATATTCTTGAGCTTTTGGCAAGAATTTAAGAACCGTTAGGGTTATGTTTTTTTTAACAGTTTTTAGAGATTCCCACTCTTTGGCTTTCTGGATCTGAACACAGCAGTAAATCATGGCTACTAGAAGTTTAGGATGCAACTAATAGGAATTTTTATTGCACACTAGAATAAAATAGTATTAAGCAGTTGAATGACCTCTGTTAGCATGAAGGTGCTTTTCCTTCTTATAGCCACAGTGTTTTTCTTCTTATCTTTGCCACATTTCAAAGGATTCTTTGCTCTCTATTTCATGCCCTTGGACTTGACTGATTGTTGGTATAACCGACTTTTCTATCCTAACAATTCCTGGGTCTCAGCTGATTTTCCATCTCCCCTTCAATCGCATTGTCAAGGCTCTCTTATGTGTTTCTGTGAGCCTCTAAAGAACTAGATGAAAATATACAGAGAGTCAACGCTGAAATAAAACTCTTTCTCTCCTGCTATGGTCAGTTCTGTTAAAAGTGGCCTTATGCCTATGATCTGGATAGCATTTCTGAACATTTTAAAAACAACTTACATTATTTTAATGAAAACTAAATAAATGGGAAGCTGGCATGTTACAAAGCTAAGCACCTGCTTCTAACATAGCCTTCACCCAACCTTCTACACATATTAATTTCAACTCCCAGAGTTCTAGACCACAGTTGCTGAAAATGTTGGCAGTTGATGTCCATATTTCTAGCGGGTGCTCACATTGGGAAGGGCTGCTGTAGCTTCCAAGAACACTTTGTAAGTTTGCTTAAATTTTTTTAAAAATGAGTGACTATAGACCAGTGGGCTTTTTTTAGCAGAGTGTGCCAACTGTTCAGATGAATACTAAA
This sequence comes from Notechis scutatus, assembly GCF_049901735.1. NCBI lineage: Eukaryota > Metazoa > Chordata > Lepidosauria > Squamata > Elapidae > Notechis > Notechis scutatus. The sequence goes on from NC_142010.1 coordinate 41,464,693, forward strand.
GATAAGCCTGGGTGATTCAGAGCATCCTGGGTGGAGGAGACTACAAAACAAGACGGTGAGCAATGTGGGTTACCATCTGAGAAACAAATATTTCATTTTTATCCCATCCAGCATCCACGTTTGCAGGGGAGAGTTAAAAGCAGAGCAGGGGTGAGTAATAAACGAGGGTTGCAATATCGATTCAAACTCTGTATCTTAGTACATAATAAACAACATCACAGCACAAATATGAAAGAATGGAGGGGGTTCATGCTACCATGCCCATTTTGTCATTTTGATGTGATTGTGTTTTGGAAAGGATACCTAGGCTCAAAGGTTTGTGAGAATAGAAAACAAAGTTCAGAACTTCATCCACAAAAGACTGTGTTTCTGAGCAGTAATAAATCATGCATCTCTACTCCATCCCTTGTTCTGTTCCCTTTTTTCATTGTGTCATTTTAGGCCACATGATAGAGCAGACTCTGATGAGACTTCAGTGTATGAATTTGGTTCCATACAGAAATCTGATAAGTACATTGTCTTTATGGTTTATCTGTTCCTTCTTAAAAGAATTGACTCCTTGCACTTGGGGCTCTCATAAAATTTTATACAGTAAAGCAACTGCATGATTGAATTAACAAGCACTTTGAACACTGAGTTAATTCTTTTTCAGATCCTTACTGGAAAAGCTGATTAACTTCACTGTTCAGAAGTTTTACGGAAGCAAATTATAGTCAGATTTGTGTTGCTGAGCCACACTTGGGTAAAGGGCCCACGTTTTCCCTCAGCCACAAGCAGTGGAAACAGAGCAGTAAGGAGCACTAAGGTGATACATTCAGTGGCTAAGATGGATAATGGAATCTGTCACCCTCTGCAGAGGTATTTGCTTCTTCAACGAGCAAAAAACTAGGATGGAAAAGCAATTCATTTGTTCTTGAGGGCTGAGAGAAAAAGCTGCTTAGCAGTACAGGGAGAAGAGGAAATCAATGGAAAAGATGAGTATAAAGCCAAAAGAAAGAATGATGTGAAATAAAAGGGAAAGAGAAAGCAATTTAATCCTTACTTGTTGACAGTCATAAATGGTGACAGTGATTTAAGCAAGTAATTTAACTGTAAAAAAAAATTCTTCTATGCAATGCCATTTCAGAAATATCCTTTTAATCAGTTATGAATACAAGCAATCACCCAAAGCCTACTTACTGATCACAAGCAAACTCTGGCAATAAATGCAATTTCAATGAGGCAAATTCAATGAAAGACTATGAGATATTCAAATGCAATACACTATAAGAAGAAATGGACAAATTCCCTTCAAAGGAATTTGAATCCTCATTTGGACATAAGATCAGAAAGGTTATTTCTGTTTTCCCTGAGTATATGGGCTTTGTTTTATTTGTTTTATATAACACCCATATCACTGTTGGAACAACTCTGGATAGCTTACAAAATGATAAAAAGATAATGTAAAATTATTACAATTAACAAAGATTAAATGGAGACTAAAAACCAAGAGGACGGGTGATATGAGGATGGAGACCTTCTCCATTACATGTGGGTGTAACCATCCCCCAGCAGAGAACACCCCATTGGGGTCCTAAGCCAGCCAGCAGAGTCAAGTTTGAAGACTTTTCCAGAAGGATGGAAGTGTTCAGGGCCAACCTCACCTCAAGTGGGAGAATATTCCAGAGGGTGGGGCCACAGCAGAAAAAGCTCTTCTCCTGGACGCTGCCCACTGAAATTCTTTGACAGATGGAATCTGAAATAAGTCTCTTCTGCTGGAGCAAGTGAGATGGGTCAATCTCATTGGGGCAAGATGACTAGCTCAGATACTGTGGATCCATGCCATAAAGGGCTTTGAAGGTGATAACCAACAGCTTGAAATGGACCCAGAAGCAAACTAGCAGCCAGTGCAGCTCATACAACAGCCATATATTTAACCATATATTTGTCATAAAAATAAAGCAGAAATGGTTTCTTTCAAACTGTGAGACCAGCCTGATCCTCAGAAATATCCATAGAACAAAAGAAGTAATATTGTGTTGTACTATATAGTGTTTGTGTTTTTCTTACATTTTAATCCCATCTACACCAGTTATACATAAAACAATTTTGGGGTGGAACTGAACATTAATTTGCCAAAAGTTGCCAAAAACATAAGACTTGTGTGAAGAAAATGTAAAAGCTGCTAAGAGAATGCTAGGTTATCTATGATTGCTGAATAGGGAAAGGCACACTGATGTCAATCAGACCCAACTTGAAGGGTGCTGTTGATCTTTGACAGTTTTATGTTTGGTCCGTTTAAAGTAGGAGTAGATTATATGATAATTTCTAGAATTGCTGAAAAGGCTTTGATTTTGTTACGAGGTGCAATGACAATAAAGTAAACTAACGAAAAAGAGAAGCAGCTCCTGCTGAGAACTCGACACTGTTCTAAATATATATGGACATTAAAAAGCCACATCAATTTGAATATGATTTTTCAGAATAACATTGATTAGTACTGCATATAAAAATGATCTTATACTAATTCAGCATTTCAAAAATCACTGTTAAAATCAATTCAACATTCAGTCATTAACAAAGGCAGCCAAAATAAGAATCATCAATGGATATGAACAACCAACAAAAGTCTCTGTCTAATCTAAAATATATATTCCAGATCTCATCCTTATGTTATCCTCAAGTCCATATGCAGAAAGGTCACTCATGCCTTAGTTGCTTCTTGATTGGTCTACTGCAATGCAGTCTACATGCAGCTGCCCTTGAAGACTACTCAGAAGCTGCAGTGGATCCAGAATGTAGCAGTGCACATACTTCTGGAAACCCTACAATTTAACCAAATTACATCACTGCTGCAGAAGCTGGACTTGCTCTCAGTATTTTCTGGGTGAAATTCAAGCTGCTGGTTATCACTTTTAAAGTCCTATATTTAACAGATTTAGATAATCAGAGTTGGAAGGGATCTTATAGGTCATCTAGTCCAACCCCTCCACCCAAGCGGGAGACCCTACACCATTTCTGACAAATGGCGGTCCAATCTCTTCTTGAAAATCTCAAGAGATGGCGCTCCCACAACTTCCAAGGGCAAGGTCTTCCATTGGTTGATTGTTCTCACTGTCAGAAAGTTTCTCCTTATTTCCAGGTTAAATCTCTCCTTGTTCAGTTTCCATCCATTATTCCTTGTCTGGCCTACAGGCACTTTAGAAAATAGCTTGACCCCTTCCTCTCTGTGGCAGCCCCTCAAATATTGGAAGATTGCTATCATGTCTCCCATGGTCCTTCTCTTTACTAGACTAGCCAAGCCCAGTTCCTGCAAACGTTCATTGTATGTTTTAGCCTCCAGTCCCCGAATCATCCTGGTAGCTCTTCTCTGTACTTTTTCTAGAGTCTCAACATCTTTTTTTATAATGTGGTGAACAAAACTGGATGCTGTACTCTAGGCGTGGTCTTACTAAGGCTTTATAGAGTGGTATTAGTACTTCCCTTGATCTTGATTGTATCCCTCTGTTAATACAATTTAGGATTGCATTAGCTTTTTTGGCTGCTGCTGCACACTGCTGGCTCATATTTAGCTGGTTGTCCATATGACACAGGGCCAGGTTATTTAACACCTCTTTCTGAGATTATCTAATGCCACACTATGTCAGATAGGGTATATGCACTCCAGGTCACTTCCCTTAAATGCTGTTGTCTGACAGGAACGTGGAGGCTTGCCTGTAGCTACCCCAGCCCTTTGGAAGAGTCTCCTTACCTCCGATTCAAAGGCTCCCTATAATTTTAGCCTTCTGGAAGGCAGTAAAGACATGACTGTTTTGCCAAACAGGGGACGGGGTGAATCAGGAATTAATAGCTTGATTTGTCTGGTGTCTGGTGGGAAGAGTTGTTTTGTTTTTATTCTATTGTTCTAATAGTTTGTTGTGAACCCATATGTAGAAGAAGAGAAGACAGAGCTTGAAGGCAGAGTCAAGCTAGTAATCAGCCTAGAGTCATTACATTCCCACAAACAGTCTAAGTCCTCTTGAATTCTGTTGACTCTTAATTTAGTGCTCAACATTAATTGATTAGGTTCTTGTGAATTGACATGATCAATAAATCATTTTAATTGGAACTTGATGTGTGGTCCTGATTCTTTGTGCCTGACACCATATAGTTTCTTCAAACAAACAAATAAATAAAATTGAAAAAATAATTAGACCAGCACTGATGCAGTTACCTAGTATGGGTATTTGAAACATCTGCAAAAAAAAGTCCAAGTTCAGAGAGCTAAATTACATTGTGTATCAGACATTTTTCTTTCTTTTTTCTTTCTTTTTAATATATATTTTATTAATTAAATTATTAAAACATTGGACACGGTGTGATCTTCCTGACATACTTTTTTCTATACATACTATAATATATAATACATATCTTATGTACAATTATACATTTTTACTTTTGTACAGTTAGTTCATACCCATTATTGTGACTCCGAGACTTGAACCTGATCAGTCAGCAGATGTGGGCTCGAGTGAGGAAGAAGATCTGGCATTGAGATTTGAGTCTGCATTGCTGAGCGACCTTGAGAGGAGTTTGGGGGACGAGGAGGAGTTGAATCTGAGAGATGAACCTGATTTATTAGAAGTTTCAGAGACCTCTTCCTCTTCTGGAACTCCCTCCCTGATTGCACCTCAGGTGTTAACTGTTAATCAGGAAAGTGTATCAGAGGATTCCAGCTGTGATGAAACTGCCGGATGCTGGCTGGATGCCAGAACTAGGAGAAGATTGAGACGTCAATCTCAATTAGAAAAGAGACGTCCAGCAAAGGATTAATTAATGAGACTAACACGCCCTTTCTTAGAGGATATAAGGGAGCGCATGACTTTGAAATATTTGCTGGAAACAAAGTGAATCTTGCCTTGGAAAGACTTGCATCTAATTACTGCATTGTGAGTTACGAACTTTACAGAATTGCCGGACAGATTCTAGGAGGATTGCCAAAGGACTGTGATAACAGAGCAATTCAATCTTCTGACTCCGGTTTTGTTTACGTAAAGTATTTGAACTATATTACTTGAAGTTTCATCTGTGGATACAGGTGGAACAGAACACATTATGATATCCTTCATATTCCATTATACTTGATTACATAGCCTCAATTACTTATACGACAAATCCTATTCATGTTTTATTCTGAGTCCTTCCTTTCTGTTCCCACCATTTGTAAAATTTATTCCATATCTTGTAATATTCTGTCTCCTCCTTATTTTTCAATTCCAAAGTCAGGTGTATCAGACTTATTTTTAAAAAACACTATTTTTGACATTGATACAAATTACCAAAGCTTGGTCTGCCATTTTTCTAGAGACAGAGTTTTCTTTGATTTCCAGTAAGAAACAAAGTATAAAGACAACTGTTGTCGTACACAACTCTAGTCTATATACTTTGTAGAAATATACAATTTGATGATGTTTATCAGAAAAACAACTGGCAGGAAAGACAATTCAATCTTTAATTCCATAGTCGATTTTCTTCCAAAATTTCTGAGCTTTACAACATTGCCACCAAATATATATAAAAAAAGATCAAACCTGGTAACTGCATTTTCAGCATTTTCAAATGTAAATTATTTGTTTTGGCAATCAGCACTGGAATTATATTCCAATAGTAAAATTTCTTGCACCAATTTAAGATTCACAGTGAATTTGACATTTGGGCTTCCATTGATATTCCCATTGTTGCAAATCAATTGTTCTTTTGATCATATAATCGTTAACTTGTTTGGTTTATAAATTGTATTTCAATAACAACCTGTACCTAAGTTCCTTCCTTCCCTCCTTCTCTCTCTCTCTCTCTCTCTCTCTCTCTCTCCTTTGCATGCTTCACAGTATTAATGCTTGCAGTGGTGCCAATTGAAAGTCATAAATGGTTACAGTGATTTAAGCAAGTCATTTAACTGTAAAAATTTTCTGTGTGATGACATTTCAGAAATATGCTTTTAATCAGTGCAGATGGGTGTGGAACCTTCTTGGAACTGCTCAAATGATTTTAAAAAAAGATAAACCTCCAAGTTGGCTCAAGACTCAGAGAGAGTGCTAATGACCAAATGATTTCCAGGAATATGAATGCTTCCGTTCTCCACCATTCAGTCAGAACAGAAGCTTCTTGGATAAGAAGTGAAATGTTTTCAAGGGAAAAAAACCCCAAAAAGTCCAGTTGTCATTTGAAAAAGCACCTTGGAGACAACAGTGAACTGGATGATTGAGAATCTCCATAGATATATCAAGTTGTGTTTTGCAGTATTGTTAGCACCTTATGTGATTGGTTTAGTTCTGAGCTACTGGTGTGAATCCAGTTGCTGTTGTATACAAACACACATGGAGCAGAACATCTTAGCAATCTAAGTTGTGGCACTTTTACAGAGATTACATCCTTTCTTTTCCCTCTGTACTCTGCTGTGCTTTCATCGAAGGTGTTATTTAAATTATTTTTTCTGTATAATAAAAGGGGGCAAATATTCTTTAGCATCTCACCTGTAGGAAGAGTATTTTTTTAACAAAATAATGATGCATGATGATTGGTTTCTTTTAGGCTTATTAAATTTGTTCTTGAGGCCTTAAAATAAATAGAAATGGACCATTTTTCATGAGACTTCTTTCATTTTTAAATAGCATACTGATTGCTATGGGTATGAAACTTTGATAATTTATGAAAGTGATCATTTGGCACACTGAAGTCATTTTTTCCATGCCTTGAATCTATCTCCTCTCTAGTTTAAGATATGATTGTAGAATTATAAAGCTAGAATGTATTGAGGTCACTTCCATAAAGACTTCTGGATCAGTATGAAAGCTGCCCAGGACTTCTGTGTTTCCATGACATCAGTAATATTGGAGAGCCAAGTTGGTTTATTTCCAGCTTAGCTATCATATAGCTGAAATTCCCCCAAAGTCATGTGTGGTTGTGTGAGATGTTGTATGAGGTAAATGTTCTGATCAGTAGTGGGATTCAAAATTTTTAGTACCAATTCTGTGGGCATGGCTTGGTAGGTGTGGCAGGGGAAGGATACTGTAAAATCTCCAGTCAGAGGTGGTATTTGCTAATTCTCTGAACTACTCAAAATTTCCACTACCAGTTCTCCAGAACTGGTCAGAACCTGCTGAATACCACTTCTGGTTCTGATTCTGATTCTGATTCACCATTGTTGGGGATCACTTGCTCCATCTTTCCTTTTAATTACTGAGCTTTGGAACCTGTTGGGGAAATGCTGCATTGAGCCCTTTGTAAACCAGAGGGAAAAGATAACATAACCTCAAGAGGTATGTTGTCAATTTTCTCTTTCCTTTCAGCACCTAACCAGTTAGTGCAGAGGTCTCCAAACTTGATGACTTTAAGACTTGTGGACTTCAACTCCCAGAATTCTCCAGCCAGGAGAATTCTGGGAATTGAAATCCACAAGTCTTAAAGTTGCCAAGTTTGGGCACCCCTGAGTTAGTGCATAAAGGAAAGTCCTTGACTCATATTCTGCCACCTTCCTCCCTGTGTGCATAAGAGTGGATATGTTCCCAATCTTTCCAATTTCTAATATTTTGTAAGGCAAGAAGATACAAGAATACAATATAGTATCCCAGAACAATGTACTTCAACATTCAGTCATAAATTAGATATAATAATGTATCCATAGAAGTCTTTTCTCTGCTCTCTTTAATTCATCAATATATACAAAATATATTGTTTCTCCTGATTGTGCTTATACCAGAGTTAATTGCTAGGTATATGATAACAGAAAATATATTTTGAATTGTTTGCTTCCTTCTCAGGCCTTTAATTACATATTTTTTAGAAAAACAAATTCTTTATAATCAGAGATATTTCTGCGTGGGTTAATGGCTGAGCTATCCAAATGCCAAGCTTCTAGAAATCTTGTATTTTTTGGTCTGGCTTAACTTAAAACAGTTAGTTTCCCAGTTGTCCCATATAGTAGCTTTTGCAGCCTTAGCACAGTGTGCTATAAATAACACTTGTTCTGCTTTCTCCTGCCACTGGATCTTTGGGTTTGCTTAAGATACATTTGGATTGATTCACATACTGTATTCAACCTAGGCAGGTCAGCCAGTCAGAAACAGGCACCACAAGCTGCTAGAATCTAATTGGACAGGCAGGAAAAATTATCATAGGTAAAAAGCCAGCCATCCTCTTCCCTGGTGTCAAAGCAGCGATGTTACCTAGATTAAAGTAAAGGAAGCTGCATACTTTACATTATCTTGTTTGTTTACTCCCAGACTTTCCTCTGGTTGCTGAAAAATAAATCATCTCAACATTCTAATTCTGAATATTTCATGGAACGACTCCAAACATCTACAAAATCTCAATTTGTGTTTCTAAGCATTTGGGGTCCCAGTTGCACTTCCATCACTACTATTCAAAACAAATTACTAAGATAATTGATCTCCCAGTTCAGATTTATAGACTAAAAAAAATACAGTTTCCAAACAAAATACACAAAATACAAGCTAGAAAAAATCCTAATTATCTCCCAAAGCAAAATACAATTAATTTTAACATTTTTAAAAAGTAGGAATTACAATAAATCATAAACACTGTCACAAAATTTAATAATTAATTTTTCCTCCAATTTATTATATTAATCACTGTCACAAATATTGACCTTATCTTACATCACACACAAATCCAAAAGATTTCTGTTCCAATGTCTAAAGATTATGGGAGCCACTGATGTTCTAGTTGCATACTCTCCCATTGTTTGGTTTATATTTATGTTTTAATAGTTTTTAAAGTTCTTTTTGATTCTTTTGCTTTTATTGTATGCTTCTTACAGTCACATTCATGAAATGGGCAACTATATAAATGTGATTAATAAATAAATCCAAGCTTTTGTATCATGAAGGCAGCTAAGAGAGAGCACATCCCATTCTCCAGATGTCCATTAGACACCAGGGATGAATAGATCAACGGAGCTGTCCAGCTACCATATTTTAAATCCAGTAGAATGCATGTGGCTGAAAAATATTTCTCCAACATTCTAGGAAATGGGCCATAGCTCAGTGGCAGTGCATGTATTCGCTGGAATAATTTGGTAGGAAGGAAATCTGGCATGAGATTTTGAAGAGCTGTTACCAGCTGCTATGTTTCTCCTTCTTCCTTTCTTCTGAATTAGTTATTTAAATAAAGCCCAATTCTTATTCTTCCCCTCTGTTGCTAGCAAACCCCATTGAAAAAGTTGGTATTTCAAAGGATCCTGGCTCCTAAAATTATGACAATCTGCACAGCATGCCAGCTAATTGAAAAACATAAATTTAGTGTTTACTGTTCCCTCATTTGCTAAAGCTGTAAGTCACAAGGTAATTAACAGAATTAAAAACCTACAACAATAAATTGATATTTTTGTCCTTGGTCTTTGCTGATTTCTTGAAATAGATTAGCACAGTAAAAATGTCATAATATTTTTGTTATGCTAGAATATGTACACTTGGCCAATGACCAAGCAGAAACAAAGTTTAAGCAGCAAGAAGTATTCTTCCTCTTTCATAAATAATACTCAAATACAAGTGGGGCAGTTCTGTAGTTTGAGGCCATTCCAACCAGAAATGAACTGAGTGAAAAATGCTACAAGATAAGAGAGCTACTTAATCTATGCCAAAATTGTTCTCTTAAAGTCACAGTCAGGTCACATAGAAACACAGGTGCAAGAGCCAATTAGAGTGGAGAAGGCACAAACTACTCAATTGTTATTAGCATCCTTCTGTCAAATTTAAGAATCTACCTAAAGAAATAAAACTGTTTCAGTATTCTGAAATCTGCATCAAAGCAGTATTATTTGGTCTGGTGGTTAAGGCATGTGATTAAGGCATCAGGGTAGAATCAAACGTATGTGAGTCTTTGGCATGAAATCTGGTTGGGTGACTTTGTGTCAGTCATTCTCTCTCAGCTCACTTGATCTCACTGAATTGTTTGTGTGGGGGAAATAGGAGGAGGAAAGAATATTATGTTATTTGTAAAAATAATAGAGGGAGATATAAATAAATAAACAATAAAATATTCCCATAAACACCACATACATTATTGGTATTTTTTAGCATTTTGCTTCTGTTTCCCAGGAAGTACAAAATTCAAAATGTCTTTTTCTTCTCTTTTTTGAAAAGAAAGGTTAGGTCTTTCTGAAAGGAAGGTTGTTCTCATTGTATATAGATTGAATGAGTCCTGTAACCAGACTTGTTGAATTTGTGTCTTGCAAGTGCACCTTTATAATCCTTTGGTCCTGCTGGAAAACACTATTTGCAAAGGTGCAACTCCTGCCAGGCCACAAAATATGTATTAAGGTTTGTGTTCGGTTTGTTGAAAGTTGTGTAGGCCTGTTTATATAAATACTAAATTGCTGGGCAGATAGATAGTGGTGCTCCTAAAAAATATTATTCCCCAAATCTCATCAAAATGTCATAACCCTTTCTCTCTTTCAGATGTGACTTCAGAGCCAAACAGAAATGAAGAGAGAAAATGTTTTTTTCCTAACTTTCTTTTTTATCTGATGTTTGGAACATTTCAGTTAATTTAAAAAAGCACTACATTTTAAATTGTTTTAACTAATGTAGTGTTGATATCTTAATTAATGCAATAATGTGAGTTTGCTTTGTGCCCTCTTAGGCATCAAAGGCAAGACAGCATTTTGATTGCACCTACAATTAATTAATTAACCAAAGGATATGTTAGGTTTTGTTTCCGTGATTAAATTCCCTTTAGCCGTAGAGTGAAAATAAATTGAGAAAATATGCTGTCTCTCCTACTAATAATTTTAATTTTGGAAATTGGCAAGGGAGAAATGGTTACAGGTTTCTCCCCCAGAGCTGTGGTCATGACCTAATTTTCCCTTTCTTATGTTTGCTTTCAGAAAGTTGGGTGTTTTTTTTATAGCACCAGGAATTCTATTTTTATGAACCTTTTTGTTTCAGTCGGTACTGAAGAAATATAATTGTTAGAGGCAATGAGACAATTCTTCTGTTGGAAATCTACATGGAGACTAGATTACTAATTGATACCATGATAGTGCAAGACTTCTGGAGAAGAAATGATGAACTGAAGGCAGATCCACAAGAGCAGATTTTGATGATGGTGATGGGATGATGAGTCAATGAATGGACTAACTATTCATAATTTCTCTTCAGATAAAGGGAAAATTGGAGTCTCTTGTGGGTTTAGGTCTCTGGAGATGAAGGAAATTGATTGTAGACATCTTAAAGGACACTACATTGGGTGAGTTTCTTTCAATCTTTGATGAAAAAAAGCTTTATTCAAGTTTAAGGAATTTAAAATTTAAAACAAAAACAAAAGCAAAAGAGTAATTAGACCATTTAGTTTGGAAAATTATAAACAGACCCCATGTTGTTACCTTCAAAGACTTTTTCTAATTAGCACTGACCAACCAGTCTTAATGTTTGTTTATAGAAAAGCAATGAAATATGGGGAGATCATTTTTTGCATCTGAGAGAAATAATGAGACATTAAAATTGTTCATATTTGTGGTTAAGAAGAAAGTTCTTTCTTTTCTTCTTTTCTTTTCCTTTTCCTACACTTTCTTTTTTCTTTTTTCCTTTAGTTTGTATTGGTTATCTTTTTAATTGTAATGTTCAATATAATTATTTTTAAAAATTACCATGATAATGCATAAGTTAAAAATCCTTTTATCAGCCCTAATTACTTTGAATTTCAGTCAGATTAATTTCTGACTGACTAAACCTTATCAGAAATGTCTGTGATGCATAGACTTAGTGACTTGGCAAACAACCAAGTGTCATTATGGCTTTCTTTTATCAGAAATTTCCATCACTATGAAAGCTGACAACTTTAAATCTACATGGAATGTGCTTTACTCAGCTGCAAATGCAGTTGATGTCATCGGCACCACAAAAACATCCCGTACAACATGTGTTTCTGCTGTGAGGTGCCAATGTGATGGAGGGTCTCACTAGTTGCATTATTATTCATCCATGGCTCCATTGGTTGCCAGTGTTGTTCCAGGTGTGATTCAAGATGTCGGTCATCACCTATAAAGCCCTACAAGGCATGGAGATTTGTTATTTGAGGAACTGCCTAGCTTCCATAGTGTCTGTCCACTTAGCCAATATGAAGTGACAGAGTTGCTGCACTCTTGAGTCCTTGTAATTATACAATGCCATCTATCAAAAGGCAGGAAGCAAAACTTTTCTGTTGTAGCACCTATACTCTGGAATGAGGCTCTCCCTGAAATCTGGGAAGCTCCCACCTTTGTCCTGCCCATGATTGCATGATTGCCATTTGCAACCTTTCCTGCCAGCTTTCCCAGAAAGTCAATGGCAAAACCAGCAGAGAAGGTTGAAAATCAGTCAGGTAAGTGTGCCCTTCTCCAGCATCTCTGAGCTTGCACCAGCCACTTGCATACCCTTGACCAGTCTCCCCAAGCCTCACTATGCTCTTGCAGCACACTTGCACACCCCTGCATACCCTCACATAACCTCCTGAATCTCATATCTCCCTCACACCCAATGCATCATCCCTGACCATAGCCATGCCTCCTGCTCCCCCCTGTACATCTTGTGCCCCTCCCACCTGGCAGCAGCTACTTGCCTGCCTGCCTGCCTGCCAACATCCTGCTGCCTTCTGTTCTGAATCTGACCTGGGAAACTAGCAGGAAGTTGCTAGTTTCCCAGGTCATGACCATGAGATTCAGTTAACAATGGCAACTGGGACTGCAGGGATTCCCATCACTTTACATTCACATTGCTCAGTGATAGAAATTCTGGTCACAAATGTCATTGTGACTATTATAACCTTAAATATACATAGCACAGCAGTCATAGTATTACTAAAATGCAACATGTTTTGTACGAAAGGTTTCAGAGAATTGGATTCTTATGGGATGTGCTCCACTTACAATCAAATGCACTTCACTCACTACCCTCTAGGGAAACAAATGCCTAGCATGTCCTCCTAGCCTTGCAGTTTGAAGGAGAAAGTGGAATTTGCATAGCTCTTAATCTGAGAATGATAGGAAGTTTACAAGTAGAAGTTACAAGAGCATTCATTCATATATTGTTAGAGCTAAGGTCCTAAATGAAAGGTTCTTTAAATAAGTACCTGAGCAAAATAAGGTGAGAAAATGTGCCAAATATCACAACAATCAATACACAGACTTTTGTGCTACATATCTAAAAAAAATTTTTTTAATGTTCCTGTAAATTTTTCTTTATTAGATTGGTGCTACAGCAAAGCTCTATTGCTTTTAGGAAAAGAATTATGCTAAAAATCTATACAAGATTTTAATCTACACACTTCCATTGAGAATTGGAAAAGCCTTCTTGTTTAACTTGTTCTCTCTTCCTCTCTCTCCCCGCCTCTCCTTCCCCACTCTTCTTGCATGGCCTGTACTTATTACCAGCTCAGTCAGTAAGATAATGAAATATTACAACCACATGTGTACAAACCAAGTTGCTACAGTATAGGGTCCTAGGCAACCCAGTGCCTGAAGCTTGCACTCTAATACAACAGAGATCAAAGTGAAGCAGCAAACCTACATTTTCATTTGAAAATATTAACGTTTTGTTTACCAAAGAAAGAAAATCGTGCAAATGTATACAAAGAAGCTATCATTCCATTATCTCTTCCCCCCGCCAACCTGAATTCAAGATCGATATATCTGTACAGAACCCTGTTAGGGAGAATATTGTGAACATGAATTTTGCATCGAGATTGATACATGTTTTCAGAGCAGTGCATATAATGTAAAGTTTTCACTCAAATATTTTAAACAGATTAATAAATTATTGGTCATTTTTTATGGAAGGAACAGTTTATCAAGATCTCTCAGTTAAGGTTAAATATATGGAGTTAAAAGGCATTTGTTATGTGTATTATTTGGCCCCAATGTACTCTGATGGCCTTTGACATTTCAGAGGTCTTGAGTTGTTTTGAAGAAGGCCTTTACGAGACTAAACTGACAATGTATTTTTACTATAAATTTAAAACTTTCACAAAAAAACATTTAGAAAGTATCTAAGACATGTAGAATAGAGAACAGGAATAGTCCGTATTGCCCAGACTTCACATTTCAGGAATAATAGGAATATTTCTTACACCCTAAAAATATTATTACTTCATCAAAATATTGTTCTGCAAAATATATTCTTTATTGGATCCCAAGCTATGTTTTAGAAAGGTTGGCATTTCTATGTTGGGGATGTAAATACTCTGAAGGAATTTGGTGTATTGATATTATGGGTAGGTAGTTCTAGGAAACCACTTTAAAGCCAACTATGTCTTGTTAAATTATATCCCCCACATTTGACATTTCTCAAATTACAAAAACATTGGTTATCTTAAGCTTGGACTGTTATGAAAAAAAAAAAAAAACCACCACTGGTATATGCTGCTGGAAGGATTTTAGGTACCAGAGTCCAACTGTTGGTTTAATTAAATCAGTCTTTGTATCAGTCTTTGAAACAGCTTTGCTTGGAAACAAAAACAAAACTAGATAATATGATTCTGTATGGTCTTGGTTTAATTCAATCTTCAAAAATAGAATCATACAGATGAAATTGAAAAATGTCACAGAATAGCATGACATTTGTTATTAAATATCTATCTATCTATTTTCCTCCAATAGAAACAAATACATATAGCTCAAGTTAAATTATTTAATATTTAAAATATGAAAGATGTTACAAGATATAATAACTTGAATGGCTGCCTGATCTTATGAAAAGTATCTTGATGAAAAAAGCAAATTAAAACTGTTTGTTTTTTTTAAAGATACATTTGTGACGGTTAAGATTCTAGGAGCCGATTAAATAATTTTTATGAATTAGAGGTAATATGGCTCACAAAAACAGTTGTTGGAAGAAAATTGTGTATTGTGTGTGGAAATTTATGTGCTTATAATTAGCTTCTTTGTCTACAATTAAACTAGGGAACTCATGAAGTTTATCATAATTTTCTTTTCATTTTTTTTCTTTTATGCTTTTTTCTAAAAATTCAGTACAGATTTCTATCTTCTATTCTTCATGAAATTAAATTATTGATTTCTGAGTCTACTTTGTGAAACTCTGAATCACTGGTCATAGTATGTAACACAATCTATAGTTTATTATGAAGCTGGAATGACAAAACGAATTGAAATAGCAGCTTCATAGCAGATTGTGCTGATGGAGGGAAAGGCATGTTCATTTACTCTGTTTCAAAATATGCACCAATACAAATGTTTCATTACATGTCCTCATCAGATGCCATTTGCACACCGATTGGTGTTCTATATTGTTTGGAAATGGTCTTTACTTGTAAGAATTC
Organism: Notechis scutatus; assembly: GCF_049901735.1. Lineage (NCBI taxonomy): Eukaryota > Metazoa > Chordata > Lepidosauria > Squamata > Elapidae > Notechis > Notechis scutatus. The sequence continues at coordinate 41,479,984 of NC_142010.1, forward strand.
TTTAAGGTTTCAAATCTGGTGTTTATAATCCTATGATAGCATTTTGGAACTGGGTCCATTAAATGTATCTTGTAAAAATACTGGGAGAAGGTAAGAATAGGAAAAGCAGGATTAGTCTGATAAAAACAGATTTCTGAACCTGAAATAGGCTTTTGGTTTTTTAAAAATAAAATTCTATAGATCTGATTGGAACATTATCAGATGGAACACAATTCATCTCACAATAGCGACTAAGCAGTTTACAGCATTTGAAAATAATGCAGTAACATATTTTATTATGCCTTACAACAAGTCATTTAGTGACAAGTTACAAAGGCACTGAAAAAAGAGACTTATTTCACACTTACAAGTATTACAGCATCCCCATGGCCATGTGATCAAAATTTGGGTGCTGGAAACTGGCATGTATTTATGACAATTGTGCTGTCCTGGGGTCATGTGATACAAATTGCCACCTTCCCAGCTGGCTTTTGACAAGCAAAGTCAATGGGAGTGGGAGAGCCAGATTCACTTAAGGCCTGCATGATTCACTTAGCAACCACAGTGATTCATTTAACTACTGTGGCAAAAAAAAAGGTTGTAAAATGGGGTAAAACCAGTTAACAACTGCCTTGCTTAGCAACAGAAATTTGGGCTCAATTGTCATAAGTCAAGGACTACCTGTAATATCAAACTTAAACAGCCAAGAAGCCAAATTGGTATTACAAATGCTGTATTTTTCACTCCATAAGACACACTCCCCCCTCCCCCCGCAAAAAAAAAACTGGGTGGAAATGTCTGTGCATTGGAGCTGGTCATTTGGTGAATAGTAGCTGGGCTGCGGCAGTGGGGTCCTTTTACATTGCTGAACCCCGCCTCTTCTGTCTTTGTCATTGCCCACCTGTTCTGTCTCTTTTCCGCAGTGCAGGAGTCAATAGGCAGAAAAATACAGTAATAACACTGGAACTCTAACACTGTAATCACCAAGACCAGGAATGCATCCATGTTTTAAGAGCTTTCCAAAGAACATAGGAAATCTTGGGGAAAAGAAAAGGGCAGGCAAAGCAACAAAAGTGGCTGGCACAGTTCCTAGGTCCTATCAGTTAAGGCTATCCCTTAACTGATCGGACCAACAGCATGCTTCTTCTGCTGGACCTAATGCAGGGCTGTCAAACTTGCGGCTCGCAGACCAGATGCATCATGCAGTGGCTATGCCCACACCAAGTTTAGCAAAGGAGAAAAAAGTCCCAATATGTCACATGATGACACTGTGACAACATGAGTTTGACACCCCTGATCTAGTAGGATGGGTAGAAACAACTGGCCCCACAAATAACCTATACGTGAAAGGCTTTATAAATGACAGACAGTACTTGCATTTTACATGGACGCCAATGCAGCTTATAGACCTGAGGTGTACCCTCTGCATTCATGGTTTTATTTTGTTAAAGAATTCACCAATATGACTATAGAAATTAAAACCTTTAATTTCTTTAATTAACATCTTTAATTTAGGTGACATCCGGTTTCCTCTAACTTGCCCACTTTCTTTTTTCCACACTTTCTTTTCTCTTTTTGAACCATGAAATACACTATTAAGGCAGCATCCCACAAATTGGCACCACCACCTCTGTTTTTCATACAACCATGTCTGTCTTTTCATCCCTTCCACTATTCATAGTTAAGGGAGAACATGGTACAGCTGTTAATCATCTCATTTATCTGAGAAATAATTGAGACCTAAACTATTCATCAATAATAGGAGTTTAATGTTTAATATAGAAAAATCAGTATAAATCTGATATGTTGTTACACAGGGTATAAATCAGTGCTATTTTCCCGTGAAACTGATTGTTTTGGGAATCAAAACAACAATTTTGGGAATTTATATAGACTAAACAACAAATGCTACAATTAAAATTTACTTTTCTGAGGAGATAAAGAATCATGTAGCAGATGATTGTGTGTATATGTATGTATGTATGTATGTATGTATGTATGTATGTACATATGTATGCATATGTGTGTGTGTGTTTATGTGTATGCATATGTGTATGCATATTTATTGCCAAATAAAGCATTTTATAAAGTAATATATGAGTGAAAGCATTTTGCTGACCTCCCTGAGCAATCAGCTGGTGATCTAAAATTATTAGTTGCGGAACTGTATTTGATAATGATGGCAATTAAGCCATCCAGGTTCCACTGAGAGCATTGCCCCAGCTGAACTGAACAAAATTAAAGAATAAATGCTTGGAAGAACATTCATTTAGAGATTAGAAAACTATTTCTAATTAAGAAATTAAATGCAATAGTCATGTTTCTTAGTTGAGTTATAAAATGTAATAACAGAAAGCATTACATGAAATATCTGCAGCTCTCAATCAAATCCCCAAAATAGATGTGTTACTACTATTAAAAGCATTGCTTAAATGTCTACTGGTGTTTTATAAAGAACTTTTGACAATTTTCTTTTGATAATGAATTATATAACTATTAACACAAAATTATTAAACCTTTGAACTTTATGCTCCACTCTGTAAATACTTGGCAAGCAACAACGTTTTTTTTAAAAAAAACATTCCCCATGAATGAATGAACCCTCACAAAGCAAAAACAACAACAACAAACCTCTTGCTGGTTCATAGCTAATGCTAATTGTTTCTTTTATAATTCCATTGAAAAATGCAAAAATCATTATTATGTATGAGTCACTGAAGGCAAAAATAGAGAGTTACAAGATTATTAGCATGCAAACCCATATACTCACAAACGGAATCCACACAAATCTATGTAATATAAACAAAAGTTGTTTTTTTTTTTTTTTTTTTAAAAAGGGGGGATCTATTTAGAAATAGCAACAGCACTTAGACTTACGTTCTACTCCATAGTGCTTTGCAGTACTCTCTGGGCACTTATCAATATTAGCACATTGCCTCCAATAATCTGGTCCTCATTTTACAAACGTCGGAAGAATGGAAGGCTGTGTCAATCTTGAGCTCCATGAGAATGAACTCCAGGCTATGGGCAGAGTTTGCCTGCAATACTGTATTCTAACCACTGTGTCACCAGGTCTCCTTTAATCTTATTTTTTGATATGTCACTGTCTTCTCTTCTTCTAACCAACTTTCAGCAAAATAGCAGCACTGCAAGAAAAGTCAAAGAGGACAAGATGGCAGTCATATCAAGGCAACTGAAGCCTTATTCCATTGTACATGCTTGTCAATCACACTACCCCAACTGCCATTTTGACATCCTCCTTCTCACTCACAGTCACATCCTAAACACCAATACAAACAGGTATACAGCTGCTATGCTGACTGACACCTGTCAGCTATTCCCACTAATATGAGGCTCTTCCTAATTCAGTTATCTAGCAACAAGCTCTTATTTCTAGGGCTTCAATCATAGCATGCTTATAACTAACACATAGCCAATTAGCATGTAGCCTGGCACATCTTTCTTCTTGTTAGCACCTTCCAAAATCTACTCCTTGTTGTGGATCTCTGGATTAGTTATGGAAATATATCCTAAGTATGAAATATATCCGGTTGTTGATACATTTATTTGAAGTGTTTCTTGTATGCTGGTTACATACAAGATTTAACTGAGTTAGCTGAGTTAGTTGTATGATATAATATTAAAATTGATGGAAATAAAAGGTTTAGATCATAAACTGAAACTTATATTTATAAACAAAACTGTTGTGAAAATTTCATCAAATTGGTTTTGTCTCTTCTTTGATCCTTTGTTAGATGGTGACTAATCTAAATATTGACCAACAATACATATCAGTAAATCACTGCTGTCAGTATTAATAGTATTCTATAATATAATATAGAATACGTATACTTCATCTGAATAAATCTCATAATTCTTAATGTTTTAACATATCCAAGTAATTGCTCTGATCAATCTATAATTGTTATAATTGTGTGAACTTCAGACCCAAATATGGCTATAAAATAACAAGCCCACATCAATTACTAAACTGCATCTCCAACAGCAGGAAGATTTCAACTTGGAAGCTAATTTCATAGGTTTTTTTTCAAATCCTCCCTGGATTTACAAGAATAAATGTGTTATTTCAAAGGTTACCTAAGTACTGTAATTAATATCAATGTCATTAATCTTTTTCAGCTTCCTATTAACATAGTCGACTAGTATAGGAGTGTCAATTGATTCTTTCCATATCTCTACCAGATATGAAACTGCAAAAGCATAACTAGCATTAGGAACAAGTAGTCCTAATAAAAAATATTTAAGCTGAATAAACTACCAAGAAGCACTTTGAAGTAAAATCAACTGTGAGTTGGCAGGCTGTTCCACAGGAGGTGAATCTCACAGAAAATGCATACCTATATGTATCATGCTTCTTAAAAGGCATTGATGGGCCTTAAGCATTATAAAGCTTTATAAATAAAATAACATTTTGGATTGCATTTAGAATCTCATAGGTAGCAAATGAATCTCCATATAAATGATATGTGTTACTATGTGTTAGTATTGAGAGTGCCCAGTATATGTACAAGCTTCACCAACTTAAGTTTCTGGGAACCCTGGGGGGGGGTGGGGGGTGGGTTGGCCCACTCCCCCCGGGGGTCTCTCCCCCCCCCCTCAATTTTTGTTGGGGGGTGGGGTTTTTTTGGGGGAACCCACATGAAATAAATTACAGTAGTCCAAACAAGAAGTGACAAGGTCATGACTGACCATTTTAATTTCATTTCATTCTATGTAAGGTTACTGTTGTCATACCAATCATGGGCAAAAATGTTTTTAGCCATCCCTTCCCTCAGTTTTCCAGAAGGAATTGAATTCAGGAAGACCTTCAGATTGCAGGCTCGGTCTTTCAGGAGGATAAACCCCATGTAGAATCAATATTAATACTGGTCTAGAATTAGTAGGGTTCTCTATTGAAAGCTATTCCACCTTAGACTGTTTCTCCCCATCTAGACCCTCAAAAAGAGGGGCTTCTATACCATCCCCCGTTTGTCCCAAGATAGAAATAAATAGTTCAGTGTCATCAATATGTTGATGATGGCTTACTTGAGCCAGATTATCTCTTGCAATGGCTCCATGTGGATAGATATTACATGGGATAGGGAAGAAAGCTGGCTGGCAGGGCATCTCATATTGAAGCACTTAGAATTTAAACTTTCTCCCCTACAACTGACTCTCCCTGCATATCCAGGAAATCCAGAGGTTTCATGGTCAACCACATCAACAGCTAGGATCCAAGGGCTTCCAGAGGGCTGGAATAGCCTTTTCCAGGAGGAAGTGTTGATTGGCAATAAATTTCCAAGCTCTGTTCTGCTCTGAAGGCATTTCTGTTAGGTTTTACAATTTATTAGCTCTGAAAGAAGGACGTGTGAGAATGCAGTCTGTGCTTCATCTTATAGTGCAGACAGGTTGGTTTAGATAAAGACAGTCCTTTGTGTAATTTGAACCCAAATAATTTAGTCAAGAATGAGTATGCTGCAGGCCAGACACCACTACAGTGCCCCAGATTCAATTTTAATATCCCCAAACTGTGAGCAATTAGGTTTCCAGAATTCATCAGCAAGCTGCTAAAGAAGAGAACTACAATTTAATATAAATGTTAATTTTGGGGGGTGGGGGAGAAACCTGTTTATAAGCCATTACATTGGCTTGTTGTAGCCAAAATTGTTTTTAAAATCCTCCCATGTACTTCCACATATCTTCCTTGATTAAAAACAAAACAAAACAAAAAAGCTATATCCACATGATATTAGGTGCCCTTGTCTCACCTACTGTAGTATCTATGGCAAAAAGGAGAAAACAAAAGAAAAGACAACTTCTAGTTGCCCAAAGTCTGCCTGCCCCTGATTTAAGGTTAAAAAAATAGGGCATGTGAAAGCCAAATCCTTTGAAAGAATATGTATTCCAGGTGATTTTCATCTTTAAACAATTACGATGCAGCAGAACTATTTGAGGATATCCAGATATTATCTCTTTGAATCCCTGCATTATTTAGCAAACCTGTCACAGCCAACCTCTCTGCTAAGCTAATCACTGGCATCTCTCATAAAAAGTTAAAAGGGGTGGTGAAGACATATGCCTGAGATTATAGAAGCTACTCCTCCTAGGAGAGGGAAACATTAGGTTAATTGGACTAATAATGTGATTCTCTATAAGGCAGCTTCATCTATCCTTCCCCCTCATAAGTGCTTGTTGCCTTGCTTCACAGCTGAGGTTATTACTTTAGTGCCATCTGTCCCTAGGAGTGGATAACCCTCTGCTTTTAACCGTTGCCTTGAAAATAAGGTTCTCTTTTCTACAATTTCATATAGCATAGCCTTAAACAAGCATCTCAGCTCCTCTTGATGGGAAAATTATTTTAGCCTGATGCACACAAAACTGAATATTTAATAAATTTAAACAAGGAGGTTTTATTTATGGAGGCTGCATATATTGCTCCAGTGATGCAAAAAATAATTTATTTTTTACAAGATTAACCTTTTATTGATATTTAATTGCTATATTGATAATGCTATATAAGTTTGACTTGAGTTCAGTGATTTCTGCTATATTTTAATAATGGTCAGTCATTATTTTACTTTAACTCTGGTATTTTGTTATGACTTGAAATGAATACAATAAATGAATTTAATTGAAGAAGCACCTTAGCTTATATCATCACACAATTCCTTAGAGCACAGGTGTCAAACTTGATTACATCACATGATGCACTGTGACATATCACAACTTGTTTGCCTTTGCAGGGCCGGGCTAGGCGTGGCCTGCATGTGATGCATCTGGCCTGTGTGCCACCTGTTTGACAGGCCTGCAATTAGAGAAAAAAAGTTTCTCAAAATAAAAGTGTAAAGAAGCTACTTAAATTATTTATGCGTGCAAAAATATAGAGGTTTCTAGATGTTACTACAAAGGATTATCTCCCATTTTTAATTTAAAATGCCACATATATTGCCAACTAGTGCCCATCAAAGCAAAGGCTCAAGAATTACTTATCTTTTAGAGATGTATATAGTCTCTCCCACTGACAGCAAATTTAACTCCATCATTCACCCATCAATGACTATCAACTTAAGAGAAAACAAAAGGTCAATTCAAAATCACAGTTTAAGACTTTATGTCCACTGGATAAAGAGAACAGAACTTACAGAAGCCCAATATAAGTTCCAGAATTTTGTTCTTTTCAGAAAGAAGCCATTTGGTGAGGTAAATGTAGAGGCTTCATATTTATAAGAGAATGAATCAGTATGTGTATATGTCTTCTCTGTCACACCTGCCCTACGGAACAGCATTCCCCCCCCATCAAAAAAAATTGGTCCTGATTTAGGCTTCATCTTCCAGAAAGCCTCAAAGACATGGGACCAGATTATGTTTCTTTTTTTTTACAAGGAGATAGCCTTTCAGGGGTCTTGGCTAAATATGGGGGTTTTATGTCATTTAATGTTTTTAAAGTTTTTTGTATAGTGAGACACCTAGAGTCAGCAGGTTGAGAGGAGCAGCTGTACAAGATCAATAATTAAGTAAGGAAATAAATACCAAATCTAGTTTTCAAGTAAACAATCTTGGCAGTGGCAGTGAAAGAATGGGAAATTCATTTTCAGATGTTTCTCGGGTGAGCAGAGCATGAAGCATAAAACACAAAGCGTAGTTCAATATCCACAGTGCACAATTTGTGTGTAATTCTAGTAACCTTTCAGCGCTATCTACAGCTGATATGTAAGAGTGATGTACAATATCCAGAGCCCTAACTAGATCCAAATGGTAGGTAACCCCTTCTATCATTCTTCTGCTAAAAAGAGTTAGAGGAAAATCAGCAAGAATAAACATTCCTTTGTTTATTATTGTGTATTTGTACTGAGGACAAAGTGAATATCTAAACTCTGGTGGTGTGCAAATCTTTTTCTGATCTTCAGCATTTAAAACATATCAATAATTTAAAGTGGCTTTGTTAAGTAATCTTCAGTGCTGTCTTCTTTTAAAGGAAAGGTTTATTGCTTGCACAGTCTTTTATAAATCCTAAGTCAGCAAGAGAAATTACTGTGGTTTCAGGCAGCAACAAAACATTCCTGACCTTCAAACTGAAAGAAGCATTCCCTATATAGAAAAGGATATAATTCTGCCTATTCTCACCTTCATCATCTTCCTTTATCTCTTTGAATACTAGATCTTAATGGCAATAATGTCACCCGCTGGGCCACCATTTGTGACACAAGTAACTTTATACAATGCCTTCATAAGAGCAATTACTTAATTGCTTAGTTGCTTGACTGAAATATTTCGCAAAGATAATTTTATCATTCTAAGATATCAGAAATACACAGTTGTCTGGCAATATATTTTTTTCTTGACTTACACATTTCACTTACTCAAACTCTCTTGTTCTGGAACAAAAAATATCTAGACAAATCTTCAGCACTATTCTCAAAGGTGCTTTTTAAAAAGGCAACTGGACTTTGTTTTTCCTTGAAGATGTTTTATTTCTCATCCAAGAAGCTTCTTCAGTTCTGAACTGAACCGAAGAAGCTTTTTGGATGAGAAGTTGCCTTTTGAAAAAGCACCTTTGGGACAACCATGACCTGTGACTGAGAATCTCCACAGACCTTCAGCACTATTGCAGGTGCAAACCAGTAGATTCATAACTGTTTGTGGCAACAGTATAAGAAATAGGGAAACTTTAGCTTTATTTGGGTTCTCTAGAATCCATTGTGTGTCCTCATAACAATGTCCAGAAATTTCAGTGCTTTCTTTGTCCCAGTGTCTGCCCTGTGTGTTAGCATTCCCCTGAGATTCATATACTTATGAATGAGTTCCTGAGGAAAGATAAAGAGAGAATGAAAGGAATTGAAAGGTCTTTTCAGGACATTACTTAAAAGGTATAAAGATCAAGACTTTTAAAGGAACAAGAATGTTTATAAAGTTGGCTTATTTGATCAAGATTAAAAGGTATATGGTTTTTTTACTAGCAGGTTTTAATCTTTTTTTTTATAACTAGGACTGAATGGTATGACTTTGAAGATTTGTTTATAGATCAGTTATAGGGAAATGATTTTTTTGTTGTATTTTTAGAGAAAGTGATAAGCTAAAAGAGGAGGAAAGTGTTAAACTTATGAAGGAGTTTCTGAGAAGAGATGAATGTTCTAATTTGTAAGACATTATTGAAGGGATTAAAGATTTAATTTTTCAATATGTTTCTTCTGTTAGTTCTTCATGGACTTTTGCTGATTTTGATTGAATAATGAGGCTTTATTATTTGCTAATAGATAAAACATGAGATATGGGATTAAGAGATTTTTAGTAAAAATGTTGGAGAAGGTGATAAATTACTGAAACTGACTGAACTATTTGAACTATTGTCTATGAGAATAGATAGATAGATGATAGACAGACAGACAGATAGACAGACAGACAGACAGATCGGTCTGTTGTGTGAATGCTTGTGTGTTTTTAGGAGGTGGGGAATTTTGGGGGGTGGGGAGGTGTTTGAGGATTGTCATATGTGTGTGCATGTTCAGTCTGGTCTCTGGGTGTTTTGTGAATTTCATTGTATATACACAGTGTATATATGTACAATGACAATAAAGAATTCAATTCAATTCAATAAGATAGATAGATGATAGATACTGTATGGATATGTATGTGTTTATAAATATCTATGTATGTATGTATGTATGTATGTATGTATGTATGTATATACACACATACACATATACGGTACATACATACACACACACACACACACACACACACACACCTTTTTCCTCTTTGCCCTTCTTTACATTTTATATTTTACTTAGTTTTATTAGGTTTTTTATCATTATCCTTTTATATTCTTATCTTTATCTTTTAAATCTTTGTATGCAGGGGTGGGATTCTACAGGTTCACACCTATTTGCTAGAACCGGTTGTTAACCTTCTAAGCAGTTTGGAGAACCGGTTGTTAGAAGAAATTACTGGCCTAATCCTGTAAGGAAGGCAGGAAGGAAACATTCTGGTGTTGCTTACAGAAACTGCCTTTCCGTTAACCCTTATTACATTCTTGACAGGACTAGACTTCCTGTCTCAGGAACTTTTCTGGAGTTTTTTTCCCCTCCTTTGCTGGTACTTTGCTTGTGTGGAGTGACCATTCAAAGTTACAATGGCACTGAAAAAAGTGACTTATGACCATTTTTCACACTTACGACTGTTGCAGCATCCCCACAGTCATGAGAGGCCAGGCGAGGAGATGTGTGCCTCAATGTGAGTGATATTGAGTTGGCCACGCCCAGCCAATAACATGACCACCAAGCCATGTCCACCCAGTCACATGACCACCAAGCCACGCCCACCAATTAAGCCACACCCACAGAACCAGTTGTTAAAAAAATTGAATCCCACCCCTGTTTGTATGTTTAAAGTTCAATTCTATACACACACATACACAATCATTAACTTATTCAGTCTAGATATCTTTAGTATTTATCATTGGAATGTGACAATGAGACAGCATGGTTTAGTGACTGTTGTGAATGAATAAAAATTACTAAGCCTAAATGCAAAGCAGGTTTTGGAAGCCTGCACATTTGATTGGTCCTTAAACAACGAACAAGGATTGGTTCATAACAAGCCCCTGAACTTCTTATTGGTTATTAGTTTGAACTTGATGCACTTAGTATTGGTTAATAGGGTAGCAGCCAACCCTATAAAAGGGGCTACTGCTGCCCATAGCCTTGCTCTGTTCTGTTCTATTTACTGTTAATAAAGAGTTGAAGTCACTGGTCAGATGTCTGGTCTCCATTACTCTCCAAACATAACACTGGCGACGAGGATGGGATGCAGAGACCAAAGAGCTGACTGATCTACAGAGCAACACACAGAGCACGTGGTCGAACACGCACCATCAACGGCAACATGGCCAGCGGTGCCGTACCACCCGCTCCATTCAACCCAGAAACCGAAGACTGGGAGTCGTACATGGATAGGTTCCAGATGTTTCTGGAGACCAACAATTTGAAAGATGCAACAACCGGCAAAAAAAGAGCTATATTTCTAACTCACTGCGGGCCTACCATGTTTAAAATGGCAAAATCACTTGCCAAGCCAGCCGAAGTAAAGAGATGGACTGGGACGTCCTCGAGCCTTTACTACGGGCCCTACGCGCCCACCGTGCCAACCTTAGTCAGAAGACATGAATATTACCAGAGGAACCAGCGGAAGGCGAGAGTCTTGCCAACTACGTCACAGACCTCCGCAACCTTGGAGGCCTCTGCGGGTTCTCTGACTTAGAAGAAGCCCTCCGTGACCGCCTAGTTCTGGGCCTAGAAGACTGCTCGATCCAGAGTAAAATCATGGCTAAGGGGGACATCAGCCTCACCGATGCCCTTAAAGAAGCCACTGCAGCGGAGGCAACCAAGTCGGCAGCCGAATGCGGCGCACTAGCGCACCGCCATGCCAACTCACCAACGATACCTTGCCTCGCTCAGAGAGACACCCGGTATCGACTCACCACGAAGACCTAGAATCCCGTCAGATAGCGATGAGGAAGAGGTCAACCGACTCGAGCGGAACGAAACCAGTCCACACAACGCTCACTTCGACTGTGTGCAGGATGTGGAGCGAATCACCCACGATCCAGCTGCAAATTCCTCGGCGCACTCTGCCGCATTTGCGGGAAAAGAGGTCACATCGCAAAGGTTTGCAGAAGCAAACAAAACTCCAAACCCCGACAGGCGAATACCAGTCTTCAGGATTCTTCGGCACACCCGAGACAAACTGAATCACCAATGGGGAAGCCACTCCTACAGAAACAAACCATCCACCACTTCCACCAGGCATGAAGAAACCAGGCGGGAAGAGACCCACCAAACAATTACCATAGGCCACGCTACATCCCTTGATGCCGGGAAGATCAGAGTGAAGGTCGCTATCGAAAACAAGCCTTGTGTAATGGAGGTGGACTCAGGATCATCCCTCTCGATGGTGTCCTGGAAGACGCTCCAACAGCTCATTCCGACAATTCGCCGCCAAGACCTCAACCCTCAAAGGGTTATACTCAAAGACTACCAGGGTAACGAATTCCCGTTGTCGGGTCCCGCCGATTCAGGTCTCTTTCAAGGACCGCACCGTCGCACTGCCACTGACTGTCGTGGACCGTGACCGGCCTAGTCTTTTAGGCCTGCAATGGTTCAGACCGCTCGGAATCACTGTAGCCGGAGTCCACCGTGCCGAGAGCAACGATTGGGAGGAAGCCCTCGTGCAAGAATTCCAAGACGTTTTGCGAACGGACTAGGCAAGTACAAGGGGACCCGATCTCATTTAACTTGAACCCCGGTAGCACCCATCCACCTTAAGCCGCGTCGGGTGCCATTCACCCTGAAACCTAAAATCGATGAACAACTCGATAAGCTAATAGAACAGGGCGTGCTGGAACCCACCGACCACGCCCGATGGGAAACCCAATAGTGACGCCTATCAAGCCTGATGGGTCACTGAGAATTTGCGGAGACTACCGGGCCACATTAAACCACGCAATTCAGCAAAGTACGTATCCAGTGCCGGTAGTGCAACACCTGCTCCATTCCTGGGCGGCGGGAAAGTTTTCGCTAAACTAGACCTAGCACAGGCATATCAACAATTGCCTGTAGATCCGGCCACCGCGGAGCGCAAACTATCGTCACACATAGGGCGCATTTAAATGCAACCGGCTCCAGTTCGGGGTGAGCGTCGCTCCAGGAATTTTCAGAGCTTAATGGAAAGGCTGTTACAAGGAATAAGAGGGTCGTACCATATTTCGATGATGTGATCATGCCGCCCCGAACAGAGACATTCTAGAAAAGCGACTCCGCATAGTTTTACAAAGGTTCCAAAACGCAGGCCTCAAAGTTAAAAAAATAAATGCCAGTTATGTACCGAAAGGGTGGAGTTTTGGGATACCTCCTGGACAGTCAAGGAATCCATCCCACTGAGGACAAATTAAAGGCAATTAAGAAGGCCCCCACTCCAAGGAACAAGGCAGATCTACAGGCGTTCCTTGGACTTATCAATTTTATAACGTCTTTTACCCAATAAAGCAACCGTAGCTGAACCATTACATAGACTCTTAGACAAAAAAGCAACGTGGGTTTGGGGACAACGTGAACAAAACGCTTTCCAACAAGTAAAGAAATTGCTAACTTCTGATTCTGTACTTATGCAGTACAACGAGACTCTACCGTTAACTATTACTTGTGACGCCTCACCTTTTGGGGTTGGAGCAATCCTGGCCCACGTGTTGCAGAACGGACAGAAGCTCCCATCGCATTTTTTCACGAACTTTAGCTAAAGCTGAAAGAAATTATAGTCAGCTGGATAAAGAAGCTTTAGCTATTGTGGCGGCAGTTAAAAGGTTTCATGAATATGTGTATGGGCGTGCGTTTACAATAATTACTGATCATAAACCACTACTGGGGATTATTGCGAGTAATAAACCAACCCGTATATATTGTCCCCCAGAATGACCCGCTGGTCTGAATTCTTGGCGGCGTACAACTACACCTTGCAACACCGCCGGGAAATCAATTCTCACGCTGATGCATTGAGCAGAACACCGCTTCCAGAATCGGTTGAAGATCCAGCCCCAACCATCACAACGTTGCAAATTGAGACTCTACACACGCCGCCATTGACGGCGAGAGACATTGCCCTCGAGACAAAACGAGATCCGGTCCTGCAACACATCCTACGCTGGGTTGAGCATGGTTGGCCAACAGAACAGCTATCACCTGAATGGGCGCCTTTTAAAGCACGCCAAACCGAACTGTTTTCTCAAAAGGGCTGCATCTTGTGGGGCGATAGAGTCGTAATCCCAGGCAAACTGCAACGAACTGTTTTAGCGGTATTGCACGACGGACATCCGGGCATCGTGCGGATGAAAGCACTCACAGGGAGCTACGCCTGGTGGCCGGAATCGACAAAGAATCGAGGCCTGGGTCGCTAATTGTCAACGTTGCCAAGGCGTCAGCAACGCCCGCCTAAAGCAAGCCCAACCGAATGGGAAACTCCGAGAGGACCATGGTCCCGTATCCATATTGACTTTGCGGGGCCTACAAAGGGCACACTTTCCTTATTACAGTCGATGCCTATTCAAATTGGCTCGAGATCCATCGAATGAGCACAACTACAACGGACTCAGTTATCAACAAATTAAACAGGTTATTTGCCACACATGGGTTTCCGGACATCCTCGTCTCGGATAACGGCCCACAGTTCACAGCATTACTATTTGAACAATATCTTGCTGACCGGGCATCCGCCATGCGCTAACCTCGCCCGCGCACCCTGCGGCGAACGGCCGTGCAGAGCGCATGGTACAGTTTGTAAAAAGACCCTCCACAAAATGGAATTCGGAAACATCGATGAGAAAATCAATCGAATTTTATTGTTGCAGCACATCACGCCCCACAGCGTTACCAACAAACGCCCTCCGAACTTCTTACGGGCGGAAACTACGATCGCACCTTGACCGGCTCCACCCGCATACGCACCCGAAAAGCCTTTTGGCTCCAGCAGCAAATGCCGGGAATTTAAGGTAGGTGATTTAATCTTTGCCAAAAACTTCTCCGGCGACCCTTTATGGATACCCGCAACCGTTACCCACCTCACTGGGCCTAAATCTTACCGCCTGCTAACAGACGATGGGAGGGTGTGGAAACGCCACATAGACCAACTCCGTTCGAGATTACTACCCAGCGCCCATGGCTCCCGGGTTCACCAACTGAGGGGAGGAAATATCGAGGAAATTGACTTCGATATGACGGATAGCAGGTCAACGGAAGCCCTACGGCCCAGCGAAGTACCGGGATTGAAGTGGGAGGGTTGACTTTTCCATGGGACTTGAACACGGGGAAACTGAACTGCGAAACCCCAAGAAACACTGATTGGCGGAGACAACAACAACGGAAGCAGCACGGAATCACCGTGCAGCGAAACAGAACTTAATAAAGATCATCCAAACGCTCCACCGGAACCGGACTTAAGGACAGACCGGTGGAGCCACGAAATCATCCAGACAGACCAAACGGCCTGTCTACCTTGAAAGATTTTGTTACAGCTCCCTCAAACGGAACCCAAGGGGAGGGGTGTTGTGAATGACTAAAAATTACTAAGCCTAAATGCAAAGCAGGTTTTGGAAGCCTGCACATTTGATTGGTCCTTAAACAACGAACAAGGATTGGTTCATAACAAGCCCCTGATTGGCCAAGCTTAGGACACTTCTTATTGGTTATTAGTTTGAACTTGATGCACTTAGTATTGGTTAATAGGGTAGCAGCCAACCCTATAAAAGGGGCTACTGCTGCCCATAGCCTTGCTCTGTTCTGTTCTATTTACTGTTAATAAAGAGTTGAAGTCACTGGTCAGATGTCTGGTCTCCATTACTCTCCAAACATAACAGTGACTAAGATCCAATTCCAGCCTTAGACCAAAAGGAAAATATCTGCATTCCTAAATCCTCAGTGCATTTATTCAGTCTGTCTTGCTTGTTTTTATCTGCCCACCTGAAGTGTTGGTGAATAGATAAACTTAGAAATGGATTAAATGAATAAATTCCGGAATGTTTCTTTATCCTAAGCAAGGATATAGCTTTATTTCAATAGACTTATACGTAAATATATTTTGAGAGACTGCCAAAAAGTGTTTTTTTGTTTTTTTTTTAGCATTATGGCTTTGGGGGGTTAAGAAAGTCCTATAGGCCATTTTCTTTCTTTAAAGCAAAGTCAGAATCTTACCCATAACTCTATACAGTGCACACACGTGCACATATGTGCGAATGTACACACACAATGTCTTATCGCAATATTTGTAAATGGTAGAAAAGAGACAAATCAATGCAGAATTTGTTATACACAGTCCCATGTTCAGCTTGCGGTCAATCATTCACACACGTACAGCCTTGATCAAAAACACTCAGAAAGAACACAATTAATATTGTTTCAACTTAGAAATCGCTTCAGACTTTGTGCTTCAAGTGGAAAAAGATGAAACTTTGATTTTGGGTTTGATGTTATAGAAATGGCTACTATATATTGTTACATAAAAGTAAAAAGTTGAGGCTTTATGCTATTATCTTATTCAATTGCACCAAAAGGAGTTGGAAATAAAAAAATATTTCTATTTCTCCTCTACTGTACACTTTTCTCTCTTCCCTTTTCCTCCCCTATTTCACCTTTATCTCTCTCTTTTTTGTATTTTATGCTTTCTTAAAATTAATAAAAATTTGAACTGAAAAAAATCCACACTCAAATCACTTTCAACCAAAACTCTCAACCGTGTGTGTGTGTGTGTGTGTGTGTGTGTGTGTGTGTATCTGGTTCAAGTTACTTTTTTTTCTTGGTTTCCTAAACTACATGCATGCTTGTAGGCCTATGTGTTCAGCACAGGACATGAATAATTCCTTAACTACTTGGCCCCTTGTTAACTACGCAAATGTTCCTTAAGACAAGATTCCTGGCTTTTTTAAATATGGCAGCTTCAGCCTAGTCTCACCCACATTATATATTCTTTGAAGATTTGCAAGGTATCAGATGCAGAATAATGGATATACCTAATTTGCTGCTCCAGAGATTAAGAATAATAGTTCTTTAATATCACCATTTATTTTGGAATAAGCAAAAACAATGGAAAAGAAAGAAGATGATCTGTTTTTTTAGTGGTGGTCCTAAGCTTTTGCCATTTCAATTTTTATGGGGTTGGAAAAACAAAAACAACTCACCCAGTTTGATGAGACTTTCTAATACTCACAACCTTCTATTCGTTATAAAGCAAATTTTTAGACCTACCTTTTTGCATTGACCTGCCACTCATTGCAGGAAAAGTCAGCTTTTGAGAACTTCCTTGCTGCTTTAACATTTCCTTAAGCAGAGTGAGTACCAAAGTAGTATGTACATTATTTTGTCTTCTGAAAATTAGCCATCATTTTAAAGTTGCATATTTGAATGGGAAACTATTTTTTTAGAGTGAAGGAAAGGCAAGGATCTGAATTTCTAGAGATTTAAATCTTGTTACAATGCAGCCATCTTGGATACAAAATCCAGAATCTCTTTTTCAAGGTTAATTTACAGCGACACAGAAGAGTAAAATAAATACATGACTGATGCAGAAAATAACTTCTATTCCTTTCTTTTGGATGATGTGCAACAAAAATAAATGGGAAAAAATAACTGCACAACATTAAAAAAAAACAATCCAATATATAATATGGAAATCAAACAAGATAATCAAACATGAACCCCAAAAGGACGGTTTATTCAAAGCCTGTATACATTGTGCCTCCATACACAAGTGCACATTTCATTTCATTATCCCAATATGGCACAGTGATGACATGATTGTTCTCTTCGGTTCTAGTTTAATAGTCTAATATCCCCATGTGATGACACAAAGTATATCAGAAATATAACAAAACCCAAAACGTAACTAAAAGTCCTTTAATGCCTTCAGCTTGGCTTCATTGTTTAATTATTCACAGTGGAGGAGTAAATTATTTTCAAAATAGCATTTCGAAGGAAAGAAACACAGTTCAAATTCAAGAGCCGATAATGAAGCAAAAACCAAAAACAAACCACACTGAATAAAGTTTCATGACAGACCAGGATAGATAATTGCCAGCTTCAGGAAGATAACCAGGTACAGTCCATTGGAAGAACGCCAACCAAGATAAACCTTCTTTAGGAATAAAACTCTAATTTGTCTCCAGCGTCTGTTAGCACGCAGGTCCTACATTTTATGCAGATCTCACACCTGCAACCCATGGCCCCTCTCCTCCCGAGTAGACCACATTTTACCCTGATCCTCTCCTTCCTGCGTGCCGTAGGATGGATAGGGGATGGGCCTGGGTCCTCCTGTGACTGCTCAGCCGGCCTCTGCCCTTCCCCAGCCTCCTCCACTACCTCTGGAGCCACACTTCCACTCCCTGTTGGCTGTTCCTCCTCTTCCTCAGAGTCAGTCTCCACCAGGGGCATGATATCCCAGTAGCCTTTCTGGATGGTTGCCGTTTTAAATTACACAGCTTTACCATACTTTCATTTGTAGGCCTTTTACAAAGTGACTTGTCTGTTTTTCTCCCCATCTGTTTCCTGCACAAAGTCATTTTTTCAATCTCAACTTTGACTAATACAGACCTAAAGCAGATAACAGGTAGGCTAGCTGCTGGTATTAATCTGTACTTCACTTAAGGAATGGACAGGACATGGTACACCCGGAAAATAGTAGCATGATCTTAGAAGCACTTAACTCACCCTTCCTTGGTGCTGGAATGTAGCAGGTAGCATTTTCAAGACTGGTTCTATAATATGCAATTTTACCTATTCACTTATTACAATAAATGAAAAGCAAAAGGAATTGGAGCAAAAAATGGAGAGAGGGAGAGCTTAATAAGAAAACCTATACTATTATAGAATATTGAGAGGAGAGAGACAGAGACAGAGACAGAGAGAGAAATGTGCATGACTTCTGCTCTATCATGTAATTTGGGAATTTATCAAAAAATCAACATGGGGGAAGGGAACTGTATTATATCATCTGATCTCTAGAGTTCTTACATAGATTGAGTTATATTGGATTAGTCACAGTCAAGGCATTTAAATCCATGATTATTGAGTTGATTTAGTTAAATGTTTTAATCTGCTTTTCAAACCAAAGTTTCAAAGTAACTAATGGAATGATATAAACCAATCTAAAACAGGTTATAAACAAATATATTTATAGGACAGTTAGAAGTAGCAATAATACAGAGGCAAAACAGAAGAATGTCAATTATATATGCAAAAAACCCCATTGAAATTCTGGAGTCATGAAGACATTTTATCTGGCTTATGGAAGATAATGAAAATGGGTGAATATCCAGAATCCTTGTAAAAGCACTCTACAATTGAGATTGCCAGGTTTGAGAAGTCATAGTCTCTAGTCATCACCTATCTCACTTCTGAAGCTAGTAACATACCACTCAAAGTCATGGTACACTGATCATCTTATTAAAGCTTGTTTTTTTAGCAGCAATCTTTCAGAATGAGAGGCTCATAACCAGGGGTGGGATTCTACTGGTTCAGACCAGTTTAGGCAAACCAGATATTAAATTTGCATCTAGTTCACTGAACCAGCATTTGAACCGACCGGCTGGACCCGCCACCTTCTCCTCACCTCCCAGGAGTCTCCATGTGGCCCATTTTCGATGCAGATAAGTGCAGGGTCCACATGGAGGCTCTGGGGAGGGGGGAAAACAGACCTTCCAGAAGTACCGGAAGTCCAGAAATGGGCCTGTTTCTGGCTTCTGGAGGGCCTCCAGAGCCTGGGGGAGGCCATTTTCACCTGGACTGAGGGAAGCCTCTGGACCATTGGGATGTCAAAAAATGGCCCTCCCAGAAATACAAGAAGTCCGGAAATGGGCCCGTTTCCGGCTTCTGGAGGGCTTCCTGTTTATACAGCTGAATAAACAATGAATTTATTTATACAGAGATAAAGAGCTTTTACCCTAGAAAGTAACAAAATAACAAAAAGAAAATCGGAATGTTTATGAATTTTCACAGAAAATTTAATGCAAAACATTAGATCTTTGACTGAACTTTTTCTTTACTTCTTACTATGTAGCACAGTCTGTATTCTATAATTTTAACTAAATAGAGGTATGCATTTCTCTATTCCTATACTCTACTACTTTCTAATTTAAAGGGATTACAGATATTGATATACAAGTGAAACTCAAAAAATTAGAATATCGTGCAAAAGTTCATTTATTTCAGTAATGCAACTTAAAAGGTGAACCTAATATATGAGAAAGACTCATTACATGCAAAGCAAGATAGTTCAAACTGTGATTTGTCATAATTGTGATGATTATGGTTTACAACTCATGAAAACCCCAAATCCACAATCTCAGAAAATTAGAATATTACATGCAATCAATAAAACAAGGATTGTACATAGAACAATATTGGGCCTCTGAAAAGCATAAGCATGCATATGTACTCAGTACTTGGTTTGGCCCCTTTTGCAGCAATTACTGCCTCAATGCGGCGTGGCATGGAAGCTATCGGCCTGTGACACTGCTGAGGTGTTATGGAAGACCAGGATGCTTCAATAGCAGCCTTCAGCTTTTCTGTATTATTCGGTCTCATGTCTCTCATCTTTCTCTTGGCAATGTCCCATAGATTCTCTATGGGATTCAGGTCAGGCAAGTTTGCTGGTCAATCAAACACAATAATCCCACGGTCATTGAACCAGGTTTTGGTGCTTTTGGCAGTGCGGGCAGGTGCCAAGTCCTGCTGGAAAATGAAGTCAGCATCCCCATAAAGTTCATCTTCGGAAGAAAGCATGAAGTACTCTAAAATCTCCTGGTAGACGGCTACATTGACCCTGAACTTAATGAAGCACAGTGGACCAACACCAGCAGATGACATGGCTCTCCAAATCAACACAGACTGTGGAAACTTCACACTGGACTTCAAGCATCTTGCAGTATGTGCCTCTCCATTCTTCCTCCAGACTCTGGGTCCTTGGTTTCCAAATGCAAAAGTTGTTCTCATCAGAAAAGAGGACTTTGGACCACTGAGCAACAGACCAGTTCTGTTTTTCTTTAGCCCAGGTAAGACACTTCTGATGTTTGTTGTTCAGGAGCAGCTTGACAAGAGGAATATGACATTTGAAGCCCATGTCCAGGATCTGTCTGTGTGTGATGGCTCTTGATGCACTGACTCCAGCCTCAGTCCACTCCTTGTGAAAGTCCCCAACACTTTTGAATGGCCTTTTCCTGACAATCCTCTCCAGGCTGCGGTCATCCCTGCTGCTCTGTGCAACTTTTTCTTCCACACTTTTCCCTTCCACGTAACTTTCTATTAATGTGCTTTGATACAGCACGTTGGGAACATCCAACTTCTTTTGCAATTACCTTTTGAGGCTTTCCCTCCTTATGGAGGGTGTCAATGATGGTTTTCTGCACAACTGTCAGGTCAGCAGTCTTTCCCATGATTGTGATTCCTACTGAACCAGACTGAGAGACCATTTAAAGGCTCAGGAACTCTTTGCAAGTGTTATGGCTTAATTAGCTGATTGGAGTGGGACACTTTGAGCCTAGAATATTGAACCTTTTCACAATATTCTAATTTTCTGAGATTGTGGATTTGAGGTTTTCATGAGCTGTAAGCCATAATCATCTCAATTATGACAAATCACGGCTTGAACTATCTTGCCTTGCATGTAATGAGTCTATCTCATATATTAGATTCACCTTTTAAGTTGCATCACTGAAATAAATGAACTTTTGCATGATATTCTAATTTTTTGAGTTTCACCTGTAATTTCCTTTTGTGCATCAGGCTAGTGAGTGCTTTTCTCTGATCTTACATCCTCTTTGTCCCCATCAAGAGATCACCTATGCTGAGCACAATCTTCTCTTCATCTTGGGCAATTTTTTCCAGGATTGTATGAACACTGCCCAGTCTAAATTCTTCATTATAAAAACCAATGACTGCATACTCCCATTTTAGTTATCTTCCAAAATGCACATCTTCATTAAACCCAGTACATGAAAATAAAAAAAGGATATACTGATCTTTCTTTTATGCTGACTTTGACAAGGAAAGAGCAATGTCAATGAGAAATCTGGAAAGTGGAGGGGGAAAGGGGCATTTCATCCATGGATGGGACCTGTGTCCTGCCTGTTTCCCTTGAGTTCCACACATTGACATTCTGGAAAGGATTGACAATAAATTTCCACAGCTTTATTGACTCCTGGCCAAATGAACCTATTTCCAAGCTTAAATATATTTGCCTTCCTCTGGAAAAGAGGGCTATATTTTCAAGATTTGTTGTCATGAATTTAAATTTACAAAAATAACACTAGCATTCTTCTCCTGCAATGTCTTTAACTACAGAATTCTTAAATTCAATAATATACGGTTAATATATTTATCATTTGAATATCAGAATGATTCTTGGTAATCTTTGGTTAGTTTTAGGAGATATTTTTCCTGTATTCTTACTCGTGTTTATACTTATATCTATTATCTTGTAAGCAATTGACAAATCAAATAAATAAATAAATAAATAAATAAAATCTTCCATCTTTATTCCACAATTCTCAGCATATATAGCTTATGTATGTGTTTATTATTTTTGGTGGTGCTCTTCTGCTAAATAGAGGCACTAGAATTATTAAAATAATAAAATGTTACTGTATAAATAATGACAGTAAAGAGAAGATTGAGGGAAAATGACAGAAACACTATGTTTTTTCCAATCCCTTCCCTAATTGCACACAGAAATCTCAATGTTGAGTACAATAGAGCAGGGCTTCAGCTCAATCAAGTATGTTGTTTTCCTTCCAGGCAGTATATTTTATTTAGCTAATTGATATTCCAGTTCAAATGTTTTGTTTAATTTAGTCTTAGTGAGTTGTGATGAGTCAACTAGAAATGCCAAGTTGTTTATTGACCTCCTATTGGGTCTTCCTTCTTATTTTATCCTGAAAAAAGGAGAGAACAAAGAAATTGTGTTAAATTGATTTATTCTGCAGAAATAAGAGAAAGACAATATAGATTATCCAATTGAATCTTAAAATTTTACATGCTGAGTTTGAGGCACTTTGTTCTCAAAGGAAACTACAACTTCAATTGAGCACAAATATCATTACAGCATATATCCCGCTGGTGAACCCACAAAGATTCTTGCTGCTATCACAGTACATCTTACTGGCCTGGCTTGTACAATATGTCAAGACATAGTTTGGCTTGTTTGATTAAAGCTCAGTATGCCATATGAACCCAGCCAAATACAGCTTAATGTAAGATGTAAGTGTGTGCACTAGTACAATCCTAAACATGTGTTGTCAAAAGTAAATCCTAATAAGCACAGTAGAAAAGTATGCATAGAAGTGTAACTAAGACTTTTTTCTAATGTTGTCTAGTACTTTCGCTCTTTGCTGGGATTACTACAAGGTTCCATTAAATTGTTCCTACTGAAAGATCACAATTAACCTTTAGCTTCCTGAAAGAGATGCTGTACTAAGGCATCACATTCAGTATTAAACTTTCAATAAGCACTTTCTTCCACCAGCTATCTTTGTGCTATGGGATCTTTACTACCTTCTACAACCAAGCTAATAAAAAAAGTCTACCATTTTCCCATGAGAAAACTTGCCTCTATGATCTTAGCAAAACAAAGAGGTCACTTTGATAAGCAAAGACATTGCTTGCTGCCTGGAAGCTGATTGACAGATAGAAGTGATGGAGGCCAGAAAACAATCCTGCAAGTAAACAAAAGAGAAGAAGAAAGAGAATCCTGGCTGATATTTCTAGAAAACACTTGGCAGTTGTGTGGAAGAGACTTCCAGTTATTTGCTTCTGAGAAAGGTAGTAAGCAAAGTGATGTAGTTAGGATTGGCTTTTTTAACATTGGTATTCCAATTGAGACATGCAGATAGTGGGAAAGAGGTATCTGTATCAGATGTGATATTTAGTAGGTTCTGACCAGTTCTGGAGAACCACTAGCGAAAATTTTGAGTAGTTTAGAGAACCGGCAAATACCACCTCTGACTGGAGATTTTACAGTATCCTTCCCCTGCCACACCCACCAAGCCAAGCCCACAGAACCGGTTGTAAAAAAATTTGAATCCCACCACTGATCTGTATACATCTTATTAAAACAGTGCTGAATAAGGAGTTGCTCCTTGAGCTTTAGCAGCATATCAATCACTCTCTGTGCACAAAGAAAAATGAAGGATAATATTCCACACTTTGCCTGCTGCTAGCATGAAGAATTTGCAGTGTTGAAAGCCCTTAAATTAAGAGGATTGCCCTCAAGGGTACTATTAATAATGTACTATAGAAGTTGTGTCAAATGCTACAATATTAAAATTGCCGGATAGACTATTACCCTGTATAAGTCCTTTACTCTATTAAAGAATGTAGTGCCTGTGCAGTCAGATCAGGTACCTAACACTGAATTATGTCTCAGTCTATTTCTTAGGTGAGCCTTGACATCTACATTCATTAGTAACTGCCATCAACTGCAAGTGTAAAGTGTATATTCCTCATAACATGGTGTTGATACCCACCATGCAAAATAATGCATGAGCATTGTTAATTTGATTCGAATGATCAGAATTAAAACAACCACTTTTTTTCAGGATAACAAGACTGAATTGCTGAGATGCAAATAGACAGTGTTTTAATGGATAATGGGGGTGTGTAAGGTTAAAGAGATTTAAGTTAATTCCAACAAAACATATTTAGATATGCCCTTTCATGCATTAATCATGTCCAGAGGTCTCCATTAGGACTGAGGAGCACTCTGAAGGGATGTTTTGATTCCATAAAGCTTCAACAAATTTATCTTCTCCATATGGAAAAGCTGGAAAGAGTTGTGTAGTGTGAAGCCATCTCCAACACAAGATGAATCAATGAGTTTTATTGCTTACTAAACTGTGTGCTTTTCTGAGTAATTTTGGAGTGACAAAGCTCAGGACCATATTGATTGGAAACATGAGGAAGAGGCCTTCATCCTGCAATGGATAGACAATGACTAAAAAGATGATGATGATGATGATGATGATGATGAGTGTCTCTCTCTCTCTGTGTGTGTGTGTATGTATATGTATGTATATGTATGTATGTGTATGTGTATGTGTATGTGTATGTGTGTGTGTATATATATATATATATATATATACCCTGTTTCTCCAACAATACGGCCTCCCCCAATAGGAAGTCCCAGCATGTTTTATAGGCATGAAATGAAATTAAGCCCCTCCCTCTAAATTAAGGCCTATATTAAAACATGCGAAATGGGGGGGGAATGGTGGGGGGGGCTTGCCGTTAGGAAGTACTTTTGTTGCACACCCGGATATGGTGCTGCCTGCGTTGACTCCGATACGAAGTGCCCCACCAACGCCGAGGTCAACATCCAAGCCGTCGCCACCCGCCCGAAGATGCAAGGGGCGGGAAATTAAGTCATCCCGAAAAGACGGCCTAGCCATTTTTTGGGGCTCAAAAAATAAGACCCGGCCTTATTATATGAGAAACACGGTATATATATATATATATATATATATATATATATATATATATATATATATATATATATATATATATATATATATATATGGATCTTTGGTTATTCGGGTTTTCTCCCGCGTAAGATTCAAAGTATCTAGGCAACGTTTCGATGAAGTCTCATTCATCATCTTCAGGCTTGCTTCTTCGGCTCTGTGCTTCTCAGAGTGATGTGAGCTTTCAGCTGCTTCTTCCTTCTAACTGCCAGTGGGGGTGTGACTTGACTGGGTGGGGGCTTGGCTGCGTTCCGATTGGGTGGGGGTGTGTTCTCATTGGTTGGAGGCTTGGCTGTGTTCTGATTGGTTGGGGGCTGGCCGTGTTCTGATTGGCTGGGGGCGTGCTCTGTTCAGGTGGGGGCTTGGCCGTGCTCAGGCTAGTCCCAGCTGCTGGGGGATTTGAGCTGGTGAGCTGGGATCTTGCTGTTTGGCTTTGAGTTCGTGGTCGTGCCACATCTTCATGGTGGGGGTCAGTTCGCTTCATGTATGGCTCAGATGGGTTTGAAGTGGGTAGTGATGCAGCTGCAGTGCGGCTTCTGGTCTGTGGTCGTGTCTCATCTTCTGTGTGGGTGTGAGTCTGATTTTTACGTGGAAGTGTGGTGGTGGCATCTTGTGAGAAGCACAGAGCCGAAGAAGCAAGCCTGAAGATGATGAATGAGACTTCATCGAAACGTTGCCTAGATACTTTGAATCTTACGCGGGAGAAAACCCGAATAACCAAAGATCTATATATATATATATATATATATATATATATATATATATATATATATATATATATATATATATATATATATATATATATATATATATATATATATATAGGTATTCAGCTTTGTTCGGGTATTTTCCCACGTCATTATAATATGCTTTTAAAGTTGTAGCAATGTTTCGGCAGAATCTCATCTGCCATCATCAGGCTTCTGTATACAGATGAGATTCTGCCGAAACATTGCTACAACTTTAAAAGCACAACTATAATGACGTGGGAAAAATACCCGAACAAAGCTGAATACCATACATGTAAGTACCCGCGAAAACTTAAGAAAACATATATATATATATGGGCTTGCGAGTTCTTTTGTTGTGATATCCTGGGTCCTGCATTGTAATCTCCTGGGTTGTTTGTGTTTTGATCTCTTTTCCATTAGCCTCCTGTGTAGTAATGGCTCGGGTAATGGGTTGTGTGATGACCTTGTGAGACTTATTGCTGTGGTCTCCTTGGTCTTGTGCTGTGATATCCTACGTCATTTGCTGTGCTTCAACTTCTTGAGTTCTTGTGGTGTAATTTCCTGAGTTTTCTGATGTGATATCCTGAGCGGGTGGCTATGATGTAGCATTCTGGGTTTTAGTCTGGCTTTGAGTTTGGGGTCTCGCAAGCCCATCACACAACCCATTACCCAAGCTGTTAAAACACGAGAGGCTAAAGGAAAAAAGATCACTACAAAACAAACGACCCAGGAGATTACAGCATAAGATCCAGGATATCTCCACAATAAAACTCACAAGGCCATCACACAGCCCATTATACCAACATCAACTCCATCAGCCAATCAAGAGGCAGCAGCGCAGTCAACCAGCCCAGCACACCAGCCCCCACCACCAGTATTTATTTATTTTTTTTAAACAAGTTTTATTAATGTTTAAAACACACAAATTATCATTATTCATTACATGTTTAAACCTTTTTTCATTGTAAATTTAACAAGTCAGATAAATTATGATTCTGTTTTAAACCATTTCCATATAACATACCAAAACCTCTTATTCAATTTCTCTTTACTTCTCTTTACTCTTATTCAATATCATTATTATTATTTCATCTATTTCTTTCTGACTTAGTTACCATTGTTCTCATTCTATATTTCTACAAGTTTTTACTAATTCTCCCCCCCAAAAAAACATATACACACAACACACAAAACATAAAAAAAATCTTTTTGGAAAGTAACTTGGACCCAGGTGTCTCTCTCTTCATGGACTTCAATTATATTCATGCTCATCTTACATATCATTACTTATTTTATTTACCATTCTAAGCCTTCTATATTAACTTCTCCACATATTTCACCCTTCTTAATTCTATCTTAATTAATCATCTTAGTTTGAATCATTATATTTGTATCTTTTGTCCATTTTTTATCATCCCTTTGTCTCATTCCTTATAAAAAAGAAGAAAATAAGTTTCTCCTGAAATCATTAATCAGAGTATGATGCCTTTCTATCTCCCCCCTAAGTTAGTCAAATTAATCTTTAAAATAATATCCAATACCCAATCCGATTTTGCTTGGTACATTCTATCTAACTAATACATCCAAAATAATTAAGTACATAATTAGACAATAAATCCAAATATTAAAAAAAGATACTATAATAAAAATTTTATAATAACATCAATACCATAATCTTATTAAACTCTTTAATTAAAACAGTATTCTAAACCTCCCCTATTATTAAATTTTAAAGCCAATCATTTTTAAACATTTTAACATTTTAATCTCTTATCAACTCTTAAACCATTACAATACTACCATCTCATCTTATGTACCTTGCAAAATCTTTTTTTTTTAAAAAAATTATACTTTATCCATTATCCATAAAAAATTTCTTTTTTCCATTTAATTTCAAAACATTGTAGCTTTTCTCCACCTTTTCCTTTCTTTCTTCTCCCAACAAACCTTTCTACCCCCTTCTTCTAACCTCTGCCTTACCGGCTTCCCTTCTCTGTCGTATTCCTTTTCCCTTTTGTTTACTATCATCATATTGGTTTTGCACTTTATTTTTCCCTTTCTTAAATGTTTTTTTAGATCTTAAGTCCTTTAGTTTTCTTCTTTTCTCTCTTCCTTCTTTCTTGATCAAATTCTGAGATTCATTAAAAATGGCTCTTTCCTTTCTTTCTTGTTCCTCTGCTGTCTTCATCTGTTGTAATGTTTGTTGATAGTTAGTAAGCGCCATTTCTAAAAAAAGGAAAGCTTCTTCCACACCATCTTTACCAATTTTTTTTGCTTGTTCATATTCTTTTCTTAGTTCCTCAACAGAAAGAGCCATTATAAATCTTTTCTTTTCTTTTCCCCTTCTTTCTTCTTACAACAACCAGAATATTCAAAAGAAAATAAAAAAAATAAAACAGTCCCAAAGTTATCAGTCAGTCCAAACCAAGGCAGAGTTCTCACTTTCTCCTTCTGGGGTAATATCAATCAAAGAGAAAGAAAGTCCAAATCTGTTTAAAATCTTATTGCAATATCTTCTAGTCTTCAAATCCTTAAGGCATCTGCTCCAACAAAGTCTTAGCATACAAATATTTTCTTTTTAATCCTCTCTCTTCCCACTCATTGCTTAAAACCAATTTTCACCTAAAAAAAATAGGTTTCTTAATATCCAGTTATTTATTCCGTAGGAAAAGAGGGAAAGCTATCCTTTCAGCACCATCAAACAGCTGTTTTTTTCCTCTTCTGGCAGGTATTATTCAGAAAGTCATACTTTTCAGGAATTTTATTAAAAATGTCTTAGAGTCCTAGGAGCCAAGAAAAACTTTCTCCTCTCAAGCACTTTCTCCACTTCCTCCTGCGCATTCTTACCCGGCTGCCAGCTTCTTTGTGGCGGCCATTACAGACCGCCGCTGCACCGTCCTGGGAAAAGGGGTTCTACCGGCCGGGAGGGGGTCTGCAACACCCCAAACCCCTCTCCGGATCCCCTACCTTCAGCTGCCCCTGCAGGGGCCTAGCTCCGTACCCGTCTGGGTCGGAGCCCCAGAAGCGGCTAGCGCGGCAGGGATCGCGCAACTTCGCAAATCCCTGCCGCCGCGAAGCCGACAAACCGGAAGTCCCCCACCACCACCAGTATTTATAAAGAGACGGCAGCTCCGATGACACACTTCTTACACTGGCATGAAGCCGAAAGCATCAGCCTGAGGATGGCGAGTGGGACCTCGCTGAAACGTTACCAAGATACTCTTAATCTTACATGGGAAAAGACCCGAACATACTATATAGATATAAATTAAATTTCATTATAAGGTAAAAATATGAAAAGAACAAAAATTAGGAAAATGAGAGGAACAAAAGTGCAAGGAAAGAAAAAAAGCAACTTTTAACTTTTTTTCAGTGCACTAAGATACAAACAGCTTCAGCTTTTTGCTTTACATTTCACAACATTGTAGGCCATTACTATAATAACAAAATCATTCAAATCATTAACATCTAAAATTAAAGTTTTGGAGTTTTTTCAGTCTCAAGCAAAAAGTCCAGAAGCAATTTTCAAGTAGAAATAAAATGAGATAACTTATTTTCCTTAATTAAAACAGACAACTTATCCATCTCTACCAACTCCATCACAATCTTCCATTGAGGGAATTAGTGTGGCTTTCCATCTTTGTGCATATGCAATTCTTGCCGCTGTCAATATATGTAATAACAGATGTTCCAAATTCTGTCTCCAGTTCTTTGTCCACAAGGAACAACTTCTGGTTTTATTTATTTATTTATTTATTTTAAACATATTCTAATTGAAATGGGTCTAACATTGTGTCAGCCTTCAAGATCTTCCTCCTTTCCTTTGCTTCTTTCTGGCTGTCATGAGTAACGGGGGTGGTGGAAGGGGGAAATGTATGGGACGTGAGCTGAAAGTGTTACTAACTGATATTGTATAAACTGGAGAGGGTTTGTAATTCCTGCTTAGCTTTCTCTTCTCTGCGCAACTGCAAACCTTTATCTGAGTAAGCCAAGGTCAACTAATCATCACCACCTGGAGATGTCCACATGATGAAGTTCACAACTTTTAATTGGAAGAACCATTTGAACTATTGGGGGTGGGAACATTTCACTCCCTTGATATATGTGATGTACGTGCCTATTTCCCCAGATTCAGAATTTTCTTGTGGCTTCCACTTAACTTCCAGTAAAAGATATCTTTTCTTTCTTCATTCTTTCTCAGCTACCAGTATCTTTCATATCGCCTGCCACAAGTCTTCCTTGCTCTCCCTTGTGCCATTGGAAATGATAAAATTCTCTGCTAATTCTGCTAATAAAGTGGGAGGTCAGCTAAATTCTCTGACTGTGAGTTGAAGGCTGGCCACTACAGTACATGCTTTTGAATCAAACTTTACTTAATTCAGCAGAGTAGGGGCAGATTTAAGTAAGGACTCCAGATCCAAACTGCAAACATCCAGATGACTAATAGATAACGCCAGAGAGCAACAATTTTCAGTCTGCCTTTGCTGCTATCTGGTGTCATCTCAATTTTTATAGACCAGATATGGTAAACCTAAAAAAAAACCTGCAAGTACTGGAAAAATTATTGACCAGGATGAGGGTAAAAAATCTCTTATAAATTCAATATCCCCGACTTTTCAACAGAATTATGGTGGTCATCTGAATTTTAGTAACCAAAATCTAGTATCACTACATTTCTTGACAGTGAAGAGTTGCCAGACTAACACAAAGTCAACCTAAATATTTACTGCTTTTACAGATGGGGGGTACCAATAAAAAGGTTAGTAATGCTAGTTTTTTGTACTGATCTCTTTTTTCTGTGGCCTGCCTAACTTTGTGGCATTGTAGTTCACCGAACCAGCCTGCTTCCATGATACCCTTAAGGATAAGTCAAGAATTCATCTTAAATGTCACTTTTTTAAAAATGAAAATATAACAGGTTTCTAAAATTCAAAGTTATTCTGTAGGTTAGGTTGAATTAAAACTTCTTTCATTTTCAGAACTTCAACTTATGCAAACAAACATGTACCTAGAGAAAAAAATATCTGTGTACTGCAGCAATTGTACAATATATTGATTAATTATTTCAGCAAGCTGTAGCATCTAGTCAAACCTGGACCATGGACCTGGACCAAATGGATCATGCAGGGTCAGACCTGGTTAGAACTTGGATGGAATATCATCAGAGAATTTCTGAATGGCTGATTAGATTGGAAAATCAAAAACCTATTGGGAAAAGGCAAAGGCAAGCACACTTCTGTATTGCTGCCAAGAAAATTCAAAATGTAGTTGCAAAAAGGTACATTCATCTAGAGTGAGTTTTTACCCTTTATACTGATTAACTTATATTCACTGTACAGTAGTAGGGCTAATGGAGCACATTCAACAATGCAGAAATTGATGATGATATCCATTTATTATAACAATTACATTTTAAAAAAGTTTACATGAAAATTCTAAGCATATGGACATATGGCAATCTATCAGCTAGATATCTTTGTGTTTGTGTGTGTGTATTTTGTTGAATAATCTAGTATGTCTGAATACATACAGTCTACTAAACCAGTGGTCACCAACCAGTGGACCAGGGACCACTAATGGTCTGCGAGAAAATTTTGGTGGTCCGCAGAGAAATGTCACCCCCAAAGCAATTAATCCAGGCTGCATGGGAACACAGGGCTGCGCCACCCACATGGCCTGTGGGAACACAAGGCTTGCATCGCTTGCATTGGAAACAACATGAGGTAGTGAGGGGAGGGGGAAAAGGGCAGGGAGGGGAACTTGCCCCACTCGCCCCACACACCTGGCCTGGCCAACAGGATGCTTCTTTCTACTTCTTTCTTCTTCTGCTTTTGGCTGAATGCAAGGAAAGCAGCAAAAGTCTTTCTTTCTCCTCCCCAAACTCCACCAGAAATGAGTCTTTGGGACCCTGCAAGGCATCCTGCTCCAAGAGGCTGTGCCGGTGCACAAGTCTCACAAAGACTCATTTCTGGTGGAGTTTGCGGGAGAGAAAGAAAGACTTCTGCTGCTTCTGCTGCTTTCCTTGCATGAAGCCAAAAGTCTCTCTTTCTCTCTCCCCCTGAGAATGGAGCTGGAGACGGTATCCTGCCATCCCAAATAAAGAATGATCGAGCGGTAGGAAAACAGGGTGGGGAATTTTCCTGCAAACATTTTTTGGGATTTTCCCAGGGTCTCTGGTCTGCGGGATATAAAATTATGAGTTTGGTGGTCCCTGAGGTCCAAAAGGTTGGTGACCCCTGTACTAAACCATAAACTACAGATAGCAAACCAAAGCAATGGACTGATATGATAGACTTTGCCAAACCCAACAAACCCCTGATGGTTTAGCATAATGCGGAACTGTGTTACACACAACTGATTAGCTCATCTCTTGGTCAATGGCTATTAATAACAGAATCAGTGATGACTCTTATCTGGAATAAGGCAGCTTTCTTCAGCTGACAGCTCCTTTCATGTTCCGGCAGCAGGACTCTGATTGTGGCTCTGGGCCATGCTGATTGTTATTCCTGTCAGTGTGCTGGTAATCAATTGATGACAGTAGTTTAAAAGACAGGTAATGAAGAATTGCAGCTATTGACTTAGGCTGTTAAATAAGCAAAGAGAGATTTAAATCATTTCCCTCAATAATTTCAGCAGAAGCAGATTGAGAGTTTGAGTATTACTTTCTTGGAGTACATCTAGAAAATTTATATTATAATTAGATACCCAGCAGCAGCACCATCATATAAAGTAACAAATTTCCTTCCTTTAGTAGTGGAAGAACAAGCTGGATTTGGCTAACTGACTTCACAAAAGAAAATTGCTTTATTTTACACCATCTCATAACAAGACAAGTAATTGAAGGCTAGAAAATGTTTTCTGCCTTCATAGATTTCAGTGGTTTTTGATTCCATAAACAGAAACTTATTGTCAGCCCTGGAGCCATTTTGGGGGCATCTTCAGTGCTGTCACTGCAAGGCTGGTTGAAGCTGTGGGAATGTGAGAGGGAAGATAGAGATAGCTTTGGGGATGTGTAGCCAAAATAACATTCTTTCCCATGGAAAGGACACTCTATCAGGTGTTGGAGAGCATGGACAAAAGCCAGCTGGAATTAGGACTGTGACCTGATGGATCGATGTGATGAACATGTGACATGGGAGCAAGAACTTTGGGTTTTGATTTGGTTGGGGAAAACCTTGGGTCCTTCAAAGTCAGGTTTTTACCAGCTGTACCAATATAACATTCCTAATAAATTCATCCTTAGAGGAAACTCCAGGCCTCAAAGTTTTGATTGCTTTGGGTCTGTTACTTGGAACCCTGACACTTATTGTGAAAGAAATTAGCCACTTTAAACATGGAACTGGGTATAGTTCAAGGTACAGTTCAAGGTTCATCTTCAAAGCCCTACATGGCTTGTGACCAGTTTATCTGTTGGACCACGTTTTCCTGGTCACATCTACCCAACCCACCAGAGCAGAGAGACAGGGAATGTTGCAGGTCCCTCTCCTAAGGAAGCACACGTAGCGGATCCAGAAGAAGAGCCTTCTCTGTGATGGCTTCCTCCCTTTGGAACATCATCCCTCCTCCCCACTCTTAGATTTGGCCCCCACTTTGACACTCTGTCATAAGGCCTCGAAGACCTGGTTTTGCCAAGGGGAATCCAAAGAGTTTATCAAGTGGCTTGTTTAATTGGTTGTTGTTGCTGAAGTGGGGATATTGTTTTGTGTTGTTTGTATATTGGATTTTCATTTTTGTAAGCTGCCTAGAGTCACTAGGAGCAAGTGAACGACTATACAAATTTTCTTAGATAAATAAAGAAACTGAGACTTTTTCTCCTGGTTAAAGCTCTCTACTTAAAATCCATGTTGGTATAAATGGTTCTATAGCACATACCTATCCATCAAGGTCTTAAACAGCATTGCATTCTAGTCATAATGTTTGTAAATCACTGGGTCTAGATTCTTGTTTAGATAAGTCCTCAATTTACAACCACAGTTGGAGCCAGAATTTCCATGGCTAAGTAAGGTAGTTGTTAAGTAAGTTGTGCTTGATTTTACTATTTTTTTTTGCCATGGGTATTAAGCGAATCATTGTGGCGATTCTGTCTCAATATTTTTCCATAAGAAAAATCTTGCTTAGCACGTATACCTCTCAGGGCAAAGTTCACTAAACTGACAGGAAAATAACTGACAGGAAGAAGCTAAATTGATAAGATTAACACAGAGGTCTGTGTCAGATAAAGTAAAGACATATTTCACAAAAGCCTGTGAAAGGATGTATATTCAAAAGTCTGTCAGATAAGATGTGTATTCTGTAAAGACATGTTTACCGGAAAACTATTAATCAATAACAGCCAAGAAGTTCGTTATTTGTATCACTTGTAGCCTGGTCTAAAAGATAAACTTTGTAACTTCTTTGTCTTTCTGTAAACCCCCCTCACCCCCCTCTTTTCAGCATAATAAAAGAGCACAGCGTAGAGCAAGCTAGCCAGCCTAAACATTCCATCTGTCTTAGGCTCAAATGGGCAATTCCATCTGCCTCAAGCAATGCGCTGTCTCACCTAAAGAAATCTTCGTCTTGTGTTCTTTTTTCTTTTAGCTTTGCAATCACTCTTGCGAGTCCCTCAATCACCCTGGCTAGGGTTACGCTGCTTAAACTCACCCTGGATAGGGTCCTGCTTTTGCCAAACTTCGCCCTTGCGAGGGCTTCTCTCTATCTCACCCTTGCGAGGGTCCCTTTCTGAGAGGAATTCAGCAATCAACCTGAAGATCTAAACAACAGACCGGTCGCTCAACGCAACAAATGGGGGCTCGTCCGGGATGCCTTGATTTGTCCAGGATTCCTTGATTCGTCTGGGATCTCTTCGATCTTCAGGTTCCAAGGTGTGACTTCTGTCTAGAGGTGCATCTCCTTCACTCCCATTGCTACGCACCTGGCATAGGTTTCGTACGAATCGTAAGTAATGGGCTCCTCACTTTCTCAAGTTTCGTCAGGGCACAGGGACGAACTTTATAGTCTAGTGAAGAAGGCTAATTCCTTTCAGAAAATTAATGGTACAACTGTGTACCCAATTTCGAAGAAATCTTTAAATAAATTTATAATTTATATTGAGGCGCAATGTCCAGCCTATCCATCTGCTGGAACTCTTAGCCATTCTCAATGGGAAAAATTAGGAAAATATTTACATGAAATTCCCAGAGCTCCCATGGATATACTTATCTCTTGGAGAGCAATAATGGCTGCTATAACAATTGTTTATCCATCTTCTAGTCTTCCTGAAAAATCTTTTTCTCTTGTTTCCTCTGATTCCCCTTCTTCTAATTTAAAAACTTCCAAGCCTCTTGCAGCTCATTTTGATACAAATTCTTCCTTATCTCCTTATCCAGACACTTCTTCCCCTCCTCCCCCTCCTCTACAACTCACCTCACATTCCTGATGTTAACCCTATCAACTCCACTGATTCTCCTGCCTCCTTGCCTGTTTGTAATACCTTTCAGAAGGCACTGATTAAAGGATTCTTTTTCTGACATCTTCTCAACTTGCTGCTTGGCACAATCGCTTAGCAGTTCAATTTGTTGCAACAGCTGGCATTTCTCAAACTGTTACCCTAGACCATCTTCTTTGTCAGGGAGCCATCCCGTACTCCACAGGATGAGATTCAGATGGGGCAAGGGTTATCCCATCATGAGAAAGGTCCTTCTCAACCTTCTTTGTCTTTTAACAAAATTCTTCAAGGACCCCACAGATTTTCATTCTTATTCTCAGTGTGTTCCATCTTAGAACAAATCATTTAACTGTCTTTTATAACTTCTCTGTTGTGTCTGTTCAACCTGTGGGGCTGTGATCTTATGTCTCAACTTAACACAAAACTCATTATTGATTAATGGAATCTTTTGCAAAAACTCTACCATGTGTCAATACTATGTAAATAATGTCTTGCTACTCTATTGTTCTGCTTTTCCACAATTTCTGATGTACTTGAGAAGACAAGAGTGGGAAGCTAAGATTGTTTATTGCAAGTAGATTTGATGATAAAGATGAAGGAAGGAAATGGAAGTAGGAAGGAGAGAGATGGTTTGTGGATGATTCAGATTCACAGTCCACTCAAGCATTTTTAAAAATTATGCAAGGTCCTGATGAGCCTTATGCTTCATTCATCAGTCGGCTTCAAACAGCCTTAGATAGACAGATAGATAATTCTGTTGCTAAACAAGAATTACTTATAAAATTGGCTTTTTCAAATGCAAATCAAGATTGTCAAAAAATTCTACAGCCAGTTGCTAATAAGCCAGGAGTGACTTTGGCTGAGTTTTTACAACTCTGTAGAATTGTAGGAACAACCACTCATAAAATGGATATGCTTGCTACTGCAATCACTTCTTCATTACCAAATCCTAATTCTGTTTCCACTTCTTCTCCTGATGCTTTTGCTATAACACGCAATGGCAATTGTTTTAACTGTGGCAAGCCAGGACATTTTAAAAATCAATGTCGTTTGCCAGGGGGTGGAGCTGCCTTTCGTGGCCAAACCAGAGGTCCACCTTCCTCATCTAAGCCAAAAACTATCTGTCCTCGCTGCAGGAAAGGCTATCATTGGGCTTCACAATGTCATTCTAATCCTTCTCCTTCTCAGCCTTCGGGAAACTAATTGAGGGGTCTTCAGCTAGCCCCGCTACAAAGGCTGAATTACCTGTCACAACATTTCCTGTGGTGCTGTTAGAGGATCTTGTGTATGATGATCCTGGTGCAGTTTTTACTCTTCCTTTAACTACAACATTTCTCAAACCTTTACCTCCTTCCACA
The DNA here is from genome assembly GCF_049901735.1 of Notechis scutatus. Taxonomy (NCBI): domain Eukaryota; kingdom Metazoa; phylum Chordata; class Lepidosauria; order Squamata; family Elapidae; genus Notechis; species Notechis scutatus. Next base: position 41,516,521 of record NC_142010.1, read on the forward strand.
CCTGTCTTGCTTATTCCCAATTCTTCTCTTACAATAGAAGGTGTGGTTGCAGCTCCTTACTTATATGATTCTTCTGCTCTTAATAATCTTGCATTGGCTGCAATAGGAGATCGTTGCTTTACTTTAAAAAGGGAACAGTAGTGGCAACACTTATAATTTTGCCTCTTTTTGAACCACTTTCTTTGTTTGCATTACAGCAGCCTGTTCAAGCTTCAAAACCAACTCTTTCTGTTACACTCAATGGTCGAATTTTTGAAGGTCTGATTGACACCGTGCAGATGTTTCTGTTATTCGTTCTTCTGAATGGCCCTCTTCTTGGTCTCTCACAGAAGCTTCTTCAGTGCAGGGTGTAGGTGGAGCTCAAGCTGCTAAGGTCAGCTCTCATTGGCTCTCTGCTTCTACTGAGCATTCAACTTTAACTGCTTATCTTAAACCCTATATCCTTCCTCTACATTGCAATCTATGGGGACGTGATTTACTTTCTCAATTTCAGGCTTATATTCAGATACCATAGTTTTTTTTATTAAAATGTCTATTTTTCCTTTATCTCTTACTCTTAAAACCTCCCAACGTTGCAAAATATCTTAAATGTTTGTCTGTACACTCTTAACTTTCTCAATCTTACTGGCTCTCCTCCCTCCACAGCGGCTTCTCGCCACTTCACCAAGCCAGTAGTTCCCTCTTCCCGTCCTCTTGTTTATTTCAGACAGCTTCCAGATCCTGCGTGGAAAGGTCCTGCACAGCTCATCACCTAAAGAAAGAAAAAAAAAAAAAAAAAAAATAAAGAAAAGGAGGAATTGTGGCGATTCTGTCTCAATATTTTTCCATAAGAAAAATCTTGCTTAGCACGTATACCTCTCAGGGCAAAGTTCACTAAACTGACAGGAAAATAACTGACAGGAAGAAGCTAAATTGATAAGATTAACACAGAGGTCTGTGTCAGATAAAGTAAAGACATATTTCACAAAAGCCTGTGAAAGGATGTATATTCAAAAGTCTGTCAGATAAGATGTGTATTCTGTAAAGACATGTTTACCGGAAAACTATTAATCAATAACAGCCAAGAAGTTCGTTATTTGTATCACTTGTAGCCTGGTCTAAAGATAAACTTTGTAACTTCTTTGTCTTTCTGTAAACCCCCTCACCCCCTCTTTTCAGCATAATAAAGAGCACAGCGTAGAGCAAGCTAGCCAGCCTAAACATTCCATCTGTCTTAGGCTCAAATGGGCAATCCCATCTGCCTCAAGCAATGCGCTGTCTCACCTAAAGAAATCTTCGTCTTGTGTTCTTTTTCTTTTAGCTTTGCAATCACTCTTGCGAGAGTCCCTCAATCACCCTGGCTAGGGTTACGCTGCTTAAACTCACCCTGGATAGGGTCCTGCTTTTGCCAAACTTCGCCCTTGCGAGGTTCTCTCTATCTCACCCTTGCGAGGGTCCCTTTCTGAGAGGAATTCAGCAATCAACCTGAAGATCTAAACAACAGACCGGTCGCTCAACGCAACAAATCATTGCAGTTGTTAAGTGAATCATGTGGTCATTAAGCAAATCCAGTTTCTCCCAGTGAGTTTGCTTGTCAGAAGCTGGCTGGGAAGGTGGCAAATAGTGATTGCCAAGCACCCAAATTTTGGTCACATAAACATAGGGTCATTGCAACAGTTGTATGTGTGAGGATTGGTTGTAAGTCACAAAAAAAATCTCCACACCACAAGCCAAGCAAACACCTGGGCACAAACAGACCCCCCCCCACTACCTCCAGCCCAAACACAGCCCAGCCAGCCAGCCAGATGAAACCTAGCTTCTTAATAAATGATAGCCGGCCATTCAATCAAAGCCAAGCCGCGCTGAAAGCCCCCAATACACGAAACACCATATTGTCAGCCAATCAAGACAAAAAAAATGCTACAAAACAGATAGAAGAAATTAGAAACACCAGTCAAACAGAGCACAGCAAACTCCAAGACCAATAAACACAGACCAAGACTCCCAACCAATCAAGATGAAGAAAAAACCATTCTAACTAAGTGTGATGACCCATAGTCTCTCAAAATAACCCAAAACATACATTAAAGTCCGGTAACTTAACTTCACTGTTTTATTAGGCACAGTTTAAAGTCACAAAAGTAAATAATGAGGCAAAAAGAAAACCAAAACAAACCACATTGATGAGAGTTCCAAAGCAAGCCAAGATAATTAATCTTACATTCCAGGAAGATAACCGAGGAGAGTCCATGGGAAGAACGCCAGTAAAGATAAACCTCTTTCAAAGTAAATACTAAACTTTGACTCCAGCAATTCTGACTACGCAGTTACAAACTTATATACATAGCTTCCAGCTGTAAGCCACGAGGAGGATCATGGTAATCTCCTCCTGAGTAGACCTCGCTTTTCCCTGATCCTGTCCTCCATGCGTGACCTAGGATGGATGGAGGATGGGCCTGGATCCTCCTGTGACTGCTCAGCCGGCCTCTGCCCTTCCCCAGCCTCCTCCACCACCTCTGGAGCCACACTCCCACTCCCTGTTGGCTGTTCCTCCTCTTCCTCAGAGTCACTTTCCACCAAGAGCATGACACTATCCCCCCCCCACATGGCCCCCTCCCACGGGACCAGGTAGACAAGGACGTTGAGGAAACCGAGCATGAAAGTCCTGGACCAAACGAGGAGCATGAACATCAGTGGCATCGACCCAGGTGAAGTCCTCTGGTCCATAACCTTTCCATGCCACCAAATACTGAAATTGGCCTTGCAACTGGTGTGAATCTCGGATGCTACCCACTTCGTACACCTCCTCTCCCAGAGGGGCTACTGGGGCCGGCTGTGATGGAGCCAGTCTATGCGGTCTATGTCAGCCAAGGCAGGGGCAAACAGGAAATGATGAAAAACAGGATGGATATGCATGGTCTGTGGTAGGGAGAGATGATAAGCCACAGGATTGATCACCACCAAATTTAAAACAGAAACGGCTGCAAAAGCCTGACACACAGATGAACACATTACACGAGCCTGATGATGGCAGATGAGATTCTGCCGAAACGTCGCTACAACTTTAAAAGCACAACTATAATGACGTGGGAAAATACCCAAACAGAGCTGAACACCATACATATAAATACCTGTGAAAACTTAAGAAAACAATTTTCCCACGTCATTATAGTTGTGCTTTTAAAGTTGTAGCAATGTTTCGGCAGAATCTCATCTACCATCATCAGGAGATAGATAGATAGATAGATAGATAGATAGATAGATAGATAGATAGATAGATAGATAGATAGATAGATAGATAGATAGATAGATAGATAGATATGCACATCATGTGCATCAAACCCTGCCACATACATTGGACAGACCAATAGAAGAATAAGTACCCACCTGGATGAACACAAAAATGCAGTAAGAAAGCTGGAACACACTTCCTCATTAGTCCAACACATGAAAGCCACAGGTCATAGCATCGACTTCAATGGCACCAAAACCCTAGCCACTATAGAAAACCCCAGCCACAGAATTATCAGAGAAGCCATAGAGATTGAAAAAAGACCTGAAAGCATGAATAGAAGAGATGATTCCACCAGACTGTCAATTATTTGGAAGCCTGCACTCACAAACAAAAATATCTCCACACCACAATCCAGCCAAACACCTGGGCACAAACAGATCCCCCCTGATACCTCCAGCTCAAACACACCCCAACCAGGCACCCAGATGAAACCTAGCTTCCTAATAAATGATAGCCATCCATTTACTCGGAGCCAAGCTGCACTAAAAGCCTCCAATACAGGAACACAATGTTGCCAGCCAATCGAGACAAAAAAAGCCACAAAACAGACAGAAGATATCAGAAACACCAATCAAGCAGAACACAGCAAATTCCAAGACCAATAAACACAGACCAAGACTCCCAGGATGAAGAAAAAACCATTCTGGCACAGCAGTAGGCTAGCCCCAAATTTAAAACTGAAATGGCTGTGAAAGTCTGACTCACAGACGAACACAATACAGAAGCCTGATGATGGCAGATGAGATTCTGCTGAAACGTTGCTACAACTTTAAAAGCACAACTATAATGACGTGGGAAAATACCCGAACAAAGCTGAATACCATATATATATTTGTTTTCATAGATTTTCACAGGTACAGGTGTGCAGGTCTTGGCGTGTTCGGATCTTTTCCCATGTAAGATTGAGAGTATCTTGGCAACGTTTCGACAAGGTCCCACTCGCCATCTTCAGGCTGGTGCTTTTGGCTTTGTGCTTGTGTGAGCAAAGTGTGATCGGAGCTGCCGTCTCCCTATATATATTCTGGTGGGGAGGTTGGCTGTGTTGTCATTTCTTGATTGGTTGATGGAGTTTATGTTTGCAGATTGGCTGGCTTTTTCGTAAGAACATGTGTGGCTGAGGTATTGGCTGTGTGTCTATCAGCCTCCTGTGTTGTAATGACCTGGGTAATGGGCTGTGTGATGACCTTCTGAATTCTATTGTTTTGACATCCTGGGTCTAATGCTGTAATCTCCTGGGTTGTTGGCTGTGTTGTAACATCCTGAGGTTTTGTGGTGTAACCTCCTGAGTTCTGTGATGTGATATCCTGAGCGGGTGGCTGTGATATGATGTTCCGGGTTTTGGTTTGGCTCCAAGTTTGAGGCCTGGCTATGTGTTCATGGTGTGTGTCAGTTTGCTTGGTTTGGGGGTTGGGGTGTATGGCAGCTGGTGATGCAGCTGTGGTCTGGTTTCTGGACGGTGGTTGCCTTTCATCTATGTGTACTCCAGAAAAATGCCTGAATGAATTTATTTCAAAACATATTTGATCCTAAGCATATGTGCCAGGGCATCTCTTTGAAATGTTGCCTATTATTCTTTCCTAGCTGATTTAGTAATGTTTTCTGATATTTTCCATTCTGACATGATTCAGCAGGAACTTCTACTCAGTTCTTATCATTCTCACTTTTTTCTCTACTCTAGAAAGCTTCCAGAGATATTAGACTTCAGTTTCCATGCTTGATGTGCATCATGCTTGCATATGTTGATCACATATTTTTTTTAAAAAGAATATAGCTAGAATTAGTTTTAATCAGAACTTTGCAAATCATCTTTCTTCCTCTAAAATAGAATATAATAGACCACTTCAAACATATTTACATTGTTTTATATTCTTTAAATTTCTCAACATCTTGTTTGTCAGGATCTTATCCATCCCACCATCCCAAACACTATTTATTTATTTAGAAAAAATTATGTTGCTGCATTCTCATGCATGGTGACTCAAGGGAGCTTATAGAACATAAAAGCACAATATAAAAGAAATAAAAATAAAATGATAAACCCATCTGCCACTCTGGCAACAACACACATTCATACCTGCCATTTAATGGGCTCCATCTTGCTCTGGGTTCCCCAAGCCCACTAGCAGAGCCACATCTTCAGGGCCTTCAAAAAATAGAGTGTTAGAACTTCATTCCTCACCATTCATCGGGAAACACTATTATGGCTGAGTGGATATATAACCCAGGCCTTAGCATTGATTGAATTAACTGAAATCATTATTAGAGTTCTGCATTAATGTTGAACACAGTCACTGGGACGTCTGCATATCCAAACTCTTTGTCAATCAGAATCCATACCCAATTGAATTCCAAGCTGTCTAGAAACAAAATCTATACCAAAGAATGGGTTGTTTCTAATTAAGATGTTAACTTCAATTGAAAAAAAAAACAGATTTTAGAGTTAACATTCAATACATAATACACTTACAGGGAAGTGTATCAAAAGTAAAATGCTCTTGATGCAAATTTGAAGTTTGAGTACTACATCAATATGTCCATGCAGTTTTCTTGGCAGCATTATGTGAGTGCCACTGACATCTTCTGGGATATTTCTTCACTACCTAGTCTAATGTACAACCTTGGAATTGACAGTTAATCTCCTTTGTAAACCCTAACCTAGCCCAAACCTGCTCAGCTTCCATCGAGCCTTTTGTAAAGACCATAAGCAGGAATGTGGTTTTGAAGTTTTGTGGAGAAAGGCAGAATTCAGATTCCTGTAGGTTGCATTTGTGTTATAGTAATTTCAGGACAGAGGTTGAAGTGTGCTGATTGAATTACCTCATCTCATGAAAGCATACTGCTTTTATCTTGACAAAACTTTGTAAGGGGCTGATTAATCTTGTCTTGCTGATGGTAGCTTCTGCCTTAGAAATGGGATGCTGTTTCACTTTGCAATATTGCTTCACTTGAACATCCCACAAAATAAGGCTGTCCAGTCTTAATTCCTGTAAATGTACAGGAATTTTAAATGACTAGCTATTGATCTGATGATTGATTCATTATGTCACATATACTTTGCATGATTTGCTTTCCTCATCTTCAGGCACTGTTTTTTGGCCTATGTTTTTCAATTCCTACAGAGCTAGCCAAAAGCATTTAAAACATTACCCTTAAAAATCCCATACATCTACAACATAAAAATCAAGAAGCAATTATATGAGTCACTAGTTCTTTTTTATTTTACAAGAATGTTTTGCAATTCTTTTACCATATTAACTCGCCCTCCCCAGCAACATAATAAGATTATTTTTAAATTTTCCAGGGCAAGTTACTCAACTGGGCTATCTTATTTTACACTTTATTTCTTGCTAGTACTGTCCACATTTGCTGAAAATAATAATGACTAATGTTAGGAATATAAGTCACCTAACAGGTATTTGGGTTAGAAATATATAAACCAGGAAAACATTTTAAAACTGTATCTTTAAGAAAATGCAAAACTGTAATTGGGTGTGGTTTCTCAAATGGCCATAAGATGGAGCCAGAAACCTGGGTTGTTTAGTCTTAGCCCTAGTCTCAGAAGAGAGTGTGAGTGTATCTCTGTTTCCTTCTGTTGGAAAGTATTGCCGTTCCTCCATTTTTCCTAATTGACTGATATTCATGGATTTGATGTAAGTTTGTTACTGAACTGTTTTTGACACTGGAATTTGTTATTGGATTATTCCTGGATTGAAAACTGACTGATTTACCTGTGAATGACTTTGGATTGGTTGTTTGGACTTTGCTTAACGTTTCTGGAAGTAAAAACCTACATTTACTGTACAGTGTATCTGTGTGCTGTATGTGTATTATTCAAACACTACTCTCAAATACGTCTCCCTGTATGCGCTCATTCTCCTAATGGGGAATTACCTCAACAACTACTATCCACTTTGCCCCGGCGGCGGGTTCTGGCGTCCGCTTGGACCCGCGGTGCGAGCGGGCTGTGGGGGGGCGCGGGGGGTCCGGGACTCGGGGCGCCCCTTTTCCCAGGGCGTGCGCGGGTCGTGGCCACAAAGAGCGGCGCGGGGAAGCGCAGGAGGAAGTGGAGAAAGTGATTGAGAGGAGAAAGTTTTCTTGGCTCCTAGGACTCTAAGACATATTTAATAAAATTCCTGAAAAGTATGACTTTCTGAATAATACCTGCCAGAAGAGGAAAAAAAAGCGGCTGCTTGAAGGTGCTGAAAGGATAGCTTTCCCTCTTTTCCTACGGAATAAATAACTGGATATTAAGAAACCTATTTTTTTAGGTGGAAATTGGTTTTAAGCGATGAGTGGGAAGAGAGAGGATTAAAAGAAAATATTTGTATGCTAAGATTTGTTGGAGCAGATGCCTTAAGGATTTGAAGACTAGAATATATTGTAACAAGACTTTAAACAGATTTGGACTTTCTTTCTCTTTGATTGATATCACCCCAGAAGGAGAAAGTGAGAACTCTGCCTTGGTTTGGACTGATTGATAACTTTGGGACTGTTTTATCTTTTTTATTTTCTTTTGAATATTCTGGTTGTTGTAAGAAGAAAGAAGGAGAAAAGAAAAGAAAAGATTTATAATGGCTCTTTCTGTTGAGGAACTAAGAAATGGTGTGGAAGAAGCTTTCCTTTTCTTAGAAATGGCGCTTACTAAATATCAACAAAAATTACAACAGATGAAGACAGCAGAGGAACAAGAAAGAAAGGAAGGAGCCATCTTTAATGAATCTCAGAATTTGATCCAGAAAAAAAGAAGAGAGAAAGAAAAGAAAAGAAGAGAAAAGAAGAAAACTAAAGGATTTAAGGACTTAAGATCTAAAAAAACATTTAAGAAAGAGAAAAATAAAGTGCAAAACCAATATGATGATTGTAAACAAAGGGGAAAAGAAATACGACAGAGAAGGAAGCCGGTAAGGCAGAGGCTAGAAAGAAGGGGGGGTAGAAAGGTTTGTTGGGAAAAAGAAAGAAAGGGAAAAGGTGGAGAAAAGCTACAACGTTTTGAAATTAAATGGAAAAAGGAATTTTTATGGATAATGGATAAAGTAAAAAGATTTTGCAAGGTACATAAGATGAGATGGTAGTATTGCAATGGTTTAAGAGTTGATAAGAGATTAAAATGTTAAAATGTTTAAAAATGATTGGTTTTAAAACTTAATAATAGGAGGGGTTTAGAATATTGTTTTAATTAAAGAGTTTAATAAAATTATGGTATTGATATTATTATGAAATTTTTATTATAGTATTTCTTTTTAATATTTGGATTTATTCTCTAATTATGCACTTAATTGTGTTGGATGTATTAGTTAGATAGAATGTACCAAGCAAAATCTGATTGGGTATTAGATATTATTTTAAAGATTAATTTGATTAACTTAGGGGAGATAGAAAGGCATCATACTCTGATTAATGATTTCAGGAGAAACTGATTTTTTTTTTTTTTTCATAAGGGATGAGACAAAGGGATGATAAAAATGGACAAAAGATACAAATATAATGATTTAAACTAAGATGATTAATTAAGGTAGAATTAAGAAGTGTGAAATATGTGGAGAAGTTAATATAGAAGGCTTAGAATGGTAAATAAAATAAGTAATGATATGTAAGATGAGCATGAATATAATTGAAGTCCATGAAGAGAGACACCTGGGTCCAAGTTACTTTCCAAAAGATATTTTTTTATGTTTTGTGTGTTGTGTGTATATGTCTTTTTGGGGGAGAATTGGTAAAAACTTGTAGAAATATAGAATGAGAATAATGGTAACTAAGTCAGAAAGAAACAGATGAAATAATAATAATGATATTGAATAAGAGTAAAGAGAAGTAAAGAGAAATTGAATAAGAGGTTTTGGTATATTATATGGAAATGGTTTAAAACAGAATCATAATTTATCTGACTTGTTAAATTTACAAGGGAAAAAGGTTTAAACATGTAATGAATAATGATAATTTGTGTGTTTTAAAAATTAATAAAACTTGTTTTAAAAAAAAAAAAAACAACAACTACTATCCAATTCTTTTTCTTCTATACATTCAAAGTGGAGGGGTTTTTAGTCCTGCTAATGGCTTGAAGAAGCCCTTGCTTGACAAGATTTCAGAACTTGTTTGCCATTGCCTGCTTCTAAAGTTCCCTAGCTGGCTTTATGCCTAAAACAGGACTAGATGATGATGATGATGATGATGATGATGATTACAATTGCAATAATCATAATAGTCTGCCAATGATTCAGGCTTTGATGACATTTGATGGGAGAAACTTGTGATTCATTTCACAAAAAAGTATTCTAAGTAAGTAGCACACCAGTTGCAATGAGATCGCTGGAGGAAACATGATACCTATTAACATTTTACTACTCTTGGGCAGTCAGGAACGCAGTTGTGGTTATGGATTTTTCATAGGAGAACAAAAACATGGATGCCCTCAGCATCCGGCTAATGTAAAGCCAGTTAAAATGATTTAATTAATGCAAAATAACCTAGTCATTGGGAAGGTCTAAAGCATTAAGGTATATTTTTAAATAGCAGTATCAACATTAAACAATTCTTATATTTCTCAAGTTTGAAAAGGTTTTTTCTATGTGAAGATGTTGGGCACTTTGGAAATGTCAAAAAGAGCCTTTTAACATTATTTAATTATTAGTCGCTTAGAAGAAAATCTAATCAGGATCAATATTTATTTTATCCTGATCACTTTCATTAACTGAGAGATGCATCAAACTGAGGTCATCAGTTCAATTTAGATCTACGTTCAGTTGAAGCTGCTGCACTTAACTTGAATGAGATTCAAATGACATCTATACATCTATAATTAATTTTACATTAAAAAACTGACATTCTGGATAAAAGACAGCAATCTTTTTTATCCCAGAATAGTTCTATTAGTCTTATCTTGTTTTATATAACTGACCTTGTTTTATTTTAAGAGTACTTTTGTATGCAGATCATATGTTAGAGACAATTTGAGTCTTCTAGGACATTTTTTTCCCTGAAATGCCATATTTGCATTCTGGATTGGACCCAGACCACTTTGTTGTCATATTTTGAAACTAGTAAGGATGATGACAGTTGTGTTATCTCTTTTTTATCCTATGTGTATTTCATCTACTGATGTAAGAAACAAAACATGCTATTCCACTAACGTTGCCTGAAATGTAATTAATTCATCTTCCTACTATCCTCTACTGTAGTACACAAAATTGAGCAAGTTGTTTTGTATTGTGTTACCTGTTGTAAATTATCTAGGCAACATCTTTCTTATGTTATCATGCAATCTTTTCTTCTGGATTAGTTTTACTTTATTTTATATTTTTTATTTGTATTATTTTTTCTAAGAACAAGGTGCCTGTAATAGGCATCTTATATTCTTAGAAAAGTAACTTTGAAGAAAGGCAACTTCTGAATGTACCACCAGTAAGTAAATGAATAAAGTAACGTTGGAAGTCGGCAGTTTCTAACAGTCAGGAAGAACGTTGGAGAGACAATTGAGGGATTTTACATAGTCAGTGAATCAACAAATCAACTAATTAATTTTAATGGTGTTAGGAATAAGCAAAAGATTAATTTCAATTTTGTGTCTAAAAAAACATGGAATAATCAGTCAGGCTATGGAATTAGAGCTCCCAAGTTGCCACTGCCTTGATGTTGCCTAACCAGTAGATGGAGCCAGAGAAGTTAGCTCAGATTTTTTTTAAAAGTGTGTGTGTGTGTGTGTGTGTGTGTGTGTGTGTGTGTGTGAGAGAGAGAGAGAGAGAGAGAGAGAGAGAGAGAGAGTTACCTAATGTATACATTAGTGTATTACCTAATGTATTACATTTGTAAACTTATAACAGTTTGTATTGATTTCCTAAAGAAGTTTGGGACTATGTATGCAGAGATAAAAATTCAAAACTTATATTCCTGCTTCTTTAAAGTTTACATATGGCAGTTGATAGTTTAGACATCTCTAAATTCATCCTTCCCAATGTTTCAGCCCTTATTGGTACTCACAGGCCTAATTCTCAGTCCTTCTCCTCTCACACCTTGCATAGTAAAATATACTTCAAACAAATATTGCTACTTCATGAAGTGAGATTATGTATAAAATTTACACATACCCTGAGGGCAGCACAAGGAGAAAATCTGCAAGTAGATTTTTTCACCTTGATTTGCACACAAACACAATGTTGAATTTCTTTTTTTTTAATTACATATCATAATTCTTTGTCTTCCTCTGAGAAACTTAGAAGGGTTGTTTATTAAACATATGTGAAAAGTTGAAGAATAACAGGAAGTAGAATCAAAATTCTAAAGTTGACTTAAAAGTTATCAGCTCTTTTTCTATCTTCCAGAATGGTTACTTGGGCTTTGATGTGATTATTAGCTTTTGTGACCTTTTCCCTAGCAAAACTGATATAGTTCCAACTTATACAACTGATATATTTAGAATACATATTCAACATCCTACTACTATAGCTAAAGGATGAGAAGTGAATTTAGTTTTGAACAAAGGATTGCTATGTTGTGCTTTGAAGAAAACTTCTCCTTTTGGCCAAAAGGGGGTGGAATATATATATATTTCTTTGCCTGTTTTTGCATTTCTGCTTGTGCATCTTTCTAGTCTTTCCCATATGCTATTTTTAATGTTTTTCCCTTTAAGAAGCATGGAATTAAATATTATTTCAATGACAAGGCAAAAAACTCATAATACAATTGACAACTCATAATATAAATGAAAACTCATTTTACAATTGAATATGAAAAATTATTATATTAATGTATGGAAGTAAGTCTTTAAAATCTTGTGATTCCTCTTAAAAACAACTACTTCTTGCAAGTAGTCATCAACTTGAAGTTGTTATCTAATGCTCACAATGGGATTTAAAAAGTCCCACCATATACCATACATAAGAAATGACAAATATTCTAACTTTCTAAAGCTTATTAGTAACAAACCATTTGAGGGATTAGTGAACATTTAAAGATTATGGTTAACATTCAGTTTGGAAACCTGCAGGCAGCTGAGTAAATATTAAAAGAAACAACGTATCTCTAAATGCTCTAGTCTTCATCACTGCTGTTCCTCCATAGAGACATCTGGAATAACATTTTAAGGACAGGAAAAATCTACAATACTGAGTTCTAGACAGAACTGAGTCATTCCATTTCTTATTTTGCAATTGAAGTACCATGGATCTTGTTTGCTTAGAACTCAATTTCCCCCAGAAATAGAATAAAGCAGATGAACACAAGAACTGGCACAGCATAGGGATTCTGTGACCTTGAATTCACTCAACCAGTGCAAGGGTCAAATGAGTCAGCTGAATGTGACAAAAATAGATTGCAAGATAAAGAAATGCTATGCTGTAAGAGATTCATTCACACACGTCAGCAATTTTTGTCATGAGGTGGATGTGTATGTCCTTCTCTGTCATGTCCATAAAGCAATGGGCATGTCCATGCTGTTATTTCATTCAAGTGTTCCTTGGCTCAAAATAAAGAGAAGCATTGTGTAAATTTGTTTTATTTCCAAAGGTGTTTTTTCAAAAGGCAAGTATACTCTGTTTTTCCTTGAAAATGTTGCGCTTCCCATCCAAGAAGCCAATTCAGTGAAGTAAAGACCCGAAGAAGCTTCTTAGATGAGATGTGAAACATTTTCAAAGAAAAACAAACTCTACTTGCCTTTTGAAAAAGCATCTTTGGGACAACCACGACCTGGATGACTGAGAATCTCCATAGACATTTGCTGTATGCATTTACGAGAAGGGATTCACACATCGCATATAAAATATAAGCTATGGGTTGTTTCCTATCTTCCTGAGGCTACTATGGCTTATTCCAAAGACCATGATTAAGCCAAGCAGGAATGGGCATAGACTCTATCCTGTCCAAGAATCCATCTTGAGAAAAAGCTACAACTTTCCCTTTCCCACCTACATTGTCAGGTAGAAGTGGACCAATTTCAGAAGGCAGTTTTATTTTTGGCCTCTTCTTGGAAGAGGAGGGCTGAAATGTGGGGAAATCTTCTTAAGGTCCCCTGGGAGGTAATTATACAATAGTGTTGCTGAAAAAAATTGCACACATTTGTTTAGGTGTGCAGGGGTGGATTTTGAAGTCAGGAATGCAGTAACTTCTTGTGATATTACTTGGGACTCTTTTCAGCTGATGAGTAGGGCAATCTGTGAAATGTGGTGAACCTGTAGACTAAATATATGTCCAACTTGACTTCTAAACAAGGCTAGGAGAGAGAATAGATATTAGATCAGGGAGGAAATCAGTGCTAAAGGAGGGATGATATCAGTTAGTGGTACACCCCCTCATGAAAATCCCTTCCTGGGATGAATCAGTTTAAATAACTGCCACTTGATCTCCAACCAAGATTAATGAGGTAATGAGATTTCAACTGCAAAGGATCCTAGAATGTAGATGAAATGGATTATCTGAATCAATTCCAGTTAACATTCACATTTGTCATAACCTGATTGGGAATAATGCAGCCTCCAAATCCTGCTAGACATCTCCGTGGCTTTTAGTACATCCACCATTTTATCCTTCTGGATATATAAAAGGCCTCAGACTCAGGCACATTGGACTTTAGTGGTTCTGTCCCTTTGTAAGGGGACAGTAACTGTCAAGAAGGAGATGTCAATGATTGCTTGTTCCCTTGTAAGGGTTGTAGAATTTGTCTCCCAGCTTGTTAACATCTATATCTTAACATAAGGTCATCAGTTGATTTGGTGCGAAATATTGTTTTATCTTTGTTCAAAGATGACACAAATCCAATAAATCCAAGTTCTTACTTGCTTACACCTATTAAAGATAATCTCATCAGACTACTGTAAATATATAACCATTCTATCTAACAGATATAACCTGGAAGATTCCAGGTATGGTTATCCTGAACCTTTTCCTCCCTCCCATCCAATTCAGGATTGTGTAGTCTAAACAACAGGATTGTTTGGGGCCCCTCAATTAAATATGCTGTCTCCTCCCTGGAAGCTGCACATTTTATCAGAAATATCACCACTTTGCTGATGATATTTACTTATATAGTCAGCACTTCAAGGTAATCCAGACAAGAATTACTAATGCTACCTTTATTCTAATGTTACAATAAGAGAATCTTGCAAATGGGATATATATATATAATAAATAAATTGCAAATTGTCTAGAAATAATAATGTCCCATGGGCAAAAACTTGAGGAAACAAATTCTTCTTGTGTCACACCTAAAATATCTGCTCAAGATAATTAGAAAAAAACATCCTTATCATTTGAGTGCTATTGAGGATGATAAAGAGATATAAAAGGGATTAGCAATTCTAAGTTTTTTTAATCATTGGCTAAGAAGAAAACACATTGATTATCATGAACGCAGCCATATATCAACTTATGAATTAGCAAACTTTTATGGACCCTACAAACCTTATGGCCTCCTGGTTTAGCTTATCAGGAAAGAGGCAGATTTTCTAATCGCTCTAGAATTTGGAATTCTGAAGTAAAAAACAAGTAGAAAACTGATCACTGTTGAGATTGTAACCACGTGTTAACAAAAAAAAGTTGATAATATTTTCCCAATTTGCATAAATTCTGCTATTCTTTGAATTGATAATTTTGGTGACAGAAATTCTTTTATGTAAATGTTTTTGAACATTGTATTTCCATATACTGGAGATTCAACAGATTTTCTCCAAATAAAATAACTATCTTTAGAAAAATACTAAAACCAGTTTAGTATTCAATTTTGCACATGTGATATTAGGCATCGCTGTACAGAACAACAGACTTGGCAGCTGCATATTGTTCTTTGCAATTCGAATAAAATCAAAATTCTCTATGGTAATCTAAATAAAGATTTTTATTTTTAAAGGCTAAGGCCAGCTGAAAAGTCAAAAGTGGATATAGTGGAATGTTGCTGGGTGCATTCTGCCATAAGACCTATATCTTTAATTGCAAACTTTGCTGGGGAATTCACACTCATCCCCTTTGCATTAAAAAATAATGAGCTGCTTCTCATTTCAATTTCTTAAGTGCACACAGTCCTGTGGTCACTGGGTAATAGCAATGCCCCATCTCATGAATACTAAATGAAAGCAGAGATTTTCACCTTCACAAAGGCAGGACTGAAAGCTGCAGACCCCAGGGAAACTGATTTCTTTCAGAAAGCATTCATTTCAGCAGCTCTGAAAATTGTACTGAGATAAACATAATGCAGAGTGGTAGAGGAAAAGACAAAGGAACTGACAGGCCAAGGTAAGTGGACACTTAAATAACCCCACTCAGTTTATATGAGTCTCCAGAGTTTCCTTTAATTTCTTAATTAAAATGGCCAAAAAAGTTTGGCAAAAAAGCTAAAAAAATCAATCATATTTTTATGGGTAAAAGCATAATTGACCTTTTACCAGGCTAGTGCCATTAAACAGAATACCGGTACTAGTTGAGCTAGTTGAGCTGTCCTGTACACTACCAGATCATTTTGTCTTTTTTAATCAACAATTGTTAAGTCTAGGGCAGGCTTGTCCAACCCGCGGCCCACAGGCCGCATGCGGCCCAGGTCGCCTCGTAATGCGGCCCAACGCCCACCCCAACCTTCATGAAAGATCCAGCGAGGAGGAGGAGGAGAGGCAGGCACGAGGCGGGGCGAGGCGAGCAACAGAAAAGGCGGGCAGCCGCAGCCCAAAAGTCCCGCCCTGCCACCTCCTGCTGTTGCCGCCGCCGCCACCGCTGCTGCTTCTGCCCCCGTCGCCGCTGCCGCCGCTGCTTCTGCCCTCCCCTGCCGCCGCCGCTGCTGCTTCTGCCCCCGCCGCCGCCGCTGCTGCTTCTGCCCCCGCCACCACTGCCGCCGCTGCTGCATTTGCAGGAGAGGTAGGCGTGAGGCGGGCGAGGTTTCTTCCCTCCCTCCCCCCCACCACACAAAATTTGGCCAGAAAATTAATAAAAAATAAATAATTTGCAGGAGAGGTAGGCGCGAGGCGGGCGAGCTTTCTTCCCCATAAATTTGGCGGAAAATTATAAAATAAAAATAAATAATTTTTAATAAATAATTAATAATTAATAATACATAATAATTTTATTTTATTTTATTTTATTATTTTATTAATTTAATTTAATTTAATTTAATTTAATTTAATTTAATTTAATTTAATTAATTTATTTATTAATTTAATTTAATTTAATTTAATTTAATTTAATTTAATTTAATTTAATTTAATTTAATTTAATTTAATTATGTGCGGCCCAAACCAAATTTTCATCTTCTAATGTGGCCCAGGGAAGGTGAAAGGTTGGACACCCCTGGTCTAGAGTGTTGTGTGGCAGATGTGGCAGATGCTTCTCTCTCTCTCTCTCTCACACACACACACACACACACTCTTTTTAAAAAAATCTAAAGTCATTCTAAAGCCTCAGAGCACTTCTTCGTTGTCTATTAAGTTGTCTATTTTGTGATTCCACCAGTTCTTGTTTGCAGGACAACAAAATAGACAGAGAACTAGAAGATGAAGGAACTAAATTGTATTATAATAATAACTCGATAGGTAAACAAAAATGCCAAACCCAGTCTGAACATCTGGCTGACTGAGATGAATAATAATAATAATAATAATAATAATAATAATAATAATAATAATAATAATAATGCAGTTTTACTGGGAACAACATCCATCCTGCAAAAATAGATGTTTTCCCAGGACTGGGGATAGGATAAGAAAAGTTTTTACTCTCTGGTAAGTTGTATCATGGTATCTTTTGTATGATAGTGATACAGATACAAGGAAGACTTTCATAATTATTACAGCTGTAGATATTCCTTAATTCATTTGCCATGAGCAGAAATTATTTTCAGTAGTTGGCAAGTCACAATAAGCTAAAACTAAGAAAGCCACTTTGAAGTAGTGGTTAAGGCATCAAGCACATTGCAGGCTACTTCTGCTGACTGCCAGCTGCCAGCAGTTTGGTACTTTGAGTCTGACCAGCTCAAGGTTGACTCAGCCTTCCATCCTTCTGAGGTCAGTAAAATAAGGATTCAGATTGTTGGGGGAAATATGCTGACTCTGTAAACCACTTAGAGAGGGCTGTAAACAGGGATTACATCTCTTTGGTTTACTGTACCAAGTAATCATTTGCCTGGTATATTAAAACAAACGGGAAGTGTCAAGCCTGATGGTTGCATTGCTTGGAAACTGACATTAAGAATCTCTGGACTGTCTTGTACTTCTACAGTTCCCAACAATTTTAAGAAGTTTGTTTGTTTATACAAGCAAGAAATAGATTGAACATTAGGCTACTATTCTTATGATATTATAGATTATTTAATATCCCTACCTATATATGACATTACTTTACGGGAATCTTTCTATAGTACACACTATACCACTTACTAAGATGGCTCATCTTTTTGAAAATTGGCACTGCATCTTTTTCTTGATCAATGCAGGCTATTTTTATATTATGTATCAGATCCTCAGTCAGAGAGCCAGTTTGGTCTAGTGATCAGCTAGAAACGAGGAGACTGTAAATTACCCATGGCTGGACTTCAGGTTTGCCATTTTCTCTCAACCCATGACATCAGAATTGGTCAGTCAACTCCTATCACAACAAATAGAATAGAATAGAATAGAATAGAATAGAATAGAATAGAATAGAATAGAATAGAATAGAATAGAATAGAATTCTTTATTGGCCAGGTGTGATTGTACACTCAAGGAATTTGTCTTGGTGCAAATGCTCTCAGTATACATAAAAGAAAAGATATATTCGTCAAGAGTCAAGAATCATAAAGTACAACACAATGATAGTCACAGGGTACAATAAGCAATCAAATCATACTAGGAAACAGTCAATATAAATCATAAGGATACAAGTGACAAAGTTACAGTCATATAGTCACAAGTGGGAGGGGATGGGTGATAAGGAGTGATGAAAAGATTAACAGTAATAGTAGTGCAGACTTTGTAAATAGTTGAACAGTGTTGAGGGAATTTGTTTAGCAGAGTGATGGCTTTTGGGGAAAAACTGTTCTTGTGTCTAGTTGTTCTGCTGTGCAGTGTTCTATAGAGTCGTTTTGAGGGTAGGAGTTGAAGCAGTTTATGTCCAGGATGTGAGGGGTCTGTAAATATTTTCACAGCCCTTATTTTCACAGCTCTTTTTGACTCATGCAGTATACAGGTCCTCAATTGAAGGCAGGTTGGTAGTAATTGTTTGTTAGATCAGGGGTGTCAAACTCATGTCATCATGGCGGTGTCATGTGATGTATTTTCCCCCTTTGCTAAATTGGATGTGGGCGTGGCCAGTGTGTGACGCATCCAGCCCATGGGTCAGGGGTTTGACAGCCCTGCAATAGATCAAAACTTGGTTAATTAAAAAAAAGTGCAGAAAACCCTTAAAAGAAAAAAGAAATTTGGCCATCAGCCATAGTGCTGAAAGACCTATGGTGTTTATGAGCTTTTTCTTCCAAGAAAGAAAACACATTTTTCAACCTTTGGTTGTCTTCTGCCTCCTAGACCCAAGTTGTAAGTTGAATGAACAGCTTAACATGTTCAAGAAGTTGTCACCTAATAAAATGAATAGCAAGAAAAAAAGAAAAGAAAGAAAACAGTACCGACAATAGTTGGCATTACTATGACTCTTTTCTATGAATAGGCTGTTAAGAGGTAAAAACATAGTTGGAAATTCTCCCTATCACTGAATTTCCTATGAAGAATTATAATGGTTTTTGCTGAAAAAAAATCATCTTATTAATTTCAAAAATATGAAAGAAATATAGTGAGCCACATGTAAATGGGATTGTATGCCAGATAATGTTAACAGCTGCCATAGGGCAGCAATTCCAGTTCAAAATTATCCACTCACTGAATGTGAAAAGAACTGTGTAAATATGTATTATGTGCACTATGTATTTATAACTGCTTAAGTGCCATGGGAACGACATTTAATCACACCATAAAGTATCTACAACCATTTCAAGACCTTAAAACATATTTCAAAATGAGAAGCTAATGGCTGCAGTTCTTTCAAGCAACAGCTATAATATTTGGAAATGAAGCACTTTTCTTTCTTCAGTTAAACATTTGTGTTCCAATTTCATTGTACTTTTTATTCGCTAATTTCAAAGAAATTAGCCTTGGGGTTCCATTTAATTCTTACTACTTAAGTTAGAACAAAATAAAACCAGCATTAAATCAAGTATTTATATAAAGGGTTCATTTCATTTTTAAATATCTCCATGTTAAAATAGCATACTTCTACAAAGTCCTCTCTAGAACTCTGGATTTTAAGTTTTCCATGTAACAGGTATATTTACAATTCATAGATAAACATTAAATGTATACCTCATCTTAGAATTTAGAGAATGTAGTTCTTCTCTTCTCACCACTCTTTAATCTGCACAAAAACCTTATGAGGTAAGTTAGGTTGAGTGACCGACACAAGTTTAAATTTATTAAAGCCTTAATAATCAAATTGATTTGAACCTGATTCCACCCCCCCCCCCCCAGATTATTATCTAAATCTCTCATCACAATGGAACACTGCTGACAGATCGTTTAACAATGAAATATACCAGTTTGCAGTATAGTTATGCAAACAGTTCTATCGGATTAATGTGGAAATATTTCCAAACTAAAATGGGAGAGCTATGATTTTGTCACGCTCTGTATAACTGGCAAATGCAGTAAGTGAAAATCACATGGATTTCAGAAAACTATCCTTAATGTCTAAAAACATACTATTCCTCTTCAGCTTTCTCATGTTTCATGTTCCTGACACCACCTCTACAATTTTGGGCCATTTTCTTGTATGTTTTAATCTGTTCCTCTTTCCATTTTCTGTGTTTGTCCTTTTTTATTGTCAGATTTCTACTAAGCTTTTCATAAAGGTGTGGCAGGACTTTTTTTTTTAATCTTTTCTTTCTCTTTGGAATCGCTCACAACATCTCCTTCTGAGGAGTTTTTATCCTTTTCCAATTAGCTCCATTTGTCAAGAATTCCACATATCCCTATTTTCAGTTTGTTCAAATCTACTTTTTTAAGGTCCACAATAAGTATTTGAATACACTCAGTTGTGGTTGCTCTTAAAATCAAGAATTCTGGCACTATAGAATCAATTCCTCATCCTATGTGTCTCCCATTTTTAATTCCTCATTTAAGTCTTCACCACTGATTAGCATCAAGAATACAAGGCTAGTTAATCCTCTTGTGCCTTCCACCTTTTGAAGGAGAAAACTGTCAGCTGGATAAATCTCCTGGAAGAATTTCTTGGAAGGACAACGCTTGGCAGAATTTGTCTCACAAAAAACGGTTGGCATTGTAAAAGTACATCATCAATATGATTTCATATATTTCAAATATTTGAAAACCTGAATTTGGTCTTTGCCAGGCATCATCCATATCCTGTTCTTGTTTTGAAAGTAAATATTAGACACCTACAACAGTAAAAAATTTATATGTCAATCAGAATGGAGCTGGTCTTCCAACCTCCTGCTCAAGCTGGAGAGCCTATACCATTTCAGAAAGGTGGCTGTCTAGTCTTTTCTTAAAAACTTCCACTGATGAAGCCCCTACAACTTTTGAAGGCAAGCTGTTCCATTGATTAATTGTCCTCACTGTTAGGAAGTTTCTCCTTAATTCCAGATTGCTTCTCTCTTTGATTAGTTTCCATCTATTGTTTCTTGTCTGCCCTCTGGTGCTTTGGAAAATAAGTTGACCCCCTTTTCTTTGTAGCAGCCTCTCAAATACTGGAATACTGCTATCATGTCACCCCTAGTCCTTCTTTTCTCTAGACCGGCCATACCGAATTCCTGCAATTGTGTTTTTGTCTACAGGCCTTTACTCATATTAGTTGCTCTTTGCACATTTCCAAAGTCTCAACGTATTTTTGTAATCTGGTGACCAAAACTGGATTTGCTTATTTTAATTTGTAGGAAGTTAGCACCCACCCCTCTCCTAGAAAATTGAAATATTCTAGGAAATATTAAAAAGGCAGAATATTTCCCCTAAAAAGAGTAGGGGAACTCAGAAGCAGAAACTCACCTCAGAAGCAGAAGCTCATCCCCACCTTTGTTTAATGGGTGGGCCATTAAGGCCTGGGCCAGAATACTTTCCATAACAAAGATCTCCAGGTAAAGCTATAGCAATTGCTCAAAAGCCCTTTCAGTGCATCATCATCCAGCAAGGCTCAACCAAGCCTGGAACTCAGGACAGCCTACAGAGTTGCCCCTGCATGGCCCCATGGGAGTCTGATAACCAATCAAAATACAAGCTCCAATTCATATCCCAACAAAGGTTATAAAACCCAGGCACTCTCAGCACCTCAGCTTTTCTTGATCTCTTCCTTCACCTTGAAGCATGTGATCATCTTTCCTTTTTACTCTGGAGCTCCAGGCCATGTGGTCCTGTCCACCATTAAACCTTCCAAACAGCCTCCATGTTTCCAGTGTCTTTTTTCCCACTTGGAACTGAACCCAGAAGGATAATTCTTCCAACAAATTCAAATGAAAAAAATTCATTTTTACTTTATTTACTAAGAGCAAAAGCTCATCATGTTTATTTTACACACTCTGAGTATTAGTGTATAGACAATGAAGACCATGAATTCTTTGAGTCATGTTTGTTAACTTTTGGTAGAGCAAAAGTTTATTCTACAACCAGAAGGTTCATGACAGCACTCGGAGTCTGAAACTTGAGCAGTAAAGTGCTACACTGGAATCAGTAGCAACCATTCATTGTTCCTTAAGGAAAAAAATATATCTGGATTAAAAAAAAAAGGAATTTAAGCAAAAAAAATAAAGAAACCATTGTAGGATACCATAGTAGGTAGTTCTTCTGGAGTTAAGAAGGTATATATTAAATTATAAGCATGAATACTGTATATTTTTTGAAACATTACAAGGTCTAAAGCAGCTATTTTTCATATGTGTATAATTCTTTGTTGAGTATTAATGAATTATCCTGAGTGATGCTGGACACACACAGAGCTGACATTGACACTTAAATTATGTACTAAATATTATACAGGCAGATTAGTTAGCATTACAGAGCAATCCTAGTAACTGTTTTTTCTGATTTATCAGATTTCCAATTGGAAGTGTACACACACACACACACACACACACACACACACAAACACAAGAATGGGAAAGATTTTTGCAAAGCAATATTTTAATGTAAGGTTAAACAGGACATGTCTCTTATAATTTTACTATACTTGTTTTATGTATTCTAGTAAAATGCTAGTGTAGACAAGATAATGGATTAAATGCACAATAGTGTATAAATGTATTTTTTTAATCCAACATTTTATCAACATATCATCAACATATTCTATATAGTTATACTAGGGCTAGTCCTTGTTCAACATTGCAATTTAGATTGAATTATAATAAGCAAAACACACATTTCTTTCTTTTTAATAGTAGTATAGCTTGCAGAAAAACAATTTTAACCTTTCCATAGCCTTACTATCAAGTAAAGAAGCATTTAAAAAAAAATTCTCACCCCTTTCCCCCATACCTACACATGGAAAGAGAATAAATGGAGAATTGTGAAAGGTCTTCAAAAAGTTTCTTCATTTCTACACTCTACTAGCCTCATTGAAATCAGTCAGTATTTGCAAGTTCAAGTTCAAAACAAACCCAACTGCTACATAACAAAACCAATCTAAAATCTCTCTGGCTGAAGATGCTCAAGGACAATTTTATTAGACCTATGCTGATTCTTTTTTGTTCCCCCTTCCTCCCATCTCCACCTCTGCAAAGCCACTATATCTACCTAAAAATATAGATCATTAAAATTAGACAAATACAAAAGTCATGCAAAATAGGGCAGGATTGCAAATATGTTTGGGTTCATGAATATAATATATAGAAGCTGAGATACCCCCAATCATTTATTTCTAATTTAATTCTTACTCACCTTAGGAGTTGAAGTCAGAATTCAGAAAAGTTATGAACAGGCAAATGTCTGTATGAAATCAAGTTTGTCTCCACTAACTCCTCTCTCCCTTTTATGAATCCTTTAGTTAATTTGAAATGCAGTTATTTTAATTTCAAAACTATAATATGGGGGAACAGCTTATCTGTCCAAAAAGTCCAACCTGTTCCCTTTATCCTTCCTTCTGACCACAGAACAATGCAGCCACCCTTTTTTTGGTCAGAATACTTTCATTATCTAAACTATTTTTGAAAAAACAAAGCATTAAATGGACTTATGAAGGGAGCCCAGAGATCTACCTGGATCCAGGAGCCTACACAAAAATCTTGTTGGGAGGGGGAGGCTTGAAGGAATCTGTGGGTGCTTGTCTTCTGAAGAAGCCAACTGTAGTTCTCAGGGTATAAAGCAACTAATGTTGAAACAGCAGTGGAAGACCAGCTTCACAGCATCATAGATGAAGCACACCTTTTCTAATCTGATTCTCTCTGGAGAAAGATCACATTGATCACCTTGTTAAAAGACCTTTGTTAGGATGAGGATGGGCATTCTTCCTTATCCTTTTGGATCACTTGGCAACCTTTGATACCATTGACCATGGTGTCTTACTGCCTACAAGGGTTGGGGATTCTGCAGCACTCTGGACAATTTCAGTTGTTAAAGAGGGTCAGTTTGATGGACTCTGATAGGTATAGTACCACAAAGACCAATCCCCTCTCCCCGACTTTTTAAAACTACACAAATCCACTGGATATGAATATCTGTTGGTTTTATGTCACCATCAGAATGTAAATAAGATGCTGTGGGCATCCTGTCCTGGTGCCTGGAGATAAAGAGTGAGGGGATAGATAGCAGAGAACAGACTGAAACTGAACCAAAGAAAGACTGACTTGTTTTCCATACATCATGGCTCTCTGTTGACAAATTGTTATCTGTGAATAAGCAGGCAATGATGAAGCAGTTTCATGATTTGAGGATTCCTTCTTGTCAGCCCTTCTAAAGCTGACAAGCTCAGGAAACAAGATCCACTTCAATGTATAGAAAGATTTTGTATTGTTAATAACATAATCTTGAAAGCTTACCAAATTACATCTAATGTAATTAAATGTTTTTCTTTTTCATGTTTTTCCCACTTCCCAGAACTCAAGGATTTTTTCTGTTGAACAGCTTCTCTTAATTGTCTTGCTGTTCCCTCGATGTTCCCAAGGTAACTGGGGAATGTGGTAAGAGCGTCTTTGTACAACTGTGTGTCAATTGCAAACTTACACAGCCGCACAAACACAGATTACTGCTGTGTGTTTTATATGGGCCTACCCTTAAGTCTAAGAACTTGTAACTAAAGCAACTTGTAACTGCAGCATATTACACTGATTTTCAAAGTTCTGCACTTATTACCAATATATTTCTGAGTACTGTTTAAGGTGCTGATGTTGAACCATAAAATTTTCTCCCAACAACATTGATCTGTCCTATTAAACTTGTTGGAAACAGTTCCTAGTGATTCCACACTTCTGGGAGGTGAAGGCCACCCAAACCAACCTGATTTGCTTCTCTGTGATGGCACTAATGCTCTGAAACAGTGCTTCCCAGTAGAGATCAGACTTATTCCTTCCCTACTGGTTTTCAAAAACTAGTAAAAACTAAATTATTTTAAACTAAATTATTTTTGATTTCTTGTCCTATTTTTATTGCTTTAATTATTTTTTTCCTTTTATTTTTACTCCTATTTATCTGGATATGATAGATAGATAATCTGTCATTGTTATATTCCTCATGCAGTATAAATTAAATGATAGGCAGAGAGACAGATTGATTGCTTGACTCAAGTATGCCATCATAAAGAATAACAAGAACTTGAAACAAATCTTATTATTCCTATTTTCACTCCTTGAGCCTCAACAATGCATGTTGTAATAGTCGTCACTCTGGTACTACTACATAACCTACAAAAAGAAAAGAAAAGAAATTAACCATTGTAACACTTATTAACCAATGTTAATACACAATAAGTTATACGGAAGACATTTGTGATTTGTACATTTAGCTTTGCATCATAAACCTATTGAAGCAAGAACTGTATTCCCATAAGATCTCCATTAATTATCTATGTCCATGCAAAAAACATGCTACAGAAGTAGTTAGTTTTTCTACATATTGCCAACTAATATACAGGATTCTATAGAACATATGGTGCCAATATGTTATCAGTGTATGGTTTACTCTAGAGACTCAGAGTAGAAGCATTTATGAAAGTAATGCTATGGTTGAATCAATTTCTTGTTTGCTTTTATAGAGACAAACCCCACTTATGCATTTCATGCAAGATAAAGGTTCTATGAATATATGGTTTGTAGCCAACAACCAGTATAGGTAACCTTCTCTAGACTATGTGACAAGTCAGAAGAGCCTGTTTCTGTTCCACCAAAATGGAGAATATTTTAATGCAATTGGTCTGGTTTTCTCTTGATGTGTTTTGTCAGTTAATAATTTAATTTCTGCAACCTATTTGTGTAATTCACAGTTTACACTTTACCATGATGACCTTTAATTCATGGTAGTTACATAAACCATGATTTAGTATTATGTGGATGTACATCTCTTTGGTCTTGTATTTTATTATTCTAGCTTTTGTATAATGTAAAATGTCCAGAGTCATTTGGAGTGGAGCATTCTTTAAATCCTTGTGAAATAAACTTAAGAAGTATGTACAGCTACCCAACAATTCAGCTACATGAACCAATGGTCTGACACAATTTATGACAGCTTTCTTATATTCCTCCCAAACCTGTTTTTTATGTAAGTTTTATGTGAACCATCTCAGATTAAGCCACACTGCACAGTAAATGTAAAAGTCAAAGTAATTTAAGAGATATATTTTCTTCCTTGAATGCACAGATGAGTACTTAGTTCTTTTAAAAACAAATATATAAACCACATTTTCTTCCAACATTATACATAACAGCTGTTTCCTTTCAACAAACACACACATGCATATGTGTACATGTCCATTATTTTAAATAGGCGTACTTCTCCAGATGCTTAATTGTAGATTCAAACTTAACACAAAAATATATTTCAATGCTTATGATAAATCTATGAGGGAGAAGCAATTTGCTCGTACTACATGTCTTTTCCTTTCTGGGCAACACTTAAAAGTCCTATTTTTAAGTTCAAAAAAAATTGCTTAGGGATCTTACACATTTAATAATTTTTGACAGTAATGTAAAATTTATTCCAATGAAAAGATTTGATAACTTCTGAAAAGATAAAGCCTGGGATGAAAATCTATTCAGAACGAAGGTTTTGCAGCAGGTAGTTTCACAAGTGATATCCATTTATACCAATTACATTTGATAGATAACAACAAAATAATGCCAAGATTGGCTGATGAGATTTCCAGACATATACAGAAAAGCAACATTTTGAAAACCAGTGATGGTCATGTTGAATTTAATCCCATCAAAAATTTCAGGTCATTTTTAAGTAAAATATTTTTCTGGCCTCTAAAATAAATGAAAAGTAGGGTTTGCAATATTAACTAAGTTCCAAGAAGCATTAAATCATAATCTTGTTGATATGAATATATTTTTCCTGAATTGGATTAAATGAAGGAATATCCCTTAATATCACCAGTGAACTATTTTTTTTTCCTTCTCTAATTGGTTCCTTTAAAAAAGTGGGTCTTTAAAAATCGATTCCTTCTTAATTGTTTTTTCAAAACGCTTCTTTTGGGGATTTCTTTCTCTTTCTAATAGCAAAAGAACAATGGTTTCTAACAGCTTTGTATTTTTCCCTATTTCTGAAAAATAAAACAAACTCCTTCAAAGACCTCAGAGATTTATATTCAGTGGCAAGTACATGCTTTGACTTTAATCCAGCATTTAGCAAGGCTCTACAAAAAAAATCCATATGTCTAAATTTTAGTTACATCAATAACAACAACAAACATCTATACCAACTCTGTATGAACTTTGTGAAGTGGAAGAACAAGTGAAGGATTGTATGATAAAATAGACTAAGAACTTTGAACACAATATAGTGATGGAACAATGGGAAAATATATGGCGAAAAGATTGAAATTTACATTACATTATAAGATAAAAAGAAGTTTAATAAATGATATATTTATAAAATAGTTTCTCATGCCTGGTGGATTTGTAAAAAAGCCAGAAATTTCTAGGTTCAAATACATAGGATAATGCAAAGAATTGTAAAGATCAACATTCTCACAGCAGTTATCATATACAAAAACAGTATTTTTTCTAATTGTAGAATTAAAAAAGAGTTATGGAACCCTATTTTTGTATATGATAACTGCTGTGAGATTATTATATGCACAAAATGGAAATATTGTATAATACCTAGAACAGGTGTGCCAAACTTCTGGTCTCCAGGCCAGATGCGTCACATGCTGGCCATGCCCACCCCCATTTTACAAAGGGGGGAGTTGCAATACGTCATGTGATGTTGCAATATGTGATGCCATGAGTTTGACACCCTTGACCTAGAACAAAAGAACAGCTGGTGAAGATGACAAAATTAGTAGATGCAAACTGACTTGTTTGATTAGAGAAAGATCAATAACTACATTCATTGACTAGAAACTCCTTATGACCATTTGCCTGAAAACAGAGAAAAATGAATTTGTGATTAATGGGTTTAAAAATTAGAAAGTGTGGCTTATGGAAAGAAGGAAATTTCCTGTCTATGGAGATTATCAATCATCCTGGTTTATGGTTATCCCAAAAGTGCTTTTACAAAAGGCAACAAAACAAAATGATTTTAAGGAAAAAACCAAGAAAGTCCAGTTGCCTTTTGAAAAAGCACCTTTGGGAAAATGAAATTCCATGTAAGCTTGGAAAGGGACAGTTAAAATATAAATGCATTGATAACTACTGTCAAAAAATTTGAAAGCTGCTTCATTATAATCTTTACTTTTTTTCTTTGTTCTTTTCAGTTTCTATTTTTTTTCTATTTTATTTCTTACTTATTCACTATTCTTATTTTGTTTCTTTTCTAATACTTCTGTTGTTTTTATTTCCATAAAAACATCTTCAATAAAACTTATATTATAAAAGAAACCCAGTAGTATGAGAGCTTTGTTTGGAGTATATGGTTTCACTTCAAAAATAGGTTCCTGATAGCTTTCTCAACCAGACTCCCCTATAATTTAATTCCAAATTATTGTCTCTATTGCATTTTAGTAAAACAATACTTTTTTTTTGACCCTGAGGATTTAAGGGTTTTGCAAAAAGAAAAAGTGAAAAATAATTTTAAAACATCTCTACTGAACTCAAAATTATGCATATGTAAATATTGATCCAATGAAACGAACATGATGACACCATGTCTAGAATAAGCAATTGTTGGATGGAGTGATGCCAGAAGGATTTCTCAAGCTATTTGTGGCTTCAGCTGCTATTTGACACTTGACAACTGTTCCATTTGGCTTTTTCTTAGCAAGCCATTAAAATAAATCCCATTCTGCAAAATGGAAAAATCTGGCACAGACATCTTAATTATTTATAATGTATATATAACAAAATCTATAATGGTAGTATATTATTTAGTGCATTCCCTAAATTGTTCTTGAGTCAAGGCTTTTCATATATTATGTGCTTGGCTTGAAAAACAAGTGGCTTTTTCTATACAGTGAAATGATTCCTTATTCTCCCAAGAATTCATCCTTAGTCAGGAGGCTACCCAGGCATTTATCAGTGCAAAAATCTGAAATGTTACATATGTGAGGCTAATGTGTTTCCCTTCATCCATCCATCCACTTTTTTGCACCCCGAGCAGAGATCTCAAACTCAAATCATCACAAGTGCCAAAAGACGATTATGTCAAAACTGATCCATACTTTACCTACATATTTTTTCCTGATCACAGCTTGGGAGCGGGATGGATGGAAGGCAAGGGTGAGAGAATGGTACTCAAGCATCCGTCGGCACCGTGGGGCATTTCTGGCATCTTAAGGACACACTGAGCAGATGTCCTGGCACAGATGTCCCATAACAAAATGAACAGGAGTGATTGGTGGACGTTTTGGACTGTGGGTGGCCTGTAAGGAAAAGGGGAAATTAATTATGCTTGATTTTGCATGGGAAACCCAGAGCTGGGTTCACGTCTTCTGTGCCAATGTGGTTTCTTCAGCAAAGTTTTATACTCTTGGTAAAATATTGTTCCAGGAGTTCCTTTTGAGGTTTCACCAACTGGACAATTGACAGATTAATTCATTAGCCAAGAGCCCAGTACTGAAGTTTTTGCATGCATCAGTATAAAATTCTCTACTGAATCAAAAAATAAAATACATAAATGTATGAAATACATTAATACAATTGAGCGAGTGCAGTAATATTTCACAAGAAAAGTCCAGTAATATTTCACACTCCTCTGCTCGCAACAGAATACCTTAACACCAGGCTTGAGATTTTGGGCTTGGACAACCTTGAACTACGCCACCTACGTTTGGTCTTAAGCATAGCACACAAAATTATCTGCTATAATGTCCTACCAGTCAATGACTACTTCAGCTTCAACCACAACAATACAAGAGCACACAACAGATACAAACTCAATATAAACTGCTTCAAACTCAATTGCAGAAAGTACGATTTGAGCAAGAGTGGTCAATGCCTGGAATGCACTACCTGACTCTGTTGTTACATCCATCCAACCCCCACTCCTTTAACCTCAAACTATCCACTATTGACCTCACCCCATTTCTAAGAGGTCTGTAGGGGGCATGCATAAGTGCACAATTGTGCCTACCGTCCCTATCCTACTGTCCCCATTTATTCATACCTATTTCCTGTATTCTTACTCATGTTTATATTTATACCTGTTATCTTGTAAGCGATTGACAAATAAAATAAGTAAATAAATAAATAACAAAAATATTTATGTAAAACATAGCTATTTACAAAACAGAGCAGCTCAGCCTACAAAGCTGCTAGTATCCTTCATTAGCTAGAACTTCAACATTTGGTTTGATTTGCTGTCTTTGCTCTCCTGGCCTGGTACCATCTAGCAGGAAGATCATCTTTGCTTCTTGTGGCTCCCAACCATTGCTTAGTGGAGAAACCCTTCCAGAAAGTAGCCATGGCAATCCTCTCCTCCTCGTCCTCTAATTGAGTTGTCAATTGAAATATTATCTTCTCTATTATCAAATGAAATATTTATTAGGGCCCTTCGATCAGAAAATAGAACAATAAAATACTTAAGAGTTGAAATTTAAAAAATATAACATTACACAAAGTACATTAGTATAGTAATGTATGGGAGTTTCAGTGTCTCTAGAAATACTTTTACCCAATGTTGTTTTTGAATTGGAAAGAAGGAGCTAAGGCTCAGCCATCCTTTATTGTTCTAAAAAGCCTGTTTCCATCCAACAGTTCTCCCTCTGATTGTAATACTTGACCAGAAATTTTGCTAGCTACTTTTAATTAAGAATTAACTGATCATTTCAAAAATTCTTTTGATTTGGTTCTTGTATAGGTAGGAGATTCAAATAGAACCTGGAATTGATTTTGATTGTTTTACCTAATAGGAGAGGTCTCACTCCCATGCAAAATTTTCTGGCACACATTTGTTAATCTGGTTTTAATGGAAATTAAATGAATCTCTTGAAAAGAACAGTAATAAACTTGATATGTACAAGCCATAACTCTTAACGAATTGTTTTCTGGCTTGCTAATCACATGTCATGTATATATTATAGTATTGTCCATCTCTTCACTTTTGGGGGGGAGGGTGTCATTAAATATTTGGTACTTTGCTTTGCAAACAAATAAATACTGTTTTCTATTTTTTTTTTAAATTAAAAGACTCTTTAAAAATTAAATTTAGGATGGAGAGTACGGCATCTACTAAGGAACATATTAACGGATAAACTGTCACTTCTGGGAAGCCTGGATTAAATCTGATTCTCTCTATACGTGCCCTGCTGTCCTTTAGAAACAAGGTATAACCCAGTTCTTTTTAGGTAATAAATTGGATTTCCTGGAGAGCTAACTCCTGCTGACACTAATTGAGGATACCATTGTTTTTAGTAAGGTTAACTATGCAACTTCACTTGGAGACCTCTGAGTTCCTGCTCTTTCCTGTATATGTCAGAAGACCTTAAATAGATTCATGTTAGAGGGCTGGTACTGGTAGGAATAGGAACCAGTTTCCTGTATTCAACAAGGTCTTTTCTCACTACACTACACAGAATTGCAAACGAAGGAGCAAACGGAGTAGCAAATTAAAAAATATCTGAAGGTTGTTTGGGATATTTTGCCCTAAAGTTCAGTTCTGTGACACTTGACAGGAAAACTATCACACTGTATGATGCAATTCTTCATGATAAGGGACAAAGGTTACTTTATACGTTTCTTGCACTCTTATAAATTTGTTAGGGCTGTGATGGCAAACCTATGGCACGCGTGTTGGAAGTGGCACTCAGAGCCATCTCTCTGGGCACGCCAGCCATTGCCCGTTGCTGTTCTGGGTTCCAGCCCACGCATGCATGCCACCCAGTCAGTCCTTACATGTGGGGGAGTGCCAGAAACCAGAAGAGCTCCCCAGCGCACAAGCGCGTGCCAGCTAGCTGGTCTTCGCCCATGCAGGAGTGCATGAATGGGAAACCGGAAGAGCTGATCTTCGTGCACTTGCACATGCAAGTTAGAAACCAAAAGACCAGCTTCCTGTTTCCAGCACTCCCGCTCAACACAATGGGGAGCTGCTCTTCTGGTTTCCGGCATGCGCACGTGCGCTCCCATTTTGGCAAAGATTTGCCACCACTGTGCTAGGAGTTTCAGAGCAGCTCCATAGATGTTCTGTTAAGCTCTGCACACATATTCCTGAAAAATTATGATTGTTTGGCATATGTATCTTTTATATTTTAGCTTTGCATCTCATTTCTTGGTAAAACAAAACAAGGGAGTATTTCACTTTTGTAACTGTATCTGTATTGAAGGGAGTTGGAAGTTAACATTTCCTTTTTCATGCTACTTTGGAGACTTTGTTATCACTTTCTAAACTTTCCTGGTTGCCCCCTTTCCCCACTTTTTCCTTTTTGTTGTAATTTTGAATTTTTTTTGTTCTTGTCAAAAATTAAACATTTTTTTAATAAACCAAACAAGTAGGACCATATTCGCGAGGATGCATAGTATTTCCCCAATTATATGAAAAAGCCCCTCATTAAGGAACTATACTTAGTCATTCTGTTTGCCTTCAGGTAAAGATCGTTTTGCTTCATTCTGCTTTAATCTCAAATAGGATTAATAGTTCTTTATTTGATGTAAGTTAATTTCTGTTCTACTGTATGCTGTTTCACAGCCCCTAGATGAACTAGGCTTTAACTGTTTGATTTTAATCACTGTAAATTTCACAGTATATTTATTGTATATTTATAATTTTTATTAAATAAAACAGGGAAATAAAAAGCATGTATAGGAGAGATCCAGAAGAAATCGACTACTTAAATATTAATGTGCTAATGAAAAAAAATGTGCTAGATGAATTCATGCTTGATCAGCAAGATGTACCAGTATGTAATGGGGTGCTGAGATTTAAAAAAAAGGGCATTTTTTTAAAAGAAGTGTGGTAAGAGTGCAGCAACTCATAATTAAAAGAAAAAGGAGGGAGGATGTCCTTCAGTCATCAGAGGCCTTAAAAGTTAAGACAGCTTCATGAATATATTTATTCGTATCCCATCTTTATTATTTTTACAAGTAACTCAAGGCAGAGAACATATCCAACAGACCTTCCTCCTCCTATTTTCCCCAAAACCCTGTAAGGCAACTTGAGCTGAGAAAGAGCGACTGGCTCAGTCACCCAGCTGGCTTTCATAACTACTGCAGGACTAGAACACATGGTCTCCTGCTTTGTAGCCTGGTGCATTTTTAATCATTAGACCAAACTGCTCTGGAAAACAGATCTTTCAATAAGAGCATGGTATTGCCCCAATATTTTATTTATTAAATTTATATGCCACCCATCTCACTATCAAAACCAATTCTGGACATTGCACATTGTAAATAGACTATTGTTTTAGTAAGCAGTCTTGATGCACCAACAGAAGCTACAACGGAGAATACTTGCCAATGTCTAGTACTGCTAAAATCAGGTCCATGTGGGAAACAGATGTTCCTTGCCTCTACCACCATGAAGAAACCTAAAGATCAAGGTGTGTTCACAGAATACTCGTCTTGCCTTCAGCACTAGAGATCAGTATAAAACCGCCTGGATCTAAATCTAAATCCATCCAAATATAAAGTTCTTTCTTCAGCCTCTTGACCCCCAGAGATAAAACTTTTGGGTGAGTAGCCCTCTTTAAGTGTGGAATTCTTACCTTTTGGTTATCTTTTAAGTAATGGAACATCTTTTAAAAAAGGTTTACCAAGCATTATTGGTGGGTTTTTTTTGTACCCTGTACAATATGTACCCTCTCTCTCATTGTACAGTAGTACCGCATAGTTCCTTGTCCTGAAAGCAGAGTTCTCAAACAAGCCACACAAAAAAGACAGCGCCGAATCAAACGCTTTCTCTCATTAAAATATCAGCCTTTCCCGCTTATCTTGATCCCTATGATAAATAAAAGCATTTTAAAGCCATCCACCCCCCCAGCCTTCTGGGACCAGGCGCAAGTCGCGCGGTTTGAAAATAACCCCAACCCCTATCCTACACCTAGAGCACGTGAGTATATATACACACACGCGCTCAGGTTAACGTTATAAGCGCGTTCTCCCTCAGCCAGCTTTGTTCGCCTTTGTCACCTCCCTCGCACATTTGTTTGCCTCCAGCACAAAACGAGAGGAGCGGTACCCGGCCGCCTCGTTCAAGCCCCAGGGCCAGAGACCGGGAAGGGGGGAGTAAGGGAACGGGGGAGGGGAGCAAGACGGCTCTTTTCTTTTCTTTCTTTCTTTCCTTCCCTCAGCCCCTCTTCCCACAGCTCCGACAGGCCAAGAGCGGCACCCGGCCCTATTAAGCCAGGCGGCCTCTTCCTCCTTTGTTTCCAGCCCGTACAGATGGTGTCGGCCTTCAGGGTCTCTGGTGTATTGAGGCGGGCGGGGTGGGGGTGGGGGGCGAAGAGCCGGAGGAAGGGCAGCCAATGGGCGGGCGGCTCGTCAGCTGACTCGCTTTGCTTACACCAGCTGCACGCCGGCTGCAGGCTGGGCAAAGGGAGCTTTGGAAAGGAGGCGGCAGGAGGCAAAGCGGAGCGGATAAGCAGCGGGAAGGAAGAAAAGAAAGAAAAGAAAAGAAGAAAAGAAAAGAAGGCGATTAGGGGGAGTAACCAGCCGCGGCTTTTCCGAGTGGGAATTACAGCGCGTGGAGAAGGAGGAGAAGGGCAACGCCTGGCCGGCGTTCCCGCTTTTCTTGCTTTTCGTCAGGTCGAAGCATTTCAAACTTGAACGGATGGAGCCGCAGTATTAGGCATCTTTTACTCCATCTCTTGCTCCAAGGGTGGTGGCACCTGTACAACCCCCTCCCTTTTTTTCCCTCCCCCCTCCCGGGCAGGGCCGGGGAGTATCGCTCTGGGGGCTCTGCATGGGGAGACCCAAAGAGCGGTTTCCTCTTCGTCTGCCGCTCCTGCCCTTCCCCCTTTAGGTAAGTGCAGGCTTCTATCTGATGGCCGGGCAAGAGGGGAGGCGGCGGGCTGGCCGGCAAGGTGTGCGTCTGTGTGTGTGTGTGTAGGGGGGGTGTTAATGGAGAAGTCCGAAGTGCGATGGAGTGAGTGCAAGAAAAGGGAGGGGGCGTCGCGCTTGGCTATGCCAGAAGGAGGTGGGCGAGCGAGCGAGCGAGAAACTGGGGGTGTGGGGGGAGGAAAAGAGCTCGGCGCCCTTAAAGCACGGAAGGTGATGGATTTTCTCCGGGAAGGAGCCGTGCGCTTGTCCCCCGAGGGATGCGAGCGAGATGTGTGTCACCTAGCAGCAGTTGCTGCTTGTTCTTTGGAAAGGTTTTGTCGGGGAACTCGGTGCTTGGAAGACTTTCAGGAACGAGGCGAAGGTCCCAAAAGCTCCCGAGGCGGACGGTGGAGAGAAGAAAGGACTTAGATTAGAAGAACAGGGAAGGGCCGGCAGAAACGATTGGTCGCTCTTACGAAGAAGCAATAAAGGACCCCATCGTTCACTTACTTCGCCGAAGGGGAAAAAGATGAGAGGTGTGCTTGCGGATTTCAAAGAGTTACTGTCTTCTATCCAGCTGGTGGAGAGTCTAAAGGGAGCTGTTCCTGCCAGCTATAATTTCGTCCGGGCAGACAAAGTGTGGAAAGTTTGCCAGCTAGTGTCCTTTGTGGTGGGAGAGAAGCAATGGTGGCTCCTTGCTTTCTCTCTCTCTCTCTCTCTCCCCCCCCACCTAAAAAATTCTGGAAAGTCGGATTCCTGGTCTGAAGGTTTGAGTCGAAAGACTGATTCCTTCTCCTTTGTGGAAAACAAAAAACATGTGATCTGCCTATTGTCCTGTTTGCACATTGAGCCATTTTATCAATATCAAGAAAGTTGTCCAAAAATTATGAAACTTGCCTTGGGCTATTATTATATGAGCTGTCTAGGAGGGATATTTCTTAAGCTCTCTTGGCCACAAAGATTAAAAAGAAGAAATTGCAGGGAGAGAATTTGTGCAGCAAGATGCTTTCTAGAAGGTCATGTGGCGTGGACATGACTTTAGTGCTTCTCTAAAATGCATTTTGCTTCTGTGTTTTGCAGTTTCCTCCCTAATTTGCCCCTTCTAATTTTTAATGAATTTGCATTAAAATGCCTAATAAGGTCTACCCAACAGCAGAAGCAGGAGGCTGAACTTTTTGATTCCAATTTAGTTTGGGCAGAGACTGGTGTTGCCTGTCCAAGGACCAGCATGTGTGTCTCCATAAATATCTGATTTGCATGCAAATGTGAGTGGACCCTGGCAGATGTCTTGCTCATCCATTCACATGGAGGTATTTAAACAGACAAGGAGGCTTCAGTTTAACAATAGACCTTAAGAAAATGGCATAAAGGCTCAGTGTGAGGAATCTCCCCCCTCCCACCTTTCTGTTTAGAAATTTATGGATTTCTCTCTGGGATAGCTGACCATTATGCAATTAAGCATACTGTAGTTTGGGGGAAATTGTAATTTACTGATTCCAGGTTGCTTTTAAAGTGCAAAGAGACCACTTTCATCTTTCCAAATTTGTTGAAATGATTAAGAATGCTTAGGAGGAGGTGAAGATAACATCTGCCTATGAACTTGCATGCTTAAACTGTTATGCAGAAACAAGAACCTGGAAATCAGATACTTAGAGGTTTCTCTAAGTGAGGGCTTTAGGCCTTTTACAAGGTCACTTTGGAAGGCAAAGTTGAGGAAGAGGCCTCCATATTGAAAAAGAATCCAGTTCTAAAGAAAGCCTTTTTCCTTTTAGTTGAATAAAATTAGAAGACAAGAACTTAGTAATATGTGGTTAAGTATAAATTTTATTTTGTGCTGAAAAAGGACCTTCATTAAACCTTCATTTTCCAGTTCTTTCTTTTGTTTTTGCCCAATATTATATTATCAACGTACAACCAGTTCTTTCCTTGTAAATGAAGTGAGCAGAATATATATTTATTTACAAAACTATTTCTAGCCAATATTATGCTCTGCAAAATTTTATGCTGTCTGTATGCATTATTTTCAGAATGTATGTAACACTTTCTCAAAGTACATTTTACAGAAGTATTTGTGTTATTTTTTAATACTGTGAGACACTTTTACCTTTGTCCTGAATAGCTTTTCTGTTTTATTCTAGTGTTTTTTATACGTTCCCTCTTTCATTTATGTTCAAGACCCCAAATAAAAGATGCAGCAAGCTTTCTTATCTCCAAACCAGATAAGACAATATCCTAAAAGGTCGTTTTTTAATGATGACCTTTTTAAAAAATGTTTTATTTAGGGAGAGTTTATTTAAAACTAAGTGAGAGTTTAAGGTTTTCCTTCAGGACTCCTAGACATTTGTTTGTGTATGGCCTGTGTATTTCACCTTTTGCTATTGTGCAGCCCTATTAGATAAAACCATGCAGTCTGGGCTGCAATGTGGATGTATATGCCTCTTTGCACACAAGGCATCACTTGCTGCCTCTTTTGTTGAGCTGCATAGCTAAAATAAAAGACCCCATTTACCAAGAAAGCAGTTTAGTCCAAGGCCTCACTGAAGAAGTCTACACAAAGAACTGGGGAAGAGGGAGCGTTGTCTTAGTCATGACATTGTTGTGTGGAAAAGCATAACAGATGTTGTCTGCTATTTTACATGTTTGAGTGATGCAGAAATCCTGTTCCCTAGGAGTGGATCTCAGTTGAAGTCAATAAGCATTTCTCCTGAGTATACTTTTATTGATTGACCTTATGTCCCACTTTGTTACTGAGCATTCAAGGTGACTAATAGGATGCAAAGAGTTTAAAAACCCTATAAAATTAATAAATGGGTCACTAAAGTCAGTTAGAAATCAAAAGTTTACCAAAAAAGACAAGACACACAGATGGTCTCTGTCCTCAGCAATCTCCTTTTTTTGTGACAGAATTAGTCAACCATTAATTCTCCAAGTCCAGATTTGCCCTCCAGCTTTCCTCTTACATTCCTTTTAGATCAACATTTCCCAGCTAGATGGCCTTCAGGTATTCTAGAGATCCTGCAACCTGAAATAATATGACCAGCATTCAGGCATGGCAGGAATTCTAGTTCAAAAAACAGGGGGACCAACAAATTGGGAAAATCTTTCTAGAAATAAATATTTGAATCTGTGGCATCTTATTTGAAGGTCAAATTTCCTCTCCTAATTAGGCCATAATCATGGATTTGGTGACCTAGTACCTTTATTTTACTCTTTTTATAATAAGTATATTATACAATAGATGTCCAGAAATCTTCCCTTTTGTTGCTGTAATGGTTCATGACACATTTTTGCTAGTGTACTTGTTCATTGCTGTGTTGGTAGTTAATGTTTCTTACCAGAAACAGTGAAGTTTATACAGGAATAGAGTTTCAGTAACAGAATGCTTTAACTCCTGACTATTAACAGATAAACGATAATCAGAGTTGGAAGGGACCTTGTAGGTCATCTAGTCCAACCCCCCCCCCGCACAAGTGGGAGACCCTACATCATTTCTGACAAATGGCACTCCAATCTCTTCTTGAAAGTCTCAAGTGATGATGCTCCCACAACTTCCGAGGGCAAGCTGCTCCATTGGTTGATTGTTGTCACTTGAGATGAAGCAAGTTCTTCATGTAGATGGAATGATAAATTCCATGTAATGTAATAGTGAAAGTATGTGCTTTATTATTGGCTTCATAAAGGGGCACTACAATTTAATATTAGTACAGAAGCCATAAATTGCTTCTCTTCTAATCGGAGTTTCTTAAAGTTGAAAGAAGTGGTCAAAGTAGTCATCTCTAAGTTTCATATAATCATAAAAATTCCTGTTTTGGAAATAACTTAAATAAGATAATTGATTTATTTGACCAGGTCCCTGTAATGCATCATAAGGAAATCAATATCACTTTGGCTAAATGTAATGTATACTATCCAATCCAATTGAAAATTTGGGTTTGTTTTCTATACTTGACTTAAGCATAGCTGAAATGAGGGGAAAAATCTACATTACTATTCTGGACAGTATTAACAATAGGAAATCCCGTTTCCCTTTTAATTACTGGAATCCTAGAAATTACTAGAAAAAGTATGTAGTTTGAGTCTGTGGAGGATTTCTAACAATATGGCTTTTATTGTTAAGCATCTATCTGTCTATCCTATTTCTAAATTGCCCAACTTCCTCAGAGTTTGCTTAAACTTCATTAGGTCCATTTAATTTATAACAAAGGAAGAGAAAATGTGAGCTGGGTGCAAACTTTCATGCAAACGTTCATTCATATTCAATTAGAAAATAGATACCACATAAACAGAAGTAAAGACCATAGATATTTTGAATAAATATTGCTTCCACATAATTTATATGTATGTATGTATATGTATATGTATATGTATATGTATGTATACATATACATATATATATATATATATATACGTATATATATATACCTCAGAAAACATATATATATATATATATATATATATATATATATATATATGTATATATATATATATATACACACACACACACACACACACACACACACACACACACACACCCCTTTAGTTAAGAAAAAAACAAGTTGTAAATTTGAGACTGGGGTTATACCAGTTTATTAATTTATTTCTTGGAATTATATCTCACCTTTCCTTCAAGACTTTGGGGTGAAATATCTCCCTGTTTATTTTTCCCCCAACAACAACTTTGTGAGGTAGATTGAACTAAGAAATAGATTGGTTTGAAATTATCCAGTAAGCTTTATAATTAAGGGTTGATTTGAACCTGTGTTTTCCAGTCCAACATTTTTATCACTATTCTACACTGGTGCATTCATAGATATCATTCTCTCTGGCAAGCATGTGATCCCCACAGCTGTCCTTTCATTTGTGTATAAAACAGAAACATTGGTGTCATTTGTAGGTTACCATAGTTACATGAACAATATATGTGCGATGCTTCATCCATCCAAGCTAAAAAGGTTTTTCAATTCTATGAGTGAAAAATTATACAAAGCAAGGGGGAAAATTAGATGAAAGGTAGCTGTAAACCACATACCTCAACTTTCTTCCCCTTTTAGTTATTTTTTATAATAATCTCATTTTGCTTTTTTCAGTTAAGTAAAAGTTAATAGCAACCAACCATCTAATTAAACACTTTATTCAAAAGGCTGTTATATGTTCCAGGAACTTGCCATTGTTTGATAGATTAATGTCCCTGACCATTTAATTCAATGTTTCATCAGCTGATTAACAAATTTTCTTGATTTTAATTTGTAACTTTACTATGTGGATATAAGTAGATGGCCAATATAAAAATAGAACTATCTTATACAGGTGGTCCTTGACTTACAACAGTTCATTTACTGATTGTTCAAAATTACAACAGCATTGAAAAATGTGACTTATGACAGTTTTTCATACTTACAACCCTTACAGCATCCTCATGGTCATCATGACCAAAATTCAGATGCTTGGCCACTGCTTCATATTTATGACGGTTGCAGTGTCCCGGGGTCATGTGACCCCACTTTTGCAACCTTTGACAAACTCAATGGGGAAGTGAGATTCACTTAATAACCATGTTACTAACTTAACAAATGCAATGATTCACTTAACAACTATGGCAAGAAAAGTTGTAAAATAGGGCAAAACTCATTTAACAACATACATTTTCACATATCAACATAAATTTTAGGCTCAGTTGTGGTTGTAACTAATGGCATTGTGACAAAAATGGAATCAAGCATATAAACTTTTCTATTTTAAAAAACCTATGTAAATGATAATGGTTTCTTGTTACTTGCATTTGCAAATGGGAAAGAAGAAAGAAAACACAACAATATTAGGGAGATTCTTTGAAATGTTACCTAGTAAATTATATTAAGTGAGAATCAATTTTTGAATTCAGAATGATAGGAAAAACTTTCCTAATTATTTCATTTTCTGTAATGTCATTAAAGATATAAAACTGGTTGAATTGATTAAAAAGCAAACTGAATCACATTACAGTACAAGATGTAATGCTATTATACTGCTACTATCCCTGGGATTCTGAAGTAATTAGTTGTTTCTTTAACGCTAGCTAATGAAACAATCAGAACATTAACTTTTATATTTTGTAATGTGAAATTATCTAGAAGATATCTGCTTATTGTGAAGTTTAGACTTGTGTAGCTGGGTTTTTGCTCCATTGGCTGCATTAGCTTTGATTTGGATTGAAATAATAGATGATAGATAAAAATATCAGTAAGATTAATAGATAAATCTAAAACTGGGCATTGAAATATTGGAAATTTAATTTAACTAATTGCTTTACAACAGGTTTGCAAATGCAACCATGATGTAAAACCAATGCCAATTAAGGCTATTTTATCTTTTCAGTGAATGAAGCCATTCAGACAAACTTTTGGGCAAAACCCTCAAGCCCCACAAAGCAGGTCAGTAGGAGTAGTTTATTACTACTTTTGAACTAAATGGAAGAATATATAAACAGATATCCATAAAGTCCTTATATTCAAAAGGTACACGGTATAAAACATTTATGTTCATAATCTTCATTACTGAAGTATATCACAATGCCCATTTTTTCTGTTAAAAGGCACAAATGAATATCAATTGTTAGGTTATAATTTAATGGAATGATAAAATGCAAAGCAGAATAATAACTATTGTAAACACTTAAAATCAGGAATATAAAGTGTGATTTAAAAGTTATGACTTCGAACT
Source organism: Notechis scutatus (assembly GCF_049901735.1). NCBI lineage: Eukaryota > Metazoa > Chordata > Lepidosauria > Squamata > Elapidae > Notechis > Notechis scutatus. Next base: position 41,557,989 of record NC_142010.1, read on the forward strand.
TTTTAAAAAGTCAGTAAAGAGAGTGAAGTTCTGAACTTTAGTGAGTGCATTCTAAAGTCTGCAATGGCAACACAGACAGTTTATTGTGACATGAGCCTAGGCCTAGGGCAACTATAGGTGAACTGGTTTAGATTACCTCAAAGGTACATGTAAGTCATATAGTCCCTAGTGATGAAGATGAACAGTTTAAAAATGAGATAGATAGATAGATAGATAGATAGATAGATAGATAGATAGATAGATAGATAGATAACAATGATGAATGGATGGTAGGTAGATAAAGAGATACATAGATAGATAGATTGAGGGGGAGGTTAATTCCCGCTGCATTGACATATGTATTCCATAAGTTTTACAGCTTAATCTTGAGCACTACTTTATCCAAATACTCAAAAACCATCAGTTGCAAAATACTGAATTCACATAAAGCAAAAGTGTATAAACCAAGGGGAAGACTTTTTTTTTTTAAAAGCATTCTCTCAGGCTTAATTCAAGTGCCGTAGGGCTTTGATGATAACTGCATTTTGTGTCCTGTCCAGAAATAAATTGGCAGTCAGCGGGCTTGAAAGATAATAACTAACATTTTGTATCTTGTCCAGTAGCAAATTGGCAGCCTATGCAATGCTTTTAGCACTGGTATAATATGGTGTCTATGAATTCTTCTAAAGATCAGTCTGAAATGTATTAATGGAAGTTTGGAACGGAATTAATGGAATAAAAGGAGCCTCTATTCCATAGCTCATTATGAAGTTGGCTTAACATGGTCAAGTTAACTTGTTACTTTCAGAAGCAGCCATTCTTTTTCAATCACCTTGTCAACCAGGGAACACTAAAGACTGGCCTAAAATTGTCTGGCTCCAAGGGATGTAATGCAGATTTCTGCAGAAGTAGTCTCGTAATTGTCTTCTTTAAACAAAGCACCTTCATCTTCCTCAGAAAAGCATTGATGATGTTAAACTTAATTAACGTACCTTTCATAGCTTAAAAGCTAGAAATTGCAAGCTGCATTCAGATGAATTCGGAGGAAAAGGATTGTAATATTCTTTTCTGTTTGCAGATGCCAAAAAGTGAAACTGCTCTAAACTAACTATATAAGAAGCATTATCAGACAACCCCCATAAACAAATTCTGCATCAATTGTATCATTCAAACTGGCTCGTGTGCAAGTAAGTTTGTTCAAACCCACATACAGAAACTGATTAAAAATAAGCTAAGAGTTCAGTAATTAAATTTGGAGAAAAGAAATGGGGACATTAGTCCTCATGGCACAAAATTACTCAATAGAGCATGCTGAGTTTAACATGCTAAAGAAAACTTTTTGCAGCAGACTTTTAATACACTAGAAACTTTATAGTAAGATTTATGCTGAGCGTCTTGGAATTAAGTCTTCCTCCATATTTCTAGTGATCTATTTCATACTTCAACTTCCAAGTTCAATATAAGATCTTCCAAGTTCAATATATGATCACAGAGGTTACCTACAAGTGTTATTGACATCCCTACCAAGTTCTCCATTTTGGGTTCCAAGTAGAGCATCAGTGATTAATAAGACCAACCACAATGCATCCCAAGATATCTAAGTGGTTTTGGTATACCATCATATTACAACCATCACCCTTTCAAGAAATCTAATTTGGCAATCTATTCATGATAGTGGGGGAGATGTTCCTGTCCCTTGAAAACCAGAAAAAATTAAACAAATAGTCTACATTGTGTTTTGGTTGTGTATCAGAAGGGAGATGCACTAAAGAAAGATGATTCTTAATTTAAGGTGGTTAGAGAATCACACAGATTTCTATAAAAGGCCAAACTCTCAAAAAAAGGACAGAACCTGGGTAAGAATACACATTTATACTATTTTGAATAATGATTACTAATTTAAATTAATTGCCTATAAAATAAGGTACCAGTGTACAAAATCAATTAGTCCTCATCTGCATAGTTCAGGCTTGCATACACAAACCCTTCTCACAGATACATTTGCAGAGGGAACCACATACAGAATCTACCCCTCCTTTTGGCAGAAATTGCAGAAGGAAGAGAGAAAAAAGAATGGCTCAGATATGCAAAGAAAGCAGTTAAGGAAAGGAGAGAAGGTAAGTTTCCATCAAACAAAGCAACTCATCTTCAGGCTAGTCTTTAGAGGCATTCCTGCTTTGCAGCAAGGATTGTACAGCCATTTGTATTACAGGTAGTCCTCAAGTTACAATTCATTTAGTGACTGTTCAAAGTTATAAAGATGCTGAAAAAAGTGACTTATGGCTGTTTTTCACACTTAAGACTGCTGCTGCATCCCCATAGTCATGTGATCAAAATTCAGATCCTTGGCAACTGTCTCATATTTATGACAGTTAAAGTGTCCCAGAGTTATGTGATCACCTTTTGTGACTGTCAAACAAGCAAAGTCAATGAGGAAGTTAGATTCACTTAACAATTTAACATTAAACAGTTTGTAATTTGTTATTTTTTAATTATTTTTATTACTTTTATATGGTTTTTATATCTCTGTAAACCGCCTTCAGTTGCCATGTATAAGTAGACAATATAAATTTTCTAAAATAAATAAATCAATAAACTAGGGTTACTAACTTAACATCTGTAGTGATTGACTGCAGTGACACTTGTTGGCAAGAAAGGTGGTAAAATGGGGCAAAATTCATTTAACAGCTGTTTTGTTTAGGAACAGAAATTTTGGGCTCAATTGTGGGTGTATGTTGAGGACTATCTGTATTCCTTTGTTTTCAATAGTTTCTTCAGCAAATGTGACATGATCCCTCACAATTCCCAGGTAATGGAATGGAACCTTTCTCCCTAAACGTGACTTATCATCATTACTAGAACTTCTTAGCCTCTTCCAAATTAGTCACAAAATATATATATCAAAATTCTCCAGCACCTAGAACTCAAGAGTATTCAGATTTTGTCTCAATTTTATAATTGAGTTATTAACTATTTTTATAAATAACTCCAGATGGCAAACCACACAGCACACTCCTTAAATCCTCTATTTTCCCCTTAATAATAATACTTTTGAAGTACGGTAAGTTGGACTGAGAGAGACTGATTGGCTTGAAGTTACCTAGCTGGATTTCATGTCTAAAGGTAGACTTTTCAATCTCTGTGGTGCCAGTCATAGATATCACCTTCTTCATACTAAACCTGCCATTTATACTTGTGGCAACATAGGCTCTGGTGTCACATTCTGTTTCATACACTTGCTTGTCATAGACAGTTTTAGTTTTTCCCCATTTGCTATAGTGGAGCAACTATATTAAATTGCATTTATATTTAATTACAATAGCTGAGGTGATTTTGTAGTTATTGGCCAATTGACTCAACCTGTTCAACATTAGTGAGAGTTTCTACTGTATATGGCTCATGTTTCAGAATTCATTTTGTAGTTTCGATTGCTCTTTCTGCCATTAAGATTGTGGTTAGTTGATTGCAACAAAAATGGTTATATTTCTTCACAAACTGAGCAAACATATATTGCACAAATTATAGTACAAATTTGGGACATCTGCAGCTGGCAGGCCTTTGTGAGATCCGAAAATGGTACAAGATTTATTTGTCTGGGAAAAACCTCTTTTGCAGCTATATATTTATGTCATTATAATTTACAGGTGATTGCTCTACCTCTTTTACAAAGTCTCACAACAGAATGGTTGTTATTATGTTTTATTTTACAAGATTTATGATATTTATACGGCTGCCCATATAAACTCCGGGCAGCTTACACTAGCACTAAGAATATAAAATAATAAAGCAAATTTCCCCAGAAAAGTGGCCCCAAACCAACATAAACCTGAGAACTAGTGGACTCCAGTCTCACCTGTAACCCAGCTGAGGGAAAAACTAGGTTTTGAAGGCCTTCTGAAAGACCAAGGGGCCTGGCAATTCTCAGGGTTGAGGGTGTTTCACCAAAAGCCACTATTTTAAGGCATACTTCTTAGGTTTGCCTAGAATGTCCATGTTTAAGAGAAATGTCCTGGAGTATGCCCATCCTGTCTGACTTAATGGAATGGATGGATACCCTCAGGAATAGGTGGTTCAGCAGGTAACCTGGCTCCACATTAAAATGCTTTAGCACCTTGAATGGCCCCCAGAAATACTGAGAGATGGTGTAATGGTAGCAGTGGTGCAATATGGGCAATCCAAGGCCCCCACCCCTAATGGGTATGCTACTACACTTTGGAAATAACAGAATAACACAGTTGGAAGGACCTTGGAGGAATTATAGTCCAAACTCAGGCTCAAGTAGGAAATCCTATGCCATTTCAGACAAATGGTTGTCCAATCTTTTCTTCATAATCTCCAGCGTTGGAGCACCCACAACTTCTGGAGGTAACTTGTTACACACATTAATTATTCTAACTTTCAGAAAATTTCTCCTTAGTTCTAGGTTGGTTCTCCCCTTCATTCATTTCCATCCATTGTGTCCTGTTCTGCCTTGTATTTCTGGACCACTTGTAATTTACTTGTCTTCTAGGGCAGCCCCAAGTAGGGAGCCTACAGGTTTTGACCCAGCTGGAAAAAATAGGTCTATTTCTATGAAGGAGTAACCTTTTTAGGAAGCAAAATAGCTTTGTCAGGCTGTACATTTACAAACTATATCAATTGAAAATTTTAGATTGAAGGAAATGAAAAGCTTTATACTTTCCATGAAAGCTTGAAGCATATTTCATAATTCTCAACAAGCAGTATGATTTCATCTGGGATATTTTCAATGTATACTTTGACAATATGCATTAACCAGCTTTTTTCTCTTGACAAAATCTGGGATTTGTTTGCTTTATCTGAGAGTTATATGTATTTTGGAAGGAACTTTTGACACTTTGTTTAATGCCTATCCAAATTGCTAAAATATATGTCAGGATTCTACCCTGTATAGACATTTTAAGAATTATTTGCATGCCAAGAATTTTTGAAGAGACTCATCTATTTTGAGTGCAAAGGTCTAGGTCTAAGAAATATTAGGTGTGAGAATTCTTAAATTCCCTTTATGTTCACAAAATAAAATTCTCCCTATTATATCTAAATAACATTAGTAGTTATCATGCTACCTGAGATTATACAATACAGTACAAGAATATGGAGCTTCTATTAAAGAGTGCTAAACTTTGGTGAAGGCTTTATCTTTCTTTTGCTCTCAGTACAAGCAATATTTGCCTATAGTAGATCATGATTCCGAAATAAATTGTCCATTTTTTGTTCTGAACTCAGTTTTTGGCACTTCTGTGTCAGAAAGACCACTATTTCTATTCATCATCCAGCAGGCCTTCAAAAATCAAATTGAATTTTAATTTGCTTGGTGTGTTGTTTTATGGGGTTCCATAAACATTCTTTGTCTTTGCTAGCTCTGACTTTTTGCGTTTTGTTTAATGAATGCCTAATACTGCAGTATATTGATCATTCCTATGGTCTGCACTAGCCTTCATCCAATGGTGTGCTGCTTCTTAATAATAAGAGGCCCGAGAGAACACAGGTAATACTGGCTAATTTTCAACCTAAGGGTGGTTTTGGCAAACTAACTAATTGTAGACATCTCTTTCTTGTGTTATAGTCCTTTTTACATTTACTTTTTTTTTGTTTTCCATTTTATTATTTTACTGTGAGCCACCTGATTGTTAGGAGGACAAGGTAGATAAATCACTGTACATATGTATTAATAGAGAATATCTTCATCTCTATAGGTAGTTCTCATTTAATGATTGATTGCTTAGTGACTGTTCGAAATTGCAATGGACCCCCAAAAGAGGGGGTTATGACCTGAATTTGAGATCCAAGTACTGTTCCCCCCCGCCCCCCCTGCAGTCAGCAATCACATTTTGGGCCCATTTACAGTAATATGTAGTGTTCTCTGGTCAGGACCATAATTTACTACATTTTTTGCCATTTTCAATTTTCTAGCAAAAAAAAATCATTACAAACTATGGTCTCACTTAATGATCACAGCATTCACTTAATGATAATTGGCAAAATCATGTGATAACCACATTATGACCAGCCCAATTTACAACTGTCATTCTTGGCTTATTTACAGTCATATGTTGAATACTACCTGTATTAAGACTCACATTTTGTTACCTTGTTCCCAATAAATGTCAAATGTATTCCAAGGTCTGTCAGCCTCTAAACAAAGGATTGTTCTGCTCTTGTTTTAGTCTGTGATATAAGACTGGGATTTGGACACTTCATTCAAGCTACCACTTGAATTTGACTTCATCAACTCACCACAGCCATCTTGCCACAGGACAATTCACTGCGGGACAAGAGTTACACTAATATCAAAGATACGGTAGAATAGAATAATTAAAGGATGCAAAATGAGGGACAGAATGAAATTTGAATGGCAAAAATTAAAATAATTTTTATTTATTTTAAATAATTAAATAGTATTGTTAAATTGTCCTGCAACAAGTTGTCTTGTGGCGAATTGTCCATGGCGAGTTCGGCCACTGCAAGTTGGCTGTGGTGAGTTGGCTGCAGTGAGCTGGCTGCAGCAAGTTGACCATAGCAAATTCCATTCCCAGATAGGAAGAGTATTGAAGAGTATTGACACTTCTGGACATTGATGTTTGACAAGACTCCTGAAAATACACAGTTGTTCCTTTGTAGCTTAACAAAAGATAACTTTGTGTTGTATGTGAGGAATAGATTTTACATTTTAAGATGTTTGTAAGCCGGTGTTTTAAGGTAACTGAGTTTGCATAAGTTTAGAAACAAGCATATATTCCTTCTAAGAAATGTTAATTAAGCCAGGCATTTTTGGTGAAACAAGCACATATTCACATAAGCTTGTAAAAAAGAAGGAAAGCAGATGGAAATTAATTGGCATATATGTGTATATATAATTACACACACGCATTTTTCCAGGGTGAGGACGAAGAGAAAAATACTTCCCAAACATAAATGGACAATCATAAATCTTGATAAGCAAATGTAGAAGTGTACTTGTGTAGCAAGCTAATGGAATGAAGTACAAAATACAACAATGCCTTGTTATTTTTTGTAATATTCATTAAAAAAATCTTATACTGATATAGTTTCTGAATATCTGATTTTAATGATACTTTAATTAAGCAACATTTTGGAGCCTAATTAGTATGTGTACAAATTACATCAAACTAAGAGATAGTAATAGCCCAATAGTCACTACATTGGAAAATATTTTGTAGGTAGAATGAATGGAACAAATGTTACAAAAATATATTTCCTAGCAGTATTATATACAATGACAAATATTCTTTCTTCCAGCAGGAAATCCAACTTCATGTTTTTATATATATTCTGCTGTAAGTTGCAGCTGTGTATTCCATGAATTTGTACTGTTGCAATGGAGTACAAAAGCTAAAATAAATCTTTTGACAGACTTAAAACAATATCTCTTTGAGATATAAAAAAAAATCTGTTATTTTTAATGCAGCATTATTTATAGTGTTATAAAACATGTTTCAAAGTTTGTTAACCAAGCTTCAACTAAAATGCAGCGGCCCGCATGGTTTTATGCAGACCCTGGTGTGCACATGTGTCACCTCTCCTGCATTGGAGTTTTTTTTTTTTCCTCCTTTGCTGGTACTTTGCTTGTGTGGAGTAACCATTCAAAGTTACAATGGCACTGAAAAAAGTGACTTATGACTGTTTTTCACACTTACGACTGTTGCAGCATCCCCACAGTCATGAGAGGCTAGGGGAAGAGATGGTGCCTCGATATGAGTGATATTGAGTTGGCCACGCCCAGCCAATAACATGACCACCAAGCCACGTCCACCAATTAAGCCATGCCCACATAACCGGTTATTAAAAAAATTGAATCCCATCCCTGCACTGAAGACCTGGTTTTGCCAGCGGGCCTGGGGAACCCAGAGAGGGATTGAGCCCGTTAGGTGGCCAATGTGATCTTCTGTCATCGGGGAGTGGGGTAGGAGTTGGTTTTTGATTTTTTGTTTTTTGTTTTGTTTTTTGTTTTTCCAAATTTTTTTTTTTTAAACAAGTTTTATTAATTTTTTTCAAAACACACAAGTCGTCATTATCCATTACATATTTAAACCTTTTTCCATTATAAATTTAACAAGTCAGATAAACTATAATTCTGTTTTAAACCATTTCCATATAAACATACAAAAACCTCTTATCCATTTTCTCTTTCTTTCTCTTTACTCTTATTCCATTTTATTATTATTATTTCATCTATTTCTTTCTGACTTAGTTACCATTATTCTCATTCTATATTTCTGCAAGGTTTCATTAATTCTCCCCCAAAAAAACATATATACACAACACACAAAACATAAAAAGATCTTTTTGGAAAGTAACTTGGACCCAGGTATTTCTTTCTTCATGGACTTCAACTGTATTCATACTCATCTTACATATCATTACTTATTTTATTTACCATTCTAAATCTTCTATATTAACTTCTCCCCATATTTCACTCTTTTTAATTCTATCTTAATTAATCATCTTAATTTGAGTCATTATATTTGTATCTTTTGTCCATTCTTTATTGTACCTTTGTCTCATTCCTTATAAAAAAAAAAAAAATTTCTCCTGAAATCACTAATCAGAGTATGATGCCTTTCTATCTCCCGACTAAATTAATCAAATTAATCTTTAGAATACCCAATCCGATTTTGCTTGGTACATTCTAACTGAATAATACATCCAAAATAATTAAATACATAGTTAAACAATAGATCTAAATATTAAAAACAAATACTATAATGAAAATTTTATAATAACATCAATCCCATAATCTTATTAAACTCTTTAATTAAAGCTCAATATTCTAAATCTCCCCTCATATTATATTTTAAAACCAATCATTATTAACATTTCAACATTTTAATCTCTTATCAACTCTTAAGCCATTTAAGTTTTCTATTTCTAATACAATACTACCATATCATCTTATGTACCTTGCAAAATCTCTTTGAAGAAATTATACTTATCCTTTATCCCTAAAAAAATTCCTTTTTCCCATTTAATTTCAAAACTTTGTAGCTTTTCTCCACCTTTTCCCTTTCTTTCTTCTCCCAACAAACCTTTCTACCCCCCACTTCTTCTAGCCTCTGCCTTACTGGCTTCCCTTCTCTGTCGTATTCCTCTTCCTTTTGTTTACCATCCTTATATTGATTTTGCACCTTGTTTTTCCCTTTCTTAAATGTTTTTTTAAATCTTAAGTCCTTTTTTTCTCTTCTCTTCCCTCTTCCTTCCCTCTTGGTCGAGTTCTGAGATTTATTAAAGATGGTTTCCTCTCCTTCTTCTTCTTCTGCTGTCTTCATCTGCTGCAATGTTTGTTGATAGTTAATAAGCGCCATTTCTAAAAAAAGGAAGGCTTCTTTCAAACCAGCTTTACCATTTTTTTTTGCTTGCTCATAATCTTTTCTCAGTTCCTCAATAGAAGGAGCCATTATAAATCTTTTCTTTTCTTTTCTCTTACAACAGTCAGAATATTCCAAAGGAAAAATAAGACAATCCCAAAGTTATCAGTCAGTCCAAACCAAGACAGAGTTCCCACTCTCTCCTCCTAGGGTAGTATCAATCAGAGAAAAAGAAAGTCCAAATCTGTTTCTTAAAATCTTATTGCAATATATTTTAGTCTTTCAATCCTTAAGGCATCTCCTCCAACAAAGTCTTAGCATACAAATATTTTTTTTAGTCCTCTCTTTTCCCACTCATCGCTTAAAGCCAGTTTTCACCTAAAAAAAATAGATTTCTTAATATTCACTTTTATTCCGTAGAAAAGAGGGTAAGCTATCCTTTCAGCACCATTAAACTGCCGCTTTTTCCTCTTCTCGAAGGTATCATTCAGAAAGTCATACTTTTCAGGAATTTTGTTAAATATGTCTTAGAGTCCTAGGAGCCAAGAAAAACTTTCTCCTTTCAAGCACTTTCTCCACTTCCTCCTGCGCATTCTTACCCGGCTGCCAGCTTCTTTGTGGTGGCCATTACGGACCGCCGCTGCACGTCCTGGGAAAAGGGGGTTCTGCCGGCCGGGAGGGGGTCTGCAAAACCCCAAACCCTTCTCCGGATCCCCCTACCTTCAGCTGCCCCTGCAGGTGGCCTAGCTCGTACCCGTCTGGGTCGGAGCCCCAAAACGCTAGCGCGGCAGGGATCGCGCAGCTCGCAAATCCCTGCCACTCGGCCGACAAACCGGAAGTCGGCCTTGTTTTTCCAAATTTTGTTCTATTGTACTTTACTAATTTATTTGATTCTTTTCGTTAGTTTGTATTGTTTTTATTTTTATTTTTTATTTTAAATATGGTTTTACATAGTGTAAGCTGCCTCGAGTTGCCATGGGTGAATAGGCGGCAATATACAATAAATAAATAAATAAATAAAAATACAAAGCACTTCAACTAACAAAGATTTAATACAAAATCAATTTACTATTCATTTATATCAATAATGAAGTTTATTTTTCTCCAGTTTTCAAATGAACATTTCCTTCATCTTATTCTGGGGTGTAAGTAGAGCACTTCCTGTAAATTATTTGGCTGCGTTAACAGTTTGCTATCATTTACAGCGAAAGAAAATATATTCTCCAGATTTATTTTTTGAAGAGACAAGCTATAAAAAAACAAATTAACTTTGAATATGTTATTATAGCACAATTTACATTATTTTAATACCTTGTGTCATTAGTAATCTAATAAATGCACATTTAGGAACTGTATCATTAATTTTGATTTGATGATCTTAAATCTACCAGTGTTTTCTTTGGCAGTAGGAATCCCCCAGAAGCTGCATTGCATTCAAATGAGAGTAGATGCATTTCAGAAAGAATAATTCCAGGTAAAACTACTAGACTTTCTATACCTGGAACACATTTTTGAAATTCATGATATTTTTCTCTAGTTCTGCTTTTTTCTTTTTTTAAAAAAGTGCTATACCTATTTTTAAGAATTAAAAATGAATGCTTAATTATGCTGTTTAGGTCCTGGCTTTTGTCATAATTGCATTGTTCAAGCAGTCCAAAGGTTTATATATTGTAGCTAAGGATCTCCCTGGCTAAACTGATGTACTTGATAAACACACATCTTTCAAAGGAGCAGTATTGTTGGTTCCTAGGATTGCTTATAGTTAACCATTAGTGATAGCCTGATTTAATTTCTACAACTTATTTAACTGATCTGACTTGATGGGCAGTCATTCAAACCTAGTTAATAATGAATTGTTGATGATTTGCATGAAGAGGTTTGTCCTATTTATTTGAATAAATTTCTGGTTTTCAACTTTCTCTTCAATGTATCATTTTATAAATTTCTGTAACTAAATTGAACGCCCTCAACTCTCTTTGGCCAACTCTTCAGCTGATTATTTGTTTGCTTTTGTCAGCACTGTATGTCCAGTTGTCCTATTTTTTTGAGTAAAATGTAACGCAGCACTGATTCATATGGTGATGCTGATAGTTTATTTCTTTTCCTAATGATCTTAAACACAGAATTTATGGTTCTTCATAGCAAATGCAAACTACTGTTGATTCACATAACTCGCATAACTCTATGAGTTCTTCTCTGCTCAGTTATCTCCACCTCAGATCCTAATAGTGTGAATGCATGGTTGTCTTGCTCCAAGAGCATCACTTCATGCTTACTCCAACTGGGGTTGATTATTTTAATGTCCATTTACAGTATTGACAAATATCTTTCTGAAGCAGATCACAGATCCTTTAATCTTTCATGTTTGCTCTATTGTAGGACCTTCGATAACTGAAATGGGATATAATTTGGGGTTGGATTTTGTAGGAAGCATTGATAGAAATCATCCCGTCTTTTAAATCAATAGTACACATAGTCCAATTACAATACCAATTATTTTATATTTTCTTGACAGCTCTTTGCATAACAGGACATCAGGTTGCTATACCTCGGGTTTCAAATTTCTTCAAAGAGAAATAAAATGCAACTGCAATTCCTATTCTCCTTTCCCACCTACTTTTTAGAAATTGGTAATTGGAGGATTGGGGATAGATAAGAAAATGATGGATTTTTTGCAAATTGGCTAAGCAAATTAACCAAAATGATCTGTGAAGATTGGTGAATTATCCAATATATTGAAAAATCACATTTCTTGATCATGACCTTATTCTCCTCCATGCTGCATCAAGAGCTCAGGTTGGGTTGACTCCTTCCTATGATGTCATTTAGCTGAGTCTGTACTAAGATATAAAAGCCAGCCCCCGGGAGAGACCCCAGCTTTTGACTCAGCTCTTTTCAGTCAGTAGCTGTGTCTCTGAAAGCATTCTGTTAGACAGCAATCACCAGCGATCTTCAGTACCTTTTTTCCTCGCTTCAAGCAGCTCCCAGGGATCTGGGCAGCTGCTTTTCCAGGAGAGCAGGGCTCTCTCTCCTGCAACGTTGGGAGCAGCATTGCCAGAGCGCTGTTCAGGCAAGTAGGGCAGCGTCTGTAGACCTCCCCCATGCCTGCGGTTTGAGCGATCGGCAAAATGATAACAGCGTCAGCCAGCTGATCGTGTGGCCGGAGGCTGCCCTTTCCTTTGCTGACTTCGCTCGGGGCTCTTTATAGCCTAAGGAGCGATTCTTCGATCTCGGAGCCTGTTTCCCCTAGTCAGTGGCTATCTTGGATTGAACCCTTCCACCATGAGGTGAGTGGCCATTTTGTAAGCCCAGGGGCCAATTTATACCCTAAGGGGCTTAATACAAAAAATTTCCAAACAGTTTCTTTTCATCGCAAGAGCCTTTATTCTACAAATGAAGCAAGATAAGGGTCAGGCAGAGCTTTCCCCCACAGTGGAACAGTCTCTTAAGCCCAATAAGAGAAAAGAACGTAGGCAACACACCCAATCAGTCCAGAGGGAGGTGGCTGCTAAAATCAGAGCGAAGGCTCTAGCTCCTAAGAAGGCAACTCAAGCTGAGTTGAGGTCAGAAAAGTGCAGACATGCAGCCCTAGAGAGGCAGTTCAACAGAACTATTCAACAGAAGGGAGTGCAACTACAGCAGGTTCTAGGTGATACCCATGGGCCCAGCCAAGCCCTCCCAGGGGAGAAGTTATCTATGAGCCTTTCCATCCTCCATCCTGGCCTCCTGAGGCTTTTGCAGTACAATCTGATCCTCAGGATCTCAGCAGATCTGGGCCTTATTCCCAACAGGCTTCTGGGCCCTATGCTCCTCCCCCTCCCTCCAGGCCTCGAACCTCTTCTCAATCTAGGCCTGAAGCCACCTTCACCACCACAGTAGTGGGCCTTCTGCCTTCTGCCTCTACCTTTGAGCATAGACCAGGGGATATCCAAGATGTTGTCTCATTGGCCATTAGGCAGCAATTGGCTAAGGCTTCAAGCAAATTCTTCGACCTCTGGAAAGGGTTCAGGCCCTTCTCCCTTCTCAATCTATAAGTTTCTTGCCTCATCACCCTGATTTACACAGGCCCCAGGACCTCAGGGTCCATTCTTCTCTACCAGAATGGGACGAGGTTGATGAGGAGGGAAGGGCTTCACCATCTGAACACAGTTACTCCTCTCGTTCAGAGCGTGAAGAGAGGGAGACTTTTTACTTACCTTACTTACCTTACTCAGCAAGGCCTTGGTACTGCCAAGCTATCACCGGAGGAAGTGGCTCCTGAACCACGAGGAAATCCCTCTAGCCAGGGAGACTCACACTTCTCCAAGGCTGTAATGCATGCAGAGATTTTGCCTTCTCCCACTTTGTTCCTGGACATGGTCAAGGAACAGTGCGCTTCCCCTTCGGCAGGTCCTCACCCATCTTCTCTGGATAAGCGTTTCTACAACATCAGCGCAGCCCTGGACAATGCCAATCATGGCAGTATAGTTACATAATATGCTAGTATAGTTGGATTGAAAGGGTCCTTCACCAAGTATTTTGTAATGGTAAAGTTTTTAGTAAGTATAATTACTTATCTAATTTACACAATCCCACCTGGTTAAGACAAGTAGACTTAGGAAAAGATACTTGCTCAATTAATTACTATAGAGAGCCGCAGTTTCTTCTTGTTTAGGATGAGACAAAAGTCCCTCAAAATCCTATGTGATGCACACTGAATTATGCTCAAATGAAAAAGGTGGGTGGCATTAAATCTTCCTTCAAGAAAGATAACAGCAGTTAGTATCTAGAACTATGAACTAGGTTCTATTTTGATGTGGTAACCTGAGGGGAGGGGAGGATTTTAATATTGCTTAGCTTTTTTTTTTTTTTTGTACACTGGATGAAGTGATTGTAATATAGAGCTAAAGAAAATAATATGAAACTGTATTTTCTGAGCATTCTTTGAAAGAATTGTTAACAGTTTCTCAACTACACTGTATTCAGTATGGACCACTGCAGTTTTTTAAAAAATGTTAATTCCCTTACAAAGTACCTCATTCCAGTAGGTTCCTATGCCCATGTGTGTATAGAATGATAAAATTCTTGGCTGTCTGGCATAAGATTTTGTTCTGGGGGGAGAAATGAAATGATTGATCATAATTTCCCATGGCAAAATCAACTAATATATAGTTATATTTGCCACGTAAGGTTAATTTTTTTCCATGATTTTTAAATGCTTATGAGGATACAGGTACAGAGAAGAGCAACCAGGATGATTAGGGGACTGGAGACTAAAACATATGAATAACGGTTTCAGGAAGTGGGCATGGCTACTCTAGTAAAGAGAAGGACCAGGGGAGACATGATTGCAGTCTTCCAATATTTGAGGGGCTACCACGGAGAGGAAGGAGTCAAGCTATTTTCTAGTGCGCCTGTAGGCCAGACAAGGAATAATGGATGGAAACTGAACAAGGAGAGATTTAACCTGGAAATAAGAGAAACTTTCTGACAGTGGGAACAATCAACCAATGGAACAACTTGCCCTCAGAAGTTGTGGGAGCGCCATCACTTGAGACTTTCAAGAAGAGATTGGACTGCCATTTGTCAGAAATGGTGTAGGGTCTCCCACTTGGGTGCGAGGTTGGACTAGATGACTTACAAGGTCCCTTCCAACTCTGATTATCTGTTATCTGTTACCTGATACTACTCCCATTGAAAACAAAACAAAAATCAGTTTGGATATGTAGAAAGTCCTTGCAATCACTTATTATTTCTTATCTTTCCAATATGGCTTGGTGAAGCTTATTTTGCTAAAATCAAATAAGCTAAGAGTTGTTGGAAAAAGCAGTGTTGCCGTTTATCGGTTGGTTTCTTTGGATGGACGTGCACACCATAACTGTTACAGTTAAAAATGCTATTGTTATTAATTGTGCCACCAAGCTAACAAAAAGCCCCCAAGTAGACCTGACACTCCCCCCACGCACCTCCCAACAAGTTGAAGAAACAAGTTGCATAGTAACAATCCAACAAAATGATCTAACAAAAGTAATAGCATAGAAGCAAATTATATTATGGAGAAATTAATGAAAGAGCCTTTTGGAATCAAGCCAGATCTAACTTATTATAATATTGCTTTCTACAATGGCCAGTTAGATTCCCTCTATTGCGGTTATACCTAGAAGTTGATATTCAGAAATATAAGCAATCTGCTTTTGAAATTGAAAATTGCATATATCTATCATAAGTAACCACCATGAATGGACTAGTCTTCAAAATTCAATTCTGCTTTGTCATATAAACAAGTGGTGATCTTGTGTTATCTTCCATAATGTTTACAGTTCAGAAAGAAATACTCTCTCTCATTTGGCTGAGATCATCTGCCACTTTTACTGAATCATCATCTTGAATGGATGATCTGAATTGTGTGCCTTTACATTCACACACATAGTTGGAAATGCCTAAGTAGTTATTGCATTGCTGTATAATGTTATAGTCTCAAAATGGTTTATTGTGGGCACGCATTTCTGCATTCCATTTGCAGAACAGAATAACACTGAATGTTGTAGCAAGGTTGGTATCTGAGAGCAGTAGGCAAATGTAGAATTATCCTGTGTAAATTTACCATTAATTCAATAATGGTAAAATTAGGCTAATACAAATATCACTGGAGAAGTATATGTTCTGTTATTTCTGTGTTTCCAAAGTTACAGAGGCATTGTCTCTGGATAGGAAATCTTCCTGTATCAGCCTTCGGACTGCTGAGGGGATGGCATGACACTGTACCAGAGTAAAGGCACTGTGCGGTTAGGTACTTCAAGAATGGTTACATATGCCATAGGAGAGGCAGAATATCTGTTGGGATCATTGGAGATTACGTTGGAGACCTGGTTAGGTATAATTGGTGCTCTGTTTCTGCTATACACTGTTTAATGAGTGCCCTGACCTATCATATCCCATGCTGAGTAGAAGACCTGGAGAGAATCCCAAGGATGAAGTCTTATTTGTCACTTATCTTTTTCTATGTGGACTAAAAATCATCCCTCATAGCTAATGGGGCAAGGCCAAGAAGGAAAAAGGATGCTTTAAACCAGTAGTTTAGTATACGTTATCTCTACTTTCACGAGGCCTGAGTTTAGCCTCAGAGAAACACATTTTGGGCTTGAAGGGCCAATCTTAGGAATTCAGACTAAACAAGTTCTAATGGTGCAAAATTGGAGAAGGGCTACCATAGAAAACCTATGCTATTGGCTTGGCTTCAAATAATTTGAGCTCCAGAAATGTAATGGCCACCTCTTGCCTTGAGGAGTTTAAGGATTATTAAAATTCTGAGTTGCATGGTATTTTTCACCTTTAATAGAATAGTGCTTTCTTTAAAACCTGAAGTTCTTGAGAGGAATTCCAGTTTAACAGAGTATTTACATTGCAAATAGTTATTGAGTTACTGAGATACTTCAAATATGAACAGACATGTTGCACCCTTCATTGAATATTCTTAGTAGGCTCCTTCTGGCAAGTGAGGAAGATTAATAAATGAGTTTCTAGAGCATTGTTTGTTTCTTCCATAATAAGCCAGAACTGGAAATCATGTTTTAAGATGTTCAAAGGTGTTTAATTCCTGAAAATTCCTGAGCCCCTTCCAAGCAAGTATCTTATGGTTAATCATTTGTAGATACCAATCTGCTTAGTTCATTATAACTAATTTCACTATTAGCCATACAGATATGTTCATACATGGATGCTTACTAACCAGGTAAAGCTTTTTAACCAAGATGCTAGCTTTTAGAAATCACATATTTTAATATTCCAGCATACCCAGATTGTTGGGGACAATATGCTGACTCTTTAACCACTTAGACAGGGCTGTGAAGCGATATATAAGTCTAAGAGCTATTGCTATATAATATGCTTTCAGTAGTTTCAATATTACGATACTTGCTAGATAGTTGGGAAACATCCCTTTTGTAGAATTTGTGTGCATGTCCTGTGATTGACATGTAGTTCCTAGTCTCAAGCACTTTAGGACTCATCCAGCACTTAAAAAAATACTTTCACAAACATATTTGCTCCAATATAAGCAACTGTATATGAAATTAATTGCTTTATTTACAGATCATTGCCATAGAATCATTAACAAAATAAGAGGTAGAATAATAACTTTTTAAATCATCAGGTACCTTAGAATAGTCACAGATCTGTTAAGTACAATATACCAATTTTCAAACAAGTTATTTAAGAATTTCTTAAATGATTCCTTCTTAAGACAATTTTATTAGTCTTTGCAAACTGAGACCCTTTTCAAATATCAGAGCAAAGAATATTCTTTATGCACCATTTGCACCAAGACAAATTCCTTGTGTGTCCAATCACACTTGGCCAATAAAGAATTCTATTCTATTCTATTCTATTCTATTCTATTCTATTCTATTCTATTCTATTCTATTCTATTCTATTCTATTCTATTCTTATTGTGTTATCTTTACTCTTAAGAGATATCCACTGTGATGTATATTTGTTCACATAACCAGATTTTCAAGTCCATTGCCAGATCACCATTGATAAAATATATAACTGTATAACACTTTAAAAAAAAAAAACAAATAAAGAAACAAAACTTTGCCTGGATTAATTAAGGCACATTCTAAAATTCTGAATAGAATAAAAAAACTCTTCAATTTTCTAATTCGATTTGATTTTCATCAGCTGCTTGCCACAGTATTTAATCCAATTTACTTTACTGCTTGGCATTATTATTGATTGTGTGATTATATCCATTCATAAAAATACATTTCTATTTCTGCAAAATGTTTGCCAGCTGAAAATTGCAGATCTACTTTGATCAGATAAGTTTTCATTGGATGTCTATGGTATATTTATTTCTATGATGTATTTCTAAAATTTGGTCTTTTTCCAATAGAGCCATTGCTAAATTAGAATTGGCTATGTAAACTGGCATCTTCATTTTAATTAGAAAGTTCTGGATAAGTAGAGATTTATTATGAAAATCCCAAATTTATAAATATAATCAGACTCCAATATGTTCAAGTGTCCCCCCCCCCCATTTATTTGTAATGTATTTTCTGCTGTTTTCTGCTGTTCACATCTTAAGCAATTCTTTGCAATTACATTTAATGAAGAAATAATCCATTAGTATGCAATAGATTTAATTTGTTTGTATAATTAGCCATACAATATACAGGAATATTGCACAACATATTGCTAAAGTACATTTTCACTAAATAGGAATTAAATTTTACTTTTTTAAGTTATATTTTTAAATTTTAACTCATTGTTAACTTGTAAAGGATTAGGTAAAGATTGTTGATTCAATCTTGATTCCTGGTAAGTATGCAAAGTTTTATAGTTTTCCTGTAACGTGATGGAATTGGTTTGATTTCCCAATCTAGTCTGTAGCACTGAGATTTTTCTCTCATTCATAGTTCAATATATTATCATATATTAGGCAGATATTCCTGCTTACCTTGTTCAGTATCAACCAAGGTCAGCTAACTGCTTAGCTAAAACAATAAATATTTTTTGGGGAAAACTCAAAATATAATAGCATAATATATGATATATAATTAATGGTATATAAATATTAATAGAAACTATTCATTGTAAATCATGCTGTGTTTCTGCTTTACTTTATAACTAATACAGCATAACTAATACTAACATAGCAAGAATCATTTTTATTCTATAAATATAAAATTGAAAACCAAATGTCTTCTAAATAAAATTGAATCTGAATTATTTTCATAAGGAGAGCGCAATCCATTGTACTAAAACTAATGTTATTTGAAAAAATAAAAATGATTTTGTTTTAAACAAAAGCCCAACCAATTCATCTCTATCTTACTGATTATTCTGAAGAAAAATATATGTACAGAGGAAAATAGTTTGCTTATTAACTGTTTTAAATCAATTTATATGGCCACCCATCTCAACAAGCAACTCTGAACAATGAGCAGCATTAAAATAAAATAAAAATGTCAAGCATTACAAAAATTAGAATACCGGTATAAAGCAACTGAAAAATATCAAATATCATATCACTGGTACAACCAAGAACTACTTGAGGCCCTAAGCATAGAACCAGGTCTTTTAGGCCCTTCAAAATGGTCGTGGATATCTTAGTTGTTTATGAAACACTCAAAATCTATTTGGGTTGTACCTGTAATGAGCATAAGATACTACTGAACATGAAACGATGTTATTTTAGGTTTTTTTAGGTAAGGAACTACAGACTTATACATTTTTACAAAGATTTTTCAGTAAAATGTGCTAGTTGCATCTTGTTACACTTTTAAAACGGATAATTATTGATTATCTACTATTATTTTAGAACTTGTATTTGGTGAATAAAACCATTTAGATACGCTCCAGATATTGCATCTGGTGACATAATAAAAAAAAACAATGTTATATACTTTGAGACTGCTCTTATCAAGTGATACAAGAAGCTTGCTAAGTATATTGCCAGAGGTTTTTGTTTTTAATTAACTACTTTAGACTCTGATCTAAACTCTGCATTTTTAAAAAATCTATTTGAAAAATGCAATCATATAATGATCAAATCTGTACATTTCTGCTGTATTTCAGATATTAACAGTTTTTAAATAATTTTGTATTAAATAATGTCTGTATGCAGAAAGGTACTAGTATTTAAACTAAATAAAGTTTTTTTACAGATAGTAAAGAAAGATTTTAATGTTGAAATGTGTGAATTTAAATTTATGTTTCTTTCGTTTCAGACATACTGCTTTACAGTGACAGAAGCAACTTAAAGAGAATAGAAAAAAGATTGCTGAAAAAATCACTGGAATATTTGCTGTTGATAAAATCATAAGAAAATCTTCCATTCTTTGGATGCCCAAACATTTAAAACAAAAACTTTTGATTTCTTACGCTGTCAGGCTATATTTGATCTGCTCTTGTGATTAATAAGAGAAGCTAGAAGAAAACAATATGGCTCATATTAGTTTCGCTTTAAAGATTTGCCAGCTGGCACTGGGACTGCTCATAAATTCATTTCAAGCAACTTCCATACAAAATAATGAATGCCCACAACTGTGTGTCTGTGAAATAAGACCCTGGTTTACTCCTCAGTCAACCTACAGAGAAGCTCCAACAGTTGACTGCAATGATCTTCGTTTAACAAAAATCCCCAGTAACCTTTTCAGTGATACTCAAGTCCTTCTCTTACAAAGCAACAATATTGCCAAGACCACAGAAGAACTCCAACAACTTTTCAATTTAACAGAGTTGGATTTTTCACAAAATAATTTTACTAGCATAAAAGATGTGGGATTATCAAATCTGTCTCAGTTAACCACTTTACACTTGGAGGAAAATCAGATCACAGAGATGACAGATTATTGCCTACAAGACCTGTGCAATCTACAGGAACTTTATATCAACCATAATCAAATCAGTACAATTTCTGCAAATGCATTCTCAGGCTTGAAGAATCTTCTAAGACTTCATCTTAATTCCAATAAATTAAAAGTTATTGATAGTCGTTGGTTTGATTCTACACCTAATTTGGAAATTTTGATGATTGGAGAAAATCCTGTGATTGGAATACTAGATATGAACTTCAAATCACTGTCAAATTTAAGAAGTCTAGTTCTGGCTGGAATGTATCTGACTGACATCCCTGGAAATGCTCTAGTGGGCTTGGATAGTCTTGAAAGCCTCTCATTTTATGATAACAGGTTGGCTAAAGTTCCTCAGCTTGCACTTGAGAAAGTCCCAAATTTAAAATTTTTAGATCTTAACAAAAACCCAATCCATAAAATTCAAGAAGGAGATTTCAGAAACATGCTTCGGTTGAAAGAACTTGGGATTAACAACATGGGAGAGCTGGTGTCTGTTGATAGGTATGCACTAGACAATCTTCCTGAACTTACAAAGCTTGAAGCAACCAATAACCCAAAGTTATCTTACATACATCGTTTAGCATTTCGGAATGTTCCTGCTCTGGAAAGCTTGATGCTTAATAATAATGCCTTGAATGCGGTCTACCAAAAAACAGTGGAATCCCTTCCAAATTTGCGGGAGATTAGTATTCACAGTAATCCACTCAGGTGTGACTGTGTCATTCACTGGATCAACTCAAACAAGACCAATATTCGTTTCATGGAACCCTTATCAATGTTTTGTGCTATGCCCCCAGAATACAAAGGACAACAAGTAAAGGAGGTATTAGTACAGGATTCCAGTGAACAGTGTCTTCCAATGATTTCACATGATACTTTCCCAAACCATTTGAATTTGGACATTGGCATGACTGTCTTTTTGGATTGTCGGGCTATGGCAGAACCTGAGCCTGAGATTTATTGGGTTACTCCACTTGGGAATAAAATAACTGTGGAAACTCTTTCAGACAAATATAAGGTTAGTAGTGAAGGCACACTGGAAATATCAAATATTCAGATGGAGGATTCAGGACGATACACGTGTGTAGCTCAAAATATAGAAGGTGCAGATACAAGAGTGGCTACTATAAGAGTGAATGGAACACTTCTTGATGGTACTCAGGTGCTGAAAATTTATGTCAAGCAAGCGGAGTCTCATTCCATCCTAGTTTCTTGGAAAGCTAACTCTAATGTTATGACATCTAACTTAAAATGGTCATCTGCAACTATGAAGATTGATAACCCACACATTACATACACTGCAAGGGTCCCAGTTGATGTGCATGAATACAATCTTACCCATTTGCAACCCTCCACAGATTATGAAGTCTGTCTCACGGTATCTAATATCCATCAGCAAACTCAGAAGTCTTGTGTAAATGTTACTACAAAAAATTCAGCATTTGCCCTTGATATTACTGACCAAGAGACAAGCACAGCCCTAGCTGCAGTCATGGGATCCATGTTTGCTGTTATTAGTCTTGCCTCTGTTTCTGTCTATGTTGCAAAAAGGTTTAAAAGGAAAAATTATCATCATTCATTGAAAAAATATATGCAAAAGACCTCTTCTATACCTTTGAATGAACTCTATCCCCCACTTATTAATCTCTGGGAAGGTGACTGTGAAAAAGAAAAAGAAGGCTCGGCAGAAACCAAGCCAACTCAAGTGGACACATCCAGAAGCTATTATATGTGGTAACTCAGATAATATTTTGCTTCTGGTAGTAAGGAGCACAAAGACTTTTTTGCTTTATTCTGCAAAAGTGACAAGTTTGAAGACTTGTATTTTCTGACTTTGCTAGTTTTGTGGCAGAGTGGTGAGGACAGGTGGATATTTCAATTTTTTTTAGTATAGCGTATCGCAATTGTTTTCACACAAAAATGGCAGCTTCACCTAGCTTCCAATTTTTTACTTGTGCTTAATTTAACAAAGTTGATCTAACTATTATAAAATTAAAGGCTAGGATTGCCCTTTGATTTTCAAGTCGCTTGATCCCCTTTCTTCTGAAGCCATCAACAGGAAGTACAGTATCCTACAAAATCTTAATGATTCCAACTTGAAAATACATTAAACCAGCCTTGTCATAATCTGGTCTAAGGACTCTTTTAAACTTGAGATAAGATGACAAGATTTTGAACAGTTTTAGTTGGCTGTACTGTAATGTTGTATCAACTGATTTGAATGTTTTTGACTATGAACAATTGATTTTTCTTTTTTAATAGTTGAAAAAAACTTAGGTAAAGCTAACAAAACAATTAAAATATGTACACTTTTTCAATGTAACAAACTAAATGTTAATTATCTTTTATTATATTTAGTAGAAACTTTAAATAATGTAGTTTTTTCTGTGTAATCCACCAACACCTGGCATAGAATGAAGATGAGAGTACAATAAATTATAGTTTTGTTGTTTGGTTTTTAGAAGAGTTGCAATAATGTATCCTTAGGTTGCATCACCAGCTTTATTGGGTGATTATATTTTGACATAAAATATATTCAATCTTCTATAAAATGATACCTCTCTAAGGTCAAATTAGATTCTTTTTTTAAAAAAACCTTATCAAATATGAATTTATTCACTATATATAGTCAAACTAGAAATATTGAGGGTCATCAGCAATATATCTGCTAAAGAAAAAGTTAGCTTTTATATCAAATTCATAATAGTTAAGCTTACAGTAAGATGCTTACTTTCTAAAACATACGAAGCATGAAATACACAGGAGAAGTTACCAATGCCATTAAGGTAAGTCAAAAAGAGAATTGGATCCAGCCATATTCTTTAGCACTGCAGACTTAAGAACATTTTTTAAGCCACACACACCCTATTTATATTTGCAGCAAATGCAGGGGTAGGATTCTACCAGTCCTACATAACCGGTTGTTATGATTCTGTGCAGTTCAGAGAACTGGCAAATCGTGCCCCCTGCTGGCCCCTCCCCTCCCCGCCCAGTCAATCTTTTTTTTCCTCCCAACATCATCTGTTCCAGTGATCAGCTATGCTGGGATCCCCCTCACTGACTTACTGCTTCGCCCAGGAGGCAAAAAAATGGGTGTCCCCACCATACTCTGTTTTTTTGCCTCCTGGGGCTCAGGGAAGCCTCTTGGGAGCAAAAATGCCCTACCCCAGGAGGCTTCCCTGATGCCCAGGAGGCAAAAAAACAGTGTGGGGAGATTTACTGGAAAAAAAGCCATGCCCACCCAGTCACATGGCCATGCCCACCTAGCCATGCCCACAGAGCCAGTTGTAAAAATATTTGCATCTCACCCCTGAGCAAATGTGATGAACTCATGGTTCTTCCTTAGGTAAGGTTGCTCATGAATTAATTGCTCCCAATAAGGATCTTAAAGAACTTACATATTTTTTATTCCTTCTTTGTGAGAACTGGCTATTTTACTTCTGCTTTGTTTTCTTCAGCCAGTTACTATTAGTGGATCTATTTTCTTACTCTAGAACTGCTACATTTGCTCAAAAAACTTCAATTAATCTTTGGAAAGCTGAGCTTTTTGAAAATCCAGTTAAAGAGCTTCCACTTTAACTTGACTTTAACAACTATCTATATTGTTATTAAAGTCAAATTAAATGACAGGAAGGAGGTTCCAAGTCAAATTCCAGTCAATTTTCTTTTTTCCACAGTCCAAAATTTTTTTAAGCAGCTGCCCTTTTCAATATTTGTTATGAAACAGCCATATAAATCACAGCATTCTGATTTATTTTTATTTTTTTTAAAACAAGTTTTATTAATTTTCAAAACACACAAATCATTATCCATTACATGTTTAAACCTTTTTCCATTATAAATTTAACAAGTCAGATAAACTATAATTCTGTTTTAAACCATTTCCATATAAACATACAAAAACCTCTTATCCAGTTTCTCTTTATTTCTCTTTACTCTTATTCAATTTTATTATTATTATTTCATCTATTTCTTTCTGACTTAGTTACCATTATTCTCATTCTATATTTCTGCAAGGTTTTATTAATTCTCCCCCCCCAAAAAAACATACACACAACACACAAAACATAAAAAAAATCTTTTTGGAAAGTAACTTGGACCCAGGTATCTCTCTCTTTATGGACTTCAATTATATTCATGCTCATCTTACATATCATTACTTATTTTATTTACCATTCTAAGTCTTCTATATTAACTACTCCACATATTTCACTCTTCTTAATTCTATCTTAATTAATCATCTAATTTGAGTCATTATATTTGTATCTTTTGTCCATTCTTTATTGTCCCTTTGTCTCGTTCCTTATTAAAAAAAAGAAGTTTCTCCTGAAATCACTAATCAGAGTATGATGCCTTTCTATCTCCCCCCTAAATTAATCAAATTAACCTTTAAAATAACGCCCAATACCCAATCCGATTTTGCTTGGTACATTCTATCTGAATAGTACATCCAGAATAATTAAATACATAGTTAAACAATAGATCTAAATATTAAAAACAAATACTATAATAGAAATTTTATAATAACATCAATACCATAATCTTATTAAACTCTTTAATTAAAACTCAATATTCTAAACCTCCCCCTCATATTATTAAATTTTAAAAACAATCATTATTAAACATTTCAACATTTTAATCTCTTATCAACTCTTAAACCATTTAAGTTTTCTATTTCTAATACAATACTACAATATCATCTTATGTACCTTGCAAAATCTCTTTGAAGAAATTATACTTTATCCTTTATCCCTAAAAAAGATTCCTTTTTTCCCATTTAATTTCAAAACTTTGTAGCTTTTCTCCACCTTTTCCCTTTCTTTCTTCTCCCAACAAACCTTTCTACCCCCCCCTTCTTCTAGCCTCTGCCTTACTGGCTTCCCTTCTCTGTCGTATTCCTTTTCCCTTTTGTTTACTATCATTATATTGATTTTGCACCTTATTTTTCCCTTTCTTGAGTGTTTTTTTAAATCTTAAGTCCTTTATTTCTCTTCCTTTCCCTCTTCCTTCTTTCTTGGTCGAGTTCTGAAATTTATTAAAAATGGCTTCCTTTCCTTCTTCTTCTTCTGCTGTCTTCATCTGTTGTAATGTTTGTTGATAGTTAATTAGCGCCATTTCTAAGAAAAGGAAGGCTTCTTTCAAACCAGCTTTACCATTTTTTTTTTGCTTGTTCATAATCTTTTCTCAGTTCCTCAATAGAAAGAGCCATTATAAATCTTTTCTTTTCTTTTCCCCTTCTTTCTTCTTACAACAACCAGAATATTCCAAAGAAAAAATAAAACAGTCCCAAAGTTATCAATCAGTCCAAACCAAGGCAGAGTTCTCACTTCCTGGGGTAGTATCAATCAGAGAAAAAGAAAGTCCAAATCTGTTTCTTAAAATCTTATTGCAATATATTTTAGTCTTCAAATCCTTAAGGCATCTCCTCCAACAAAGTCTTAGCATACAAATTTTTTTTTTTTAGTCCTCTCTCTTCCCACTCATCGCTTAAAGCCAGTTTTCACCTAAAAAAAATAGGTTTCTTAATATTCACTTATTTATTCCGTAGGAAAAGAGGGTAAGCTTTCCTTTCAGCACCATCAAACTGCCGCTTTTTTCCTCTTCTAGAAGGTATCATTCAGAAAGTCATACTTTTCAGGAATTTTGTTAAATATGTCTTAGAGTCCTAGGAACCAAGAAGAACTTTCTCCTTTCAAAAACTTTCTCCACTTCCTCCTGCGCATTCTTACCCGGCTGCCAGCTTCTTTGTGGCGGCCATTACGGACCGCCGCTGCACGTCTTGGGAAGAGGGGTTCTGCCGGCCGGGAGGGGTCTGCAACACCCCAAACCCCTCTCCGGATCCCCTACCTTCAGCTGCCCCTGCAGGGCAGCCTAGCTCCGTACCCGTCCAGATCGGAGCCCCAAAAGCGGCTAGCGCAGCAGGGATCGCGCAGCTTCGCGAATCCCTGCCGCTCGTGAAGCCGACAAACCGGAAGTCCCCAGCATTCTAATTTATTTTTGAGTCCCATAATCAAAATCGCATTAGCAAAATTAGATGTTGAAAGTCTATACCCATCCAGCTCTTACTTAATTATAACTCCTCATATTTAGTGAAACAAAAGTAGTGAAATAAAATTTGTGTTGTTTCAAACCTGAAACAAATCATATTCTTGATCTGCTAAATTCTTTCAGATCAACTGCAGCACAGCTGAAGTAAAATCCAGAGCACTTTGATTTCTCCAGATTTTCCATAAAACAAAATTAGGAGTTATTCTGGAATAATTTTATGGGGCAAGTAGGGCATGGTTGGTGTGCTTTGCCCTTATTCCCCCATAGCATTTCCCAGTGTATGAAAAATGCATACTTTCTCATTACGTACTACACTCACTCATGTCAACTCGTCCCAATTTACCTAAGTTCAGACCTGTATGTTGGGGCTGGGGGGAGAGAGATGGACTTGTGCAACTGTGACATGGAATAAATGGAATAGGTGTCCACCTGTTATTTTATACAACCAAAGAATAACGACCATGACCTATGCAGATGAAAATGTATCTGGATTCTTAGAACAAATTCTTGAGTGGATGGAAACAACTATTTTCTGATTTGCTAATTCAGCAGGACTATTGCCTACATATATGGATAAAGGTTTGAGTCCATTTTGTGGCAGAATCACTTTAAGACAGCTGGTATAATATGGTTAGATTGTTTTTTGGCAAAAATAATAGTCAGTGGCAGCAGCACTAATATTAGCCTTCTGCACTCTGAAGTCCATTTTTTTCATTCTTTGAGAAGATAACCTGCAGATTTTATGCTGTAGCTTAGAAAGTGACTGTGGTTAATGCCTTATGTATGTTTTGTTTCAGAATATTTCCCTTTTTAATCTTTCAACTTATTTATTTGGAAGTGCTTTCCCTTGGGGATCCTAACCATGGATGAATATGTCAATGTGATTCAAATCAAGCACAAGCTACTCAGCCAGAGGAGTTTGACTGTAACCTTCAGTATAAATTTACCTTGCTGCATTTTTTACTTTAAATGAATCACAGTTATCTCCCACTGTGCCATTCAAACATATTTTTCAGAGTGTAACTAGCTAAGCAAAATTAGCCAAATGTTTCATTTTTTTTACACTTTTTGTTCTGAATGTTCTGAAGCCAATTAAAGTCTAATTTTCCCCTTTGTAAAAACAAATGAACATTGACACGAGAGTGTCACAAATGGCAGTTGAATGCTGAACAATAAGTTGAAGATTGAGTTATGTAGTATGACTACTGGCTGTTAAATACTGCTTTGAGAAATAATGTTATGTGCTGCATAAAAAAACATGCAAACATTTTGCCTCAGTTCAAATCTAATTCAAGAAATAATTTTACTAGGCCAGCTCAAAGTTACAAATAGTAAGCAAAGCTTTAGCAGATTTCTGACCCATCCCAAGCAATCAGCCAGTGCAACTTTGATTATACTTTCCATCAGTAAACTATTAAACCTGTCAGGGCCTGAGAATCAAGAACAATATATCGAGTTATTTACGAGGAGTTTTCTTCATTGTTCTTGACCTATAGACAGAATATTTCCAGGCTAAAGCAACTATTTGTAGTATATCTAGGGAAGAGTCATTATAACCTCTTCCTACAGTAAAACTAACCACACTTTCCACTCTGTTGCCTCTTTGCCCTCTGAAAAACACCCGCCTTCTGAGAATTCCAACTATATTCCACTACAAAAACCTTTTAAGAACAGATTGATAATGAATTTGATCTTTGCTGCACACAACTGATATCAAACATTTTAAATTACTACACACTATCCCTATCACCGTAAAGCAGGGGTGTCAAACTGGCAGCCCATAGGCTGTAGGCATTATGTGCAGGCCATGCCCATCCCAGCCCTGTGAATGGGAAAAACATCACGAACTGTCATGTTGTGGCAATGTGATATCGTGTGTTTGACACCTATGCCATAAAGGAACATGCCTACAGCATTTCAGTGATTTCAATCCATATTGTCTGAACCAAAATATCTGCCAGGTAGACGAATGAAAAACAAAATAAAAAACAGCTCTCTCTAATTCTGCTAATTCATCTACTTTCCTTAAACATTTGACATTCAAAATAACGATAGGTGCTAGTTTACATATACTGCACCCAGTTTTAATAATGTATTAACTGCCTAATCAAACTGGCAGATTATAACACATATATTACCTAGAAGCAAACATGAGCATTTTTCCCATACAAATCCAAAATTTACCCACCACCAAATTCCCTGCGGTAATGTTCTGTCATGACTGCCTTCTGCAATACTGTATGGGAAGCTTCATCCGTACGTCTGCAGACAAGGTGTTCTGCAGGATACATTGCATGACATGCTGTCACTCAATGTCAACTGATATACTGGAATGGTTGGTTCTACCTGGTCATCAAACTCCAAAGGCTTCTTTGATTTGTACTTGGCAATAACAGTCAATGAGTGGCTGGCCTTAAAAATCTAAATTGAAATAAATCAATACCACAGCCATACCATTAGAGTTTTACTAAGGTTTCCTTGTCTTTAAATGAGTTGGTGCATAATGTACCAATTGCAGCTTCTGGATACTTTTCAAAGGAAGGCTCATGGGTAGATGATGATGATGTGGATAACTGTTGCCAGGGTGTCATGTTCGAGGAAAGACTGCAAGGGCACACCAGCTGATCTGAGTATAGCCCCCTTGCCTATCTAACAGTCATGAAGCAAAGCTTTAGGATGCTGATCTTTGTTCTTCACATTCAACAAACTGTTAAACAAATATTTGAATAGAAGAATCTATTAATAATTTAATTTCCTCCAGATAATACAAAGAAAGTTACAATAATAAAATCTGAGTAAAAGTAGAAAAATTCATGATGTAATCTCAAAAAAGGTTACTTTGGTTCCTGTATGTATTTCCATTGTTCCCATTGTCTTCTGTTATACCTTTGACCTATGCTGAGAATAACTAAAAATTTCTTTCCAGATATTTATATGCCTCTTTACTATTCTACATAGTATTATACCATCTGTGTGATAGACTAATTTATGGAATGAATCAAGGGAGAACAGGTAGTGAAATCCTGCCTGCTAGTATCCATTGATTGTGACTAATGGAAAAATTGATTTTGACACAAATATTGAATGTGTATTTTACAGGACAGGCAGCAAAGAAAACTACATTTTAGCAACTCTTTCCAAGATGATTTTATTGTGGATTAACCTGGGTGATAAAAAGATATATGAGCACATAACATTGATCGTGTAATTATTCTCTGGGACTAAATGGACATGTATTTTACACATGATTTTTCCTGTTTTCCATCTAGCCATTCATATTTTAGTAATAAAATGTTCCTGCTTCTTACGTAGAATACTATGCAATTTCTACATGGATTAGCATCAATAAAAAGCACCCTATAAACATGTTATTATTTATTTCACTTTCAAATTTCTCAAATCAAGAGGCACATATTCACAAGGAATGTGTTGAAAAGTTTCTGTGGGTCATTTCTGATTTAATTTACACCCAACATTCAAATCAAAGCAAACAACTCCTCTTAATTCAGCTAGAAAAAATACAATATAGCTTGATGTTTAGTTATTAAACTTCAGCAAAACATAAAGAATAATTAACTGGCAAATTGGGACAAAATTCTAGCAAAATCAGAAAAAGAGAATTGAATAAGCAAGCAATAAAATAGTAAAAGAGTTAATGACAAGATTCTATATCTATCTAATCTAGAATTTATTTTGCTTCAAAAAGGAAACAATTTGGTGGGCAAGAATTATATATCCAATAGGAGGAAACATAAAATTGACACATCTTGAATTATGCTACTTCTGTTCAATCAATGCTGCTTATTATAGTGGTGTTGCAACAAAAATGCTGAGGATTAAAAGTGGAATACACCAAAATTCATTTTTATCTCTCCTCTACAACAGTTTATAACGTTAGCTTTCTAAACAATTTCTGAAATGCTGCAAGGCTTTATCATCTTTATGGTCAGATTTTTAGATCATAACTTACAATGTAAACATCTCCAGTATTTTAACCTTTCATTTTACACTTCATTTCTGATCTAAAGTTAACTCCATGGCAGAAACTTGAATAAATTTTCAGGCACTTCAGTTCCAATTTGAGCTGTCCTGAGGGAAGCTATAATTTTATTGAAAAACATTTAATTTCCTATAACAATAGAATAAAAGATAAAACAGAGTTCAGTTAGCACAATCTTTGGCCATTCTGCACCAGAACGGAAAAATACATCTCTTATCCACAACTTCACATACCATCAACTTAAACTGTCAATTTGCTTGGAAAAAAGAAAATGCTACATAAAGTCTGATCTGTATTTATTTCCCCCTCTCTCCCTTTGCCTCCCCACCCCTACAAATATCAGCAATAGATCTTTATCCACCAGCATTTCCCAGATAATAAAAGAAAGCAAGATAAGCACTATACCACAACTATTATTTATTTGTAACCATTATTTATGTACCTTATATGTCATTGCATTTGTTACTGAATAAACAATTCCTTGTTTATAAATAGGGGGGAAATACACAAATTGGTAACAAAACAATGGTATAAATCAGCTTCCGGTTTGAGCTTCTTCGGCAACACACCGAAACCTTGTCTCTGCGAGGCTTCGATCCATGCTCGCCTCTGGAGCACCCCGAGCTGGCTGGTTTCGGGGCTAAGCCACCCCATAGAGGTGGTGAAGAAGGGGGAGACTGCCTGCAGGGTTGAGGAGAACTCCATCTCTCCTCCCCAGATGGCCATTACTCTCTTTCCCGAAGGCGGTTGCAGTGGTGGTCACAAATGGCCACCACAAAGAAGAACTCGACCGGAAAAGAATGTGCAGGAAGAAGATTTTGAAGCTGCGAAGGAGAGAGAGAAGGGAAAGGATTAGGGGTTTTTTTCTTCCCTTCCTTATACTGACAGCTAAGAGACTTAAGCAAGAAATTGAAAAAAATCCACTTTGACATTAATAGGCATCTAAGCTGAAAATAAAAGTCAAAGGGATAATAAAGATTTCTGGATATTTAAAAGTTTTTAAAAGCAGGAAAGGAGAAAAAAAAAAGAATAAAAGGGCAGGATCTGGAAAAATGGAGGAGACTGTCTGGAACTAAGGAATGGAACTGTAACTAAAAGGAACTTACAGTTAAATTTTAATAAGATTCCTCAAGGAACAATAGTATAAATCAAAATTTAACATCAGAGATCACTAAAGTAACTATTTTTGTATCTTGCCTTTTTTATTTTTACAAAGAACCCAAGGCAGTGAACATATCCAAAGCATCTTCTTCCTCCTATTTCAACCAATTCCTAGATTATGAGAAAGACCATTTCATAATATTACAATGGCATTTAATAACCTTTCTAAAACTAACAGATTGCAAGTTTTACTCTATGGTTCTTGCTATGCCAAAGGGATGGAGGATGTGCAGGCAGTGAAAAGATGCCTCTTCAAGGTCCTTGCTGATGTCATTTCCTGAGAGATCTGGAGAGATCCTCTTCTCTTTCAAATAGTCAGAAACATTGGGAGAAACTGATCAATTTGCTGGCTGCAATTCTTTGCATTGTATTTCTGCTCCTTGGAAGATCTGATTCTATCCTCAGAAGCCCTTCTGTGGATAAATTTTCTGGATTATTTAGCAAACAGCTTTGAAGGTTTATTTTCACTATCAGTCTCAATAAGAGTTGACTATTCATTTGAAGTTTTCAAAACATGTTTGTGAATACAAAAACTATTTCTGCCATTATCACAAAAAAATGAGATATACAATATCCATGGGAAAATCTTACAGTGGAGACATCTATCATATAAATAGAAGTTCATACTGATGTTCATAAATATCCATGGTAATTACATGTTTTGAGCAGCCTAACAAAATATGTGTATATTACACATACAAATTAGAGAACAAAATTATGGTGTTCACATCACAAGTTGTGCTGCAGTAAACATTCTACAGGTTAATTTTATTTATTAAAATAAATCCTTGTCTTCTGTCATGCAAATATATGCAAGCAATTTATAGAAATACAACCAATGAAATAATATTACATTAAAATACAATAGAACAAACATCCAAATAAGAACAATATAACTAATCAATGGCTGTAAATAAGATTTTGCACCACATGTCAGAAATAATTGGGAAAAAACACTTAAGCAGAGCACTTCTTTGCTATTAATTTGGTTGCTTTAGAGAACTTTCTTATTCAAACTCATGCCAGTCTTACAAAGTCTTACTTTTTTCCAGGGTGCCAAGTCTTTAAAAATAGTTTCAAATTATTTTTCCCAAATTATGTTTGTAGAGTACACAGTTCTGATCATGGGTATCTGCAGAGAAATGATATTAAAAAGTCAATATGGCAGCCACATGCCTTCAATTAAAACCTTCCTTTTTAATTCCACCACAATACTCATTGCAAATCAATTACAGTGGCAATAAGTGACTGTTGAGAGATTTTAAAGAACACGTTAGGAATAGGAATCATGGAGAATATCTATTTGTGTGGTGGCCAAGAGTCAGATATGACTTGATGGTGCATAATCAATCAAATGCATGGTTGTGACTGCTATCTTGATTTTTTTATCTTCAGACACCCCTCACTCTTATTCTAAATTAAAACAGCAGCACACTCCAAAATTCTAGAAAATAAAAGGATTTTCAACAAGCATTAAACTTCAGCTGAGCTGGCACATGTTTTATTTCTGCAGAGCATGGTTGATAAAAGATTAAAACGGGGCATCATGTAGAAAGCTCTCTTACTGAATTCTTTAAGCTGCAAACCTACTTTGACAAGTGATGTCAAGTGAGGCAATCTAAATCTCCCCAAGTTACTTCTCCTAGATTACCACTCCTGAACTGTTCAGGTCTCGGTCTTCTCATTCTCTGATTATATTCTGACCTTAATATAAGACTTGGCCATGTTTGTAAATATGCTTATCAGCATATCTGTTTTTAACGAACTTGGCAGTACAATCTTATAGATCTCCTTGAATTCAATAATTCTGGACCCAGTAGATAAGTATAATATTGAAATTAATTATTTTGTCATGCAAATACTTGGTCAAAATATATTAGATATATCTAAGAGATCTTTTGCATCCAACCCTTTGTGATATTTTTAAACCTTCCCAATGAATGAATGTCTTAAGATATGAGCCTATATTTCAGAAATATTTTTCACCTTCATATTCTACTACAGTTATATTGGTTTCATTGATTGGATTGTCAGAATGCCTTGAAGCCAGCCAAGAAAGAATGTGCACTTGATATGAATATGAATGATAAATTCTTATTCCACCAAGCTATTTCTACTGACTCTACAAACTTTTTTGCTAAATTCTCTATGAATGTATTTCTTCTTTCTTTATGCGTAAACAATCCTTGCTAAAATAAGTATATACAACGCATCAAAATGTCCATCGCCACCACAGTGACCTTTGCATGACCAACATAAAAATGTGATCCTCCCCATAATATAAAACTATTATTACTTTAAAGGTCAATTTGTCAGACCTCTAGAGTCTGGTTAAAATTAAGCAAGCATCTTGAATGTTCTATTTTAAATCAAGATAAACTTTCTTTTTCTTTTTATCCTGGATTGGGTAAAGCATTACAAAATGATGGAGGGTCTACTTCTGTTATCGTGGATTATGATTCAGAATGGAACTAATTGTTACAAGGGGAAATTTCCAAAGTGGATCAAATTGGTGATAGGACATTTTAGAGCCTGAAAAACTATCAAAATGATATGTGAGACTGCTGTTCTCAGTAACAACTCATTCATAAAGTGTATATGGCCTTTCAAGCTTTATTTATTTATTAAATTTATACGGCTGCCCATCTCACTGCTGTGATCCTGGGCAGCTTACAAAATTAAAAAAGTACAAAAACGATCAAGAAATAATAGAGAAATCATTAAATACCCTAAAAATAAAACTGTTCAAAACCATATTCATTTATTTATGATGTTATTTGACCCTGATCCTTTATATCACCATGTGCATGCAATGGTTAAAAAAATACACAAACTTTTCACATTCAAGTATTAAAGCTTATTAGAGCTGAATGCCATTAATACACTGGCCTTGAACCTCTACAATAGGCTTATCAAAATAAATAAAATAGGCTAACTCCTCAAAAATGATTCCAATTGTGCACTAAATTGTCAAACATAATTGTATAAATTCACAATGAGGGGGCAACAACATATAGTCTTAGAGTTCACACCAAAGCCTTCCGAACCTATCTATTAGCTAAGCAACACTGGATCTAGAAGAGTTGGCTTTTACAATAGTTAAACTGATTTTAAAACTTGCAGGTCCAATTGATTGAAGTACTACCCTGTTTCCCTGAAAATACGACCTACCCTGAAAGTAAGTCCTAGCTTGATTTTTACATGTGCGCCCTACCCCCAAAATAAACCCTAACTAAAATCCCCCCCACGCCAGAGTGCACGGGTAAAAATTAAGCTAGGGTGGGGATGGAGATTGGAGCTGCCCTACTACTTACCTTTGGACAGTTGTAGCTAGGCCTCGCACACCCCGACACCTACCTTGCTGGCCCATTTCTTCTGCAGCCAGCAAGGCTGGCAAGGCTTTCCTGAAGGCTTCTGTAGCTGATAACAAAGTTTTGGATCGATCCAGAGCTCTGTTATTGGCTGCAGAGGCCTTCAGGAAAGATTTGCTGGCCACAGAAAAAGAAGTTCCTGAAGGCTTCTGACAGCAAAAAGGAAGCTGGGGGTGATGCGCGCAAGTGACGTTAGTCAGTGGATGACATCCCCCCCCCCAAAAAATAAGACCTGGTGCCTTTTTGGTGGCAAAAATATATATGACAGGGTCTTATTTTCGGTAGCAATAACCTGTGCAGAAAGTAGATCCAGAAACTTGTAAATTGGAGATACAGTTCCCCATGACAGTGTTAGATTATTTAAAACAAAAACAAAAACACACAACATGGGAACAACTATCACAACGCATTAACTTTTTTCTAAAGTACTTTGAACAGAATTTGAACTTGATGATCTTAGACAGGCACAATTCACTATTCACTATTTTCTATTACAATATTAAGGCAGTGAAGTTTTTGTGATTTTCAGGTCCTACAACAGACTGCATTCTTATGCAAGCTTGGGTTGTTGTTGTTGTTGTTTTTTTACGTTTTATGGCTTCTAAACATATGATTGCAACAGAATCATTGCAAGGAAATCCATTAAAAGAATGAACCTAATATGAATGGAGATGCTTTCCAAGGTTTTGAAATTTACAGAGTTTTAGATTACTTTGAGGGAAAAAAAACAGTAAAATCTGCTCAAACTGCAACATCTTCTCACCTATTCCTTCAATGACTCTCATACATTTCACTGATTTTGTAAACAGGAACTTTAGGGAATGAATCCTATACCTATTTGGACAGAAATAGGTAACATTATTTCAGAGTTGAATATAAAATTGTGTGGGGAATACGAGAGTGCTGAATGGTTCATTGCAAACTATAGAAGATCTTCACAGTTTGAAGAAAAGAAGATACTCTATTTACCATATTCATGAATTGTATCATGAAATGTCAAATTTTTCAGGAAATGAGGTTAATGCTATTCTGTAGATGACCTTTTTAAATGGTTGCAGAAGGTACATTCATGAAATGACTACCATGGCCAAAAATATGGCCAAACATTCCTTCAGCAGCATTTCTGGGATGTCCCTGAGATATTTTGGAGTTATTTTTTCCTGGGCAGCTGGAAACATTTCCAAACATACAAAAAAGGGGAGGAGGCAGTTGTCATAATTATTTTGACTAAGAATATCTATGGAACTTCTTTGTTTTCAGAGGTATTATTGGAAACAAAATCATTCTGGAGGTTAGGATTTCAGCTTCCTATGTGTTTATTATTTTTTAATGCAAAAACATTCTTTAAAAAATCCAACTGTCAGGAAGCTTGTTGGGTGCCAAGGCGAATGACATAAGAACAGCGACATACAAGAACACCTGTTGCCAATTCCTTTTACTTCAGCAGCCACCCAGCTTCAAATGCCAAACAAATAAACAAAAAAAGTCAGTTATTTGGATGCAAGAACCCACTCCTGATTATAAACTCACATTTTCTCCACACCTTTATTTCTTTTATCTGCCAATCCACTAACAAAAAGGGAGAAGGAATATAGCACAAATTAGAGCATCCTACAGGCTATGAGTTGGTTCTTAGGCATCTCTTTCAGAAGTTGGGTGTGATGAAGTTGAATGTTTATCTCTGTTTCTCTGTTCTAGGATGTGTAGTCAAACACATGAGAAAAGTAACTAAACAGAACATCAAACAACAAATTACATTTGATGTTTGTACTATATGCAGGACAGTTTTAAAGCAGTGACAGCAAAGGATTTCAACTAAATAAATTAATCATGTTTATTTAATATTAGTTTAAAGGAGTAAACATTTTTTTCTGAAATGAGTTAAGCTATAGTTTTTTGGTATCACTAGGTGTAATTGTCATTTAATAAATAAACATATTGTAAAACTAATTCACCAAAAGGCATACAGCAAATCCATATTACTCTATAAGGTAAAGGTTCTCCTTGCACATATGTGCTAGTCATTTCTGGCTTTAGGGGGCAGGGGGTGGGGGGCAGGGGGTGTGGCCAATTCAACATTACTTGTGTTGGGGGCACTTGGGGTCACCCAAGTGCTCTGCCAGCAAAAATGAGCTCCCAAGCTCCATTTTTGGCTACAACGACCTCCTGCAACCCTCTGCCAGCAAAAATGGAGCTTGCAAGGGCCACATACAGCCCTCCCAAGCTCCATTTTCTGTGGCAGAGGCACTGCAGGCTGGTCCTTTGCTGTTTCCAGGGTAGCTCCACAGGCCAGATCTAAGCATCCTGTGGGCCAGATCTGGCCTCCAGGCCTTGAGTTTGACACCCCTGACCTAGAACTACTTACACAGCCTTTGTTATTTCTCTCCTTATCTGTTAATGCATCTAGTGATCAGGGTTAATATGTATAATATATAACAAAACAGTATAATAGAATGTTACAGAGAGATTTTAGCAATCATCTAGTTTAACTACTGCCCAGCAGAGAAATCCACTACAACAGCAATACTAAACACTTGTATAAATTAGATGTATTTCATGTATATTTTCTAGTAATTGTTCCTATAACCCATTATGGTTTTCCTCTAACCCATTATGGTTATAACAATATTATTCTGCATTACCTTGCAGATAGAAAATTGTTTCCACAGGACTGCAATAGGTAGAGACTAATCCTGTTCCTATCCACAGCAAGTCTCAGAGCTGGTTGTTCGGAGTGATGCGGAGACACAAATGCAGACATGTCCTAATCATGCCTCCTGGTTGTCCATTGCCTGAACTATCACAGTAAAGAGGCTGGATTGCTTGGGACAAGTGAAACATAAAAGACAAGAAGAGAAACTTGGAGGCAGAGTTCTCTGTTCCCAACAGTGCCCAATAGGCTTTTCGGTAGACCAAGGCATGCATAGTGGCTAGATTCAACAGGGTTGAGAAAATTCTCACAATCACTGGGAGAGTCTGGGCAGCACCTGTTCATTTCCCACTTCACATGGTTCCCTAAGTGGCAAGTGCCCCTTGTTGAATCTGCATAAATAACCTTATTTACAGGCATGCAAAACTACTGCTCATACGCACCAGGTAAAAGGCAAGCTTGTGAGTTAACAAGACCTCAAATAACATTAAAAAAATTCCTGGGTTACCTCAGAATTAATACAAGATTTACTAAAAGAACCATGAAAGTTAATAAAGGGGACTCTGAGCTTCCTCTTTCCAGGGAGGTCACAGGCAAATTGGCACTGAGGCAAAAGAGAATTACATCCACTGTCATGGAGTGATTAATGACAGATTCAGGAATCAGCCAAATGACTTTTGGTTCATTTTCCACACTTACTGCTGTACAAGCTCTTCCTAGTAAATAGAATCACTTGCGACCACTGTGTGCTCACATCTCTCTCCTTTACAAGTAATCATCAGAGAGGGCAGTAAAAGGACTAAGACCCGTGAACCCATTGAAGACAAGCTAGTATAAAAGAAATCCTATCTTTTCATTCAGCTTGACTCCTGCACTCTAACCACTGCACCACTGTGGCTCAAAAACAGTTAGCTAGATCTGCCTTCCAGTAGGGTAAAATGAGATTCATTAAACTAAATTGTCCCAGCCATGGAGCATGCCTTGATTGATTGATTGATTGATTGATTGATTATATCCTGTTTCAGGATGATGTGACAATTCCACCTACGTTTAATGCTTGCTGTAGGAATTTTTATATGAAATTTACCAATAGGAAGATGATGTTCCCTTCCATAATTATCTGTGAGGGCTGTATTAAATTTGCATAAAACAAAGATGAAACAAAGGAATGGGTAGAAGGTACCAATAACTGCTGCTCTGCTCTAAGTAGATTTAATTTTATGTATGTAATATATCATAAAATTTGGAGACCACCCGATTCCCTCACAGAGTATCTCAGAGGATGCCTTGTCACCATACTGCATTTCCTAAATTGGGTTATTTCTCTCTTCTCTTGCATTTTTTCCTTCTAGTTATCCTTCCCTTTGCCTTATTTCCATCACATTTTCTTTCCAATATTTCTTTCCTATTCTTTGCAATACACTGCTTCCCCTTGGGCCTTGGCCAATCTCCATGCTGCACTTGTTTTTCTTCACATTTCCTGGTTCGGTTGTTGAAGTTCGAAGGAGAGGCAGGAAATGCATGTGGTGTATGGATATACATGTATGTGCATGTGCACAATTATCTTCCTTTTGTGTGTATGGGATGCGTCCAAAAAGTTGGTCCAGCTATGTAAAAGATAGTATTATTGTGACCTAGAAAACTTTTTGAATAAAAGAGAGACCACTATATATATTTTTTATAAGTACCTGATGGTTTCTTTGAAGAATTGATTACAATCTCTTAAAAGAAATGCCTCCTGGTGAAATGAGTGGCACATACCACAAGATGAGCATTTAGCTCAACCAAGCCATCTCTCGGTTTATGAAAATCTTCCTTCAAGTATTATTGACTCTCTGTCACAGAGTTTGTCCTGCAGGAGATACTGCACATTTAAAAAAAGAGTAATGATTAGGAGCCATCAGCAGAATTAGTGTCATATCCTCAAGTAGGACTTACAGAATGATTCTTCGAGGCAAACCAAGAAAACAGAGGGGCAGCTGACAAGACAAATATTTGTAAGCACTAAGCTGAAACATAGTCCAAATTCAATTATCCAAATTCAGAAATACAGATTCTATTTCAAGCAAAGGAAGCTTTGTATTTCATAAGCATTCACCAAACACATCACACTAATACTGCAGCTTTTTGCTACCATCATTTCCTTTAAAAACAAACAGAGTAAACATGTTATTGTTTCAAAATCAAAATATTTCCCTATTTCTTACTGCAAATGTTTCAAACATCCAAGCTTGTGGAAAGAACAAAGAGGTTGTCAACAGCCTCTTGCGTAATATTTTATCAGTTTGACCTAATACAGGTGTGTTTTTAGAAAGAAATGCATCCCCCCTCCTCTTTTAATAAGAATGTGAGATACAGTGACTAGCCAAACTCTGACTGCTAGAAGACAATATCATGTGAAGATATCAACAAAAGTAGATAACACCATAAAACTATTTTGGCCGGAACTCTTATACATCTTTTTTTTTTTCAAGAAAAGGTCACCTGGAACCAAGGCTCAATTCTATTTTGTTGTTAGCTGCTTGCATTTCTTTTATTTGTTAAAATGCAATTGACCCAGGAGGCCATTCAAAAAATAAAAAGCTTTTCTATTTGAGCCCTAATTATCTCTGCTTTCTGTCTGCTCTTCATATTCTCCTGCATTTCATTTCCTACTTTGATTGCAGGCAGCTAAGCTTTGACCATTGTTTGTAATAAAGCTATCCAGGCTTCAAAAAATAATTCGAAAAATGGTATTCTGGAGCCTGCAGGAACACCTGTCTACAACTCTTCAAAGCATTTTGTGTGTGTGTGTGGAATCAGCTGCCTTCTGAAGATGTCATGTAATCCCAGGAAAAAAACAAACTGCTTTCATGAGTTGAGGACCGGCCTTATGATTGTACAGCCTGGATTATTAAAAAATCACTGGAATTCCATGCATTTTTTTTAAAAAAAGTATTTAGTATTTTAGTATTTATTTGATTTGTCAGTTGCTTACAAGATACAGGTATAAGAATAAATATAGTTTTGAATACATGAGATAGATACTTATAAGAAAAATAAAAAACAATAGGACAGAGACGGTAGGCACGATTGGTGGACCTCAGGGAGCAAGACCAGATTCCAGACCTAAATTAATTTGCTAGTACCAAAAGCAGAATTATATTGCCCTGGTTGGCTTCTGAATCAATAGCCATTCCATCTTACTATGATTAACTCTAAGCATGTTGCTCCTCAATCCAGATCCTTACAGTCTTCCGACTCCATATCAGAATTTCCATTGCCTCTTCTGCTTAGCCCAGGATACAAAGGTATACATAATATCTTGTACACATAATACCTTAACATTTATGCAGAGTCAGAAATGTTGTGTAGGAGATGAGAAAAGCCAGAACCAAGAACTCAAACTCTCTCTCACACACACACATTCCAACTCAGAAAGGAAATCCCGTGTAAAAGAATGGCTCAAAATTTTGCAACAATTTTCTTTTTGTGTAGGAGATGAGAAAAGCCAGAAC
This sequence comes from Notechis scutatus, assembly GCF_049901735.1. Lineage (NCBI taxonomy): Eukaryota > Metazoa > Chordata > Lepidosauria > Squamata > Elapidae > Notechis > Notechis scutatus. The sequence continues at coordinate 41,599,378 of NC_142010.1, forward strand.
CAAGAACTCAAACTCTCTCACACACACACACATTCCAACTCAGAAAGGAAATCCCGTGTAAAAGAATGGCTCAAAATTTTGCAACAATTTTCTTTTTCCTCAAACATGATACATAACCACAGCCCTTTCCACTTTCCTTAGTTGCTGCCATTTTTCAGTAATTTAAGATTAAACTGCCATTTTAAGATGGATCAGTAGGAAAGAGAATGGATGGTGGAAAGAAATGAACCAGTAGAAAAAGTAAGTTTTTATCCTGGACAGAACACCACCGCTCCCTCTTGTGTCAATCAGGTGGTGAACATATCTAATACTCTTTTCTCCTCCTATTTTCCCCACCACAACAAACCAGTGAGGTAAGTTTGGGCTGACCCAAGATTACTTTGTTGGTTTTCATGCCTGAGGCAGAACTAGAACTCACAGTATACCAGTTTCTAGGCTCATGCCCTTACTACGGTACTAGACTAATCACTGTAAATGAACAAAATATTAGTTTTATATTGCTGACTCAACAATGTAAATATTTACAGTACATATTCTAATGTTTCTAGCACTTAAGTACATGTTGTTAAAATTAGGCTTATATGTGTAATTAAATAAATGCTACCTTCCCCGAGTATTGCCTTCATTTAAAAACAGATTTTCAGAGTCTGAAAATCTCCCTGGAGGAAATTGATACCAGAGCTTTCCACAGAATAATCAAAAGTCTGCACTTTATCTTTTGCCAGAAACTTAATATGCAGCTTGAATTACTGGAAGGGTATTGTAGATATGTCACTCCATCTTGCAATCATATGTAATACACATTATAAAGTGGTTTTTTTTTTAATATAAATGTTTGTCAGACCACATTTGATGTGACTTTGCAAACCATATTTTTCATGTGTTGCTTTGTCATTCAGTCTACATTTTGAAAGATAACATTCATGGACATTTTTTTCACCTTCTTGCTTATTATCTCTTCTTCCAGCCTCAGGCCAATCATGCCTCCTTCACCCCTCCTGCTCAGAAAGTAAAGGAGCATATGAATCAACTCAGCCTGAAAAAGCCAGCAACCTTTCATCTGCCAGGGTAGCAGAGCCTTATCCTTGCTGAATTGTGTCCTAAGCAGCTTCCTAAGGGTAAAGTAGCCTCTGAATTGTTGCTTGCAACTCTTCGGCCTCTCTGAAAATAATCAGGCACCTTTGAACAAAGCTTTTCCTTCACTGGATGCATTCAAGAGGAGTAGCTAGTTAGCATTTGTTAAACATACAGGGAACAAAGAGTCTGCCCTGAGCTTTTATCCTATTATCCACACTGCCAGATGCATCTGCCAAAGGAGGCAATATTTCTCAGAAATTAACATTTGTTAGCCTTTCAAGTACAGCAAAGCTATTCATTGGAGAAGCTTCCTCAAACCTATGCTATCCTGAAAAGTTTGAATTGTACAACAGCATCACCATCCTTTTCAAAAGAAATATAACTAAGATTTGGAGAAAAAGGTAAATCATGAGCATATATGCTGTTGTATGATATAATATAAATAGATGATAGGTAGATAGGGGAGAGAGAGGGGGCAAACAAGCAGGTTTTTTAAATGTTTCTAAATTTCTGACATTTTAACATTTATTTATTTATATTCCACTCAGCTCGCTGTCCAAAGTGACAAATTATGCCAGGTGTTAAAATCAGGCAGATGAGCAGCATATTTTCTGATTTTGTTGTTTTTTCAGTTTTTGTGTTTGTGTTTTCAAGTCAGTGTTGACTCAGGGCAATTGTTTGGACAATCCATGCAATTTTCTTGGCAATATTTTTGGAAGTGGTTTGGCTGAGACAGAGTGACTGACTCAAAGACACCAACTAGCTTCAAGCTGATGATAGAATTAGAACTCACGGTGACACACATTCTAGCCTGGTATTTTAATCCCTACATCAAACTTGCTGTGTTCTGAAGTAAATTCTACTCATTTTTAAATGGGACTTATTCTCTAGTAAACCTGTTTCGGATTATACCACAATAGCAATAGCACTTAGACTTATATATCACTTCACAGTGCTTTACTAAGCCCTCTCTAAGCAGTTTACAGATTGCCCCCAACAATCTGGGTTCTCATTTTACAGACCTCAGAAGGATGGAAGGCTGAGTCAACCTTGAGCCAGTCAGAATCGAACTCCTGGAATGAACAGTAAGTTAGCCTGCAGTACTTCATTCTAACCACTGTGCCACCACGGTTCTTCCTACCTTCTTCTCTTCACTTGTCCTCTGTTGTTTGTTATGTTGTCATAAAAGATTCAAAAAATCCACTTTTAAAAGCAACCCTTTTTTTGCATGCAACAACCACAATATGTTGATGTGTGTTCCTTGGCTATAGGTAGTGAACTTCCATGTTCATTGCAATACGCAATCTAGACCAGTGTTTCTAATGCTCATGGTGACTGGGGAATTTTGGGAATTGAAGTCCACATATCTTAGAATCACCAAGGTTGACAAACATGCCCAAGAGAGACATCAGCTGTTGTTATGTATTCCTCAGTGGTTCAACAACACCAGAACACTCATTAGAGAAACTTGAAATATCTTAAGTAGATGGCAAATCTTTCTACTTGTCTTTACTTTGGGGCCTGGAGAGTACCAGGAGGTCTAACCATACACTTTAAGAAGTATCTGTTAATCTATACCAATTAATAAGAACTTATGAGAGTGCCAGATCAATATGAAAAGCTTTTAGTATCACCTGGAAATTATTATACATTCCTAACTGAGGAAAGGGCAGGACTGTACAGTGAGTGTTTATTTTTAAACCTATCATACTGAAGCTCACTTAGCTCACCAGTAACATTTATTCTATAAAAGAATAACTTTAATCACTATCAACCAGGGAGAAATACTTGCCAATTTATTGCCCAGAGCAAGGAAATGTGATCTAAAGAGACTGCCTAGAAATTAAGAAGAGCTTAAGATGAACAAGGAATGAGCCCTGAATTCCAGTGTAAGCGTTAGAGCCCAGCTGGGAACTATTTTAAGGAATAATAGAGAAGAGAATCTAATTTCTTCCTCAATGAATTCTCAAGTCCAAAATAGCACAGAGTACAACCATTTGTGACACTGTTTTCTTGATGATAATGAAAGCTCTTAAGATTGATCTTGCATAGCTATCAGTATATGTAAGCAATATTCCATGCTGTAAAAAAAAGCCAATGGTAGTAAAACAATTGCTATCTGCAATAATCATGCAATATTGTGATACAGTCTAATTGAAACAGTGGTGAGGATAATTGATAAGGAAAAGTTTCTAACTTGAACTCACAAAATTTAAAATCTGTTTCCTTTTTAAAATTCAAGTGGAGCTTGAAATAATTCTTCTATCAGTAACCAATCTTTTCTCTTTGTTTTCCCAGATCCCAAAACTGGGTTTTAACACATTGCACTAAGCTGTATGTAGGTATGTATGTACATATGCATGCATGTATGCATGTGTCTGTCTATCATCTATCTATCTATCATCTCTATCTTTATAACATCTGTTTATCAAACTCATATGGCATTTATCTTGCCAAAGGCAACTCTAGGTGGCTTACAGAGATTGAATAAAATGCAATGTAAACCATTAAAAACAATAAAGATCTTAAACTTAAAAATTCAATTAAAATAAAACTAAGCAGGATGAAAAGGGAGGGAACAAAGTGGTGCCCAGAGTGGGGTATTCTATACTCCATAAGGCAGTGGTCCCCAACCTTTTTGTACCAGGGACCAGTTTCAAGCACAAACACTTCTTCAAGGACCGGGGGGAGAATCGGGTTTGGTGGTTTGCTTGCAGACGTTTCATTACCTGACTAGGTAACATCTGTGTTGTTACCTGGTCGGGTAATAAAGCGTCTGCCAGCAAACCACCAAGTTCAGGAGCGCCTCGGCCCTGCCTCCTCAGCCCCATCCCTCAGGTGTCTCCCTCCCTCCCTCCCTCCTCAGGTGTCTGCCTCGTTCCTCTCTCAGTCGCTCTCTCGCTCCTCCACCAGCCCAGGAAGAAACTGCTTCAAAGAAGCCGGGGGTGGTGGCTTTCCTCATCGCCGCAGCACCTCCGAGCGCCCGTTTACCCCCCCCGCCCGCCCGCTCGCGATTCAATCCACAGTGCTCCGTTCTGCCTGCCCTGCCTTCTTCGTTTAGGAGCAGGTTCGAAGCTGATAAAAAAGAGGCGAATAGTTATTATTCTCACCAGAAACGAAGAAGGCAGGCAGGCAGGCAGAGCGGAGCACTGTGGATTGAACCGTGCGCGCGGGCGGGCGGGTGGGGTAAATGGGCACTTCGATGCTGCGGCGCAGGAAAAGCCACACACACACACGGCTTCTTTGAAGCAGTTTCTTCCTGGGCTGGTGGAGGAGCGAGAGAAGGCGACTGAGAGAGAGAACGAGGCGGAGAGAAGCCGAAGCTGCTGAGCCAGAGAGCAGGACAGGCTTGGTTGCTTCCTCCCTCCCTTCTCTCATTTGTGTCCTTGATCCCGATCCCAGCAGCATTCACGAAGCGAAGAAAGCCGCCATTTTTTTTAAAAAAAAAATCTTTGCGGCCCAGTACAGAGTGCTCCACGGACGGTGCAGGTCCATGGCCCAGTGGTTGAGGACCCCTGCCATAAGCCATCTCTAACATGCCAACCCTCCATTGCGGCTTCAGGTTACTTGACACAGTCACGTCTTCAAGGCCTTTTCAAGGTCCTCAAGGCTAAGAGGTGGGGGAGGATCTCAGAGAGAACTTGGGAAAGATTCCATGGATGAAAATCCTGAAGGGGAAAACAACTCAAGAATTTTGGGAAACTAAAAAGTATGATCATAGAAGCCCAGACCAGCACAATACCACTGAGAAAGAAAAACAAGAAACCCAAGAAGAAACCAGCATGGCTGCACAAAGATCTCTCTGGCAAATTGAAAGAAAAAAAGGACAAGTACAAAAAATGGAAAGAAGGACAGCTAAGGCAGAATATCAGCAGATAGCCAGAATCTGCAAAGACGAAGTCAGGATAGCAAAGGCTCAGAATGAATAAAGACTTGCAACAAAAGTCAAAGATAATAAAAAAAGTTTCTTCCAACATATAAATAACGAGAAAAAAATCAAGGAAACAGTCAGTCCACTAAAAAGAGAAGATGGCAAGGAAGTAACAGGCAAGAGAGAGAAAGCAGAACTGCTTAACTCATTCTTTGCATCTGCCTTCACGCAAAAAGAAACTATAGCTCAACCCACCAAAAACATGACTGTAAAAGACAGACCAGAAATAAAAGTTAAAATAAGCAAAAAAAATAGTAAGAGAACACCTGTCTGATCTTGATGAACACAAATCACTGGGGCCTGATGGATTACATCCCAGAGTTTTAAAGGAGCTGACAGAGGTCATCTCAGAACCACTGCACCATATCTTTCAAAAATCCTGGAGCACCGGGGAACTACCAGAGGACTGGAAAAGAGCTGATGTGGTTCCCATTGTTAGGTATAACATTGATACCAAATATGGTTTGGGTGAATAAATATATAAAACTTAGATATCATGGTTTAAGTGCTTATCACTTTAAGCACAATGCAGCAGGCAATTAGCCGATTAAGGGTGCGGTTAGAAGTTACAATATAAGGAAGCATTAGAAGCTGGAAAGCTTGCTGTCTCTGACTGTTACTGTCTGTTACTGTAACTGTGTGCTGCTGCGAATTACTGTGTGCTGCTGCGACTAACTGTGATTACTGACTGTGAGTGCCTGTGACTGAACTGTTATTGTTTGCTACTGTTTGCTGATTTACTGCGTAATTCTACTGAATATCCAGCGTTTGTTTCTCTGGAGAGTGAAACCGGAGGAGGAGAAGATATCTTTATCGGCTGATAAAGATATTGCAAGGACTCTTAACTTGGACTATACTAGTGAGTCTTACTGGATGGAAATACTGTGAATGACTTAATGGACTGAATGACAATGCTTAAACTCTAACTGGATTAAAAACTATTTAAACTACAAACAGTGTTTGTGTTCAGTGTGTGTATACTCTGGGGCCCTTCCGCTCTCCTTTGGTTGCCTGGCTTGACTACTGCTGCAATACTTTTCTAGGGTTAATTCCCAAACCCTAACATTGGTTATGGGCCCAGCAGCATAGTCTAACTAACCAGGATATAGCAGAGAGAGTTGGTGTGAGTTGCACATTACTGTAAAAACAAACTGTTTTAATTAGTTTAAAATAGTCAAAATATCTGAAGAGTAATGGCACAAGTAAATTTGTCACAACTGTCCATGATATCCAGGCTGGATGGAACAAACTATGTTTCATGGTCAATGAAATGTAGTTTACTTCTACGCAGAGAAGGATTGTGGGACATTATAGCAAACCCACCAGATGTGAGTAGCTGGGATCCTGCTGATGATGATGATAAAGAAAAGTTACAAGACTTTAAACTGAAGAATGAGCAGGCTTTATGCATCATAGGACTGACTCTCTGTGATCAGCAGCTTGTCCATATTCGTGGAGAAGAAAATGCTGCAAACTGCTGGGAGAACCTCAGGAAGATTTATGTTCGGGACAGTGTAGGAGCACATATAAATCTTACACGGAAGCTTTTTCGAACGCATCTTCAGAGGAATGGAGATATGTTAGTTCATTTAAACTGTATGAAGAGCATTTTTCAAGAATTGCAAGAAAAAGAGCTTATATTTAATGAACTGCAACAAGTCTACATAATATTATCTTCATTAGATCAAAGCTATGATGACTATGTGACTTCGTTAGAAGTATTGCCAAAAGAAAGCCTCTCATTAACCGAGATTACAGGCAGGCTACTAGAAGAAGCCAGAAGAAGGCGTGAGCGTGACGAGCTGAGAGAAGATAAGAAAGAAGAGAAATTATCTTCAAAGCTTGAAAGAAACCAGCAAAGCAAAGTACAGCACCTGGAAGAAGAGAATTTATCTTCAACGGCATACACAATTAAAAAGTGTTTTAATTGTGGAGGCAGAGGACATTTGGCAAGATTCTGCAAAAAGAGAAAAAGCCAGAATGTAAAAAAGCCAAAGAAAGCATTTGAACTAGCCATGTTTAGCAACTCTGATGTGAAGAATAATTTATGGGTGGTTGACAGTGGCGCATCCCACTGCATCACAAGAGATAAGACAAAATTTATAAAAATGTCTACAAGTTCTCAACATATATCTCTTGCAATGGCTGGAACCTGAAAGCGAAAGGTCAAGGTTTTGCACGTTGTCCGTACATAAACCAGGATATAAAAATGTTGTATGTACCGCAACTAAAGTTTAATTTGCTTTCAGTAAGGGTATTAGATAAATTAGGTTATGTAATTACTTTTAAGGATAATAATTGCATAATTGAAAAAGATAACAAAAGGGTAACTGCAGCTTTAAATGGAACATTATATGTCTTAGATAATAGTAAGAAAGGGAGGCTCAAACTGTATTTAATAATATAAAGCCTCATGATGAATGTATCCATTTATTGCATAGGCGTTTGGGGCATGTAAATTTTAAAATGCTAAAACGTACAGTTGAGTTATCTGAAGGAATAAGGATAAAATCTTGTGATAAATATTTGCGTTGTAATGTTTGCTGTGAAGATAAGAGCAAGGTATTGCCTGCAAATAGGCTAAATGGTTTCAAAACAAAAGAACCTTTAGAAGTAGTATTTGCAGACATCATAGGTCCAAAGAAACCCAGTATGGGGGTGCTAGATATATACTGAGCATTATGGACCATTATTCTAGATATGGGTTTTGCTATTTAATGAAAAGCAAAACTGAAACATATCAACATTTTTCAATTGGCTTAGGTTTGCTGAAAGAAAGGCTAAAAGGCAACTGATAACCCTGGTGACAGATAATGGTACGGAATTTATTAATAACAAATTCCAGAACAGACTTAAGGTAGATGGAATAGAGCATAAGAAGTCTGCTCCATACAGGCCAGAACATAACGCTTTTATTGAAAGAAGAGGCCAAACACTACAGGCAATGGTTAGAACAATGTTAAATGATTCTGGGTTACCTGATTCTTTGTGGGGAGGCTACAATGTGTGCTAATAACATATTGAACAACGTTGTTAATACAACAACAGGTGAAATACCATTCACCAGATGGCATGGCAGGAAACCTGATCTAAGTTACCTGCACACATTTGGTGCACCAGCATGGGTGCATATTCCTGCACAACTCAGAAAAAAAGGGCAACATAGAGCTAAAAGATTTTTCTTCGTTGGTTATCAGGCAAACCATAGGGCATATAGATTTTGGGAGAAAGGCACATCTAAAGTGTTATGTAGTGCTAGTGCCCAATTTCTAGAACATGAAGGATGGGAGAAATTAGAACAGGATGCCAATAAAGATGTAATTATTGAATCCTATAGAAATCCCATTAGTTATCCCTGTAACTTTAAAAATAAAGTAAAGAGACAAATACAGGATGAAATAGTGCCCATAAAGGAAGAAACAGATTCAATAGCTGAACAGGATGAGGAAGATGAACAGGTAGTAGTTCAACAAAGTCCTCCTGTAAGCCCTGTAATTCCCAGAAGAACTACACGTGTATCTAGACCGCCTGATAGGTACCAGGCTAACACAGTGTGCCAGATTAATCAAGTTCCTAATTCTGTTGAAGAAATTAAAAAGTATCCTAATAAGGAAAAAGAAAGATGGTATGCAGCAATGAATAAGGAACTGAATTCATTAAGAGATGATGGTGTATATGAAAATGCCAAATTACCTGTAGGAAAGAAATCCATTGGCTGCAAATGGATATTTAAGGTAAAAACAGATAAAGATGGTAATTTAATCCATAAGGCAAGGTTAGTAGCCCAAGGTTTTAGGCAGAATGCTAATGACTATGATGAGGTGTTTGCACCTAGTCTTAAGGCAGCAACCTTGAGAGCAGCTTTAGTGTGGGCAGCTAGTAAAAACTATATAGTTAACCATTTAGATGTGGAAACTGCTTACTTGCATGCCCCATTAAAACATATTATTTATATGAATAAACCTGTTGGTATTAAAAGTGAAAGTAAGAATAATAATGATTGTTGGTTGTTAAAGAAAAGTCTCTATGGTCTTAAACAATCAGGCTATGAATGGAACCAGTATATTGTAAAGGAACTAGACAATATAGGATTTAAAGCTGGTTTAGCCGATCCATGTCTGTTTAAGAGGGAGACAAATGGGAAAGTATCATTATTATTACTATTCACAGATGATATTGCTTTGATTACTGAAACTAATGATGAAGCAAATAAAATAATAGCATCATTAGGAAAGAGAATAAAGATCAAGCAATTAGGGAGATAAAGAAGTATCTCGGTTTGAATATAAAGAAAACACGGAAAGGTTTTAAGATATCTCAGGAAGATAAGATAAGCAAATTGCTAAAAGATTACAAGATGGAGCTTTGTAAGCCAGCTAAGACTCCAATGAGTCAGGAGTTTAGCAACACTGATGTACAAAGCCCTGAGTTTGATAAGGTGATTTATCAATCTTTAATTGGTAGTTTGAGTTATATTAGTAATTGGTCTAGACCAGATATTTCATACTGTGTGAATCAGTTGGCTAGATTCAATTCTGCACCGTGTGAAAGACACTGGATAGCAGCTAAGAGGATATTAAGATATCTTAAAAAGACAATGAATTATTCATTGTATTTAGAACCAAAGGGTGATTTAATTCTGTGTGCTTATGCAGATGCTAGCTTTGCATCAGAAAGAGACACTAGAAAATCGACTTCAGGAACAGCCATAATGCTGGGTAATACATTAATAGGCTGGAAGTCAATAAGACAACAGCATATAAGTTTGTCTACTATGGAGGCAGAATTCTCCTGTTTATCATTGTTATGTACAGAATTAATAATGTATAAACAAATGTTAATTGATATAGGTATAACAGTAGATTATCCTATAATTATACATGAAGATAATCAGGCAGCAATTCAAATGGCCACAAATATTGGAGTAAAAACAAGGAGCAAACATACAGATCTAAGATACCTAAACGTGAGACAATCTGTAAGAAGTAAGATGATTCAGCTAGAGTACTGTATGTCGGAGGACAATTTAGCTGATAATTTTACTAAAGCCCAAGGTGCCAGTAAGCACCAGGAGAGTTGTGAAAAATATGGGATAAGATTGTAAAGGTATTATATATTTATTTCACCCAAAAGGGAGTATGTTAGGTATAACATTGATACCAAATATGGTTTGGGTGAATAAATATATAAAACTTAGATATCATGGTTTAAGTGCTTATCACTTTAAGCACAATGCAGCAGGCAATTAGCCGATTAAGGGTGCGGTTAGAAGTTACAATATAAGGAAGCATTAGAAGCTGGAAAGCTTGCTGTCTCTGACTGTTACTGTCTGTTACTGTAACTGTGTGCTGCTGCGAATTACTGTGTGCTACTGCGACTAACTGAGATTACTGACTGTGAGTGCCTGTGACTGAACTGTTATTGTTTGCTACTGTTTGCTGATTTACTGCGTAATTCTACTGAATATCCAGCGTTTGTTTCTCTGGAGAGTGAAACCGGAGGAGGAGAAGATATCTTTATCGGCTGATAAAGATATTGCAAGGACTCTTAACTTGGACTATACTAGTGAGTCTTACTGGATGGAAATACTGTGAATGACTTAATGGACTGAATGACAATGCTTAAACTCTAACTGGATTAAAAACTATTTAAACTACAAACAGTGTTTGTGTTCAGTGTGTGTATACTCTGGGGCCCTTCCGCTCTCCTTTGGTTGCCTGGCTTGACTACTGCTGCAATACTTTTCTAGGGGTTAATTCCCAAACCCTAACACCCATCTTCAAAAAAGGAAAAAAAACAGACCCAGGAAACTTTTAAATAATATTGCTTTTTTATCTTCTCCCAGTTTAGAAACAATCAGCCTAACATCAATACCCGGGAAGATACTGGAAAAGATAATAAAAAAACAGATCTGCCAACATCTAGAAACAAGTAAAGTCATAACTAGCAGTCAGCACTGGTTTGTTAAAAACAGATCATGCCAAACCAATCTTATTTCATTCTTCAACACAGTGACTAAATTAGTAGACCAGCAAAATACTGTGGACATAATATATTTAGATTTCAGCAAGGCAGTAGACAAAGTCTACTTTTTAAAAAAAACCACAAAGTTTTTATTTTTTATTACAAACATACGAACAAAACATAAAAACATAAAACCATCTTTCAATTATATACATACAGTGTGTCAGTTGGTTGCAATCTTTTGTGCTATCCTTTTTTTACCATTACTCACAAGTTATATAAATTCTCACCTTATCAATCTAGCTTGTGATAATATAATATCAATTATTAAACATTCATTTGACTATTTTTCCATCATTTTATATGAGATATTCTAATTTTCATTATGATTTAATCTTATACATTCATCCAATGGTTATATATTTTATATTGTATTCTATATCAATCTATTAACTTTTATTGTAAGGCTTACTAGTCTATTTCTTTACCATGTCTTTTTATCTAACCATTGATAAAATAAATCCCATATCATATAAAATTGTTTATCCTCTTGTTCTCTAATTTCAAATGTCAATTTACTCATTTCAGCACAGTCCATGATTTTCTTAATAATTTCCTCCTGCATAGGTATTTTTTCATTTTTCCAGTTCTTAGCAAATACAATTCTAGCTGCTGTTAAAACATTTACAATCAAATATTTCAATTCTTTACAATATATTTCCGGTATAATTCCCAATAAAAATATCTCAGATTTAAAGTCTATGTGTTGTTTTGTCATTTTTTCCAACCATGTGTGAATTATAGTCCAATATCTTTTTGCATCCGAGCATGTCCACCACATGTGGTAATATGAACCAGATATCTGATGACATTTCCAACATTTATCCGATTTATCCTTGAACATCCTGGCAATTCTCGTCGGGGGTAAGTGCCACCTGTAAAACATCTTATACAAATTTTCTTTATACACAGTTGACATTGTCATTTTATAATTTTGAGACCACAATTTTTGCCATTTATCTAAGTCAATCCCATATCCAAAATTTCTCCCCCACGCAATCATTGTTTCTTTTACTTGTTCTTCCTCTAATTTAAACTCTAGCAAATGTCCAGAAAGTTTTTTGACTACTTTTTCATCAGTACCTGTCAAAATTTTATCTAAATCAGTCAACTTGTCATAGATACCTTCTGTTTTAACATCTTTATCAAATTTAGATTGTATTTGCAAATACGAAAACCAATTCATTTTTACACCTTGTTCTTCCAACGCTTGCATAGATTTAAGTTCATCCTTTTCATTCAATATCTCACCATATATATCTGTTTGTTCCTTTTTTATATATTATTGGATAGGAAAAAGCTTCAATAGTAGATAACCATAGTGGAATTTTTAAATAATATTGCTGTTTTATCTTCTTCCAGTTTAGAAACAATGCTTCTCGAATATAATGTCTTCTAAAATACTCCTGCGTTTTAGTTCCCTTATACCACAGGAAGGCATGGCACCCTAACAGCAAGTCATGTCCTTCCAAATTCAAAAGTCTAGTATTCCTTAATGTTATCCACTCCTTTACCCACATCAAACTCATTGCCTGGTAGTATAATTCCCAATTGGGCAAAGCAAATCCTCCTCTTATTCTTGCATCTTGTAACAATTTAAGTTTTATTCTCGCTTTCTTCCCCTGCCAAATGTATTTTGGCACTATTTTGTTTAAATCTTCAAAAAATTCTTTCCCTAACCTGATTGGAATTGTCTGGAATAAGTATAAGATGCTGGGCAACACATTCATCTTAATTGTAGATATTCTCCCAATCAGTGATAATTGTAAATTTTCCCATTTTATCAAATCTGTCGCAATCTGTTGTTTAAGTTTGAGATAATTGTCCTCCTTAAGTGTGCTACATCTTGGTGTTATATGTATCCCTAAATACTTAACCTTGTTTGTGACCTGGATCCCCCAAACTTCCTCCAATTCTTTCTTTGGTCTTACTAACATGTTCTTTGCTAAAATCTTTGTTTTATCTTTATTTATTTTCAAACCTGCTACTTTCCCATACTCTTCTATCTTTCCCATACTCTTCTATCCAATGGAGCCTCTAATATAAATACCAGGTCATCTGCAAAAGCTTGTAATTTATACTCTTCTTTTTTAATTTTCATTCCTTTTATTTCTTTTTCTTCTCTGATGTTCCTATTCAGCACTTCCAGTGTTAACACAAACAACAGAGGCGACAGTGGACAGCCTTGTCTAGTCCCTTTTCTTATATCTATAAAGTCTGTTAACTCTCCATTTATCATAACCTTTGCGGTTTGTTTATGATATATCGTTTCGATGGCTTGAGTAAATTTTTTACCAAAGCCCATTTGGTCCAATTGTAACAGCATAAAACGCCAATTCACATTATCAAAGGCTTTTTGTGCATCTATAAACATCAGAGCCATTTGTTTTTCAGGATGTGCCTCATAGTATTTCAGTGTATCTAAAATTATTCTCTTATTATCTTTAATCTGTCTCTTCGGCAGAAATCCATTTTGATCAGGATGAATAAAATTGTTTAAATATCTTTTCAGTCTTTCTGCCAGAATTGAAGCAAAAATTTTATAATCTGAATTTAATAGTGATATAGGTCTGTAATTTTTAACATGCTGTGGGTCTGTGTCCTCCTTCAGTACAAGTGTTATATATGCTTCTGACCATGTTTCGGGTATTCTCTTCTTCGTCATAACTTCATTCATAATTTCTAATAAGTGAAGATTCAATGTTTCCTGGAATGTCTTATAAAATTCCACTGGCAAACCGTCCGGACCTGGTGCTTTCCCAATGTTTTGCTTTTTTAAAGCTTCTGTTAATTCCATCATTGTTATGTTACTTTCTAACATTGTTTCAATATCTTTGGGTATCTGGGGCAAATTTGCTTCCTGTAAGTATTGTTGAATTCTTTCTTCTTGAACATTCTCTTGATGGTACAGGTTTCCATAGTAATCTTGAATAATTTTTTTCTTCTCCGCATTTCCATAGCATACATGTCCTTGTTCGTTTATCAATTGATTTATTCTTCTCGAGTCTTGTTCCTTTCTCATTTTATATGCTAGCCATCTGCCTGGTTTATTTGCATCTTCAAAATAGTTCTGCTTAGCATTTTTAATTTTTTGTGCTATTTCTTCTTTTTCCGTTAGCCCCATTTTATGTTTAGTTATGTCCATTTTAATTTTAATGTCCTTTTTTTGTGGAAATTTCTGTAGTTCTTTTTCCAGCCTCTTGTAGTCATCTTCCAATATTTTAAAGGTTTTTCTCTGTTTTATATTTCTTTTCCTTGTATAGTCCATTATCAAGCCTCTTATATAAGCCTTCATCATGTCCCAGAGGTTCTGTAATGATGTATCCTCTTTTGTATTTTCTTTAAAGAAAAAAGTCAATTCTCTCTCAATTTTCTGTTTAAAATCTTTTCCCTTTAATATTGTATTATTTAAAGTCCATCTAGATCTCCTTTTTTGTCCTTTCCATACAAGTGTTATTGGATTGTGATCTGCCCAAGTACTTGCTTCTATTTCAATGTCTTGTATGTTAGAAAGCAATTCTATTGACATCCATGTCATATCTATTCTAGACCATGATGCATGTCTATTTGAATAAAAGGTATATTGTTTATTTTCCGCATTTCTCTCTCTCCATGCATCTTTTAAGTTTCACAACCTACTTCTTAGTAAGCTAGACAAAAGTGGAATAGATAGCACCACCACTAGATGGACTCGCAACTGGCTGGCAAACCGTACTCAACGAGTAGTTCTTAATTGGTCTAAGTCTACATGGAGGAAGTAAGCAGTGGGGTGCCACAAGGTTCCGTCTTAGGCTCAGTACTCTTCAATATTTATTTATTTATTTATTTGATTTGATTTGCCAATTGTTTACAAGATAATAAGTATAAGTGTATACATAGTTGTGAATACATGAAATGGGTACATATAAGAAAAATAAAAAGAAGAATAAGAGAAACAATAGGACAGGGACGGTAGGCACGTTGGTGCACTTATGCACGCCCCCTACAGACCTCTTAGGAAAGGGGTGAGGTCAATAGTAGACAGTCTAAGGTTAAAGTTTTTGGGGTTTGGGAAGAAACTACAGAGTCGGGTAGAGTATTCAGACATTGACCACTCTATTGTTGAAGTCGTATTTCCTGCAATCAAGTTTGGTGCGGTTAACTTTGAGTTTGTATCTATTGTGTGGTCTTGTGTTGTTATGGTTGAAGCTGAAGTATTCATTGACAGGTATCTTCATTAATGACTTAGATGAGGAAATAGAAGGGGAACTTACCAAATTTGCTGGCAGAAATAGCTAACACCCAAGAAGATAGGCTCAAGACCCAGATGGATCTTGACAGACTAGAACACTGGACCATATCTAACAAAATGAAATTCAATGTAGAGAAAAGTAAAGTCATACACTTAGGCAAGAAAAACCAAAAGTACACATATAGACTGGGTGAAACCAGGCTCTATAGCAGTAACTGTGAGAGGGATCTTGGAGTCTTAGTGGACAACCAGCTAAATATGAGCCAGCAGTGTGCAGCAGCAGCCAAAAAGCTAATGCATTCCTAAGTTGTATTAACAGAGGGATACAATCAAGATCAAGGGAAGTACTAATACCACTCTATAAAGCCTTAGTAAGACCACACCTAGAGTACTGCATCCAGTTTTGGTCACCACGTTATACAAAAGATGTTGAGACTCTAGAAAAAGTACAGAGAAGAGCAACCAAGATGATTAGGGGACTGGAGACTAAAACATATGAAGAACGATTACAGGAACTGGGCTTGGCTAGTCTAGTAAAGAGAAGGACCAGGGGAGACATGATAGCAGTCTTCCAATATTTGAGGGGCTGCCACAGGGAGGAAGGGGTTGTTGAGGCAATTCCCCGTTAGGAGAATGAGCGCATACAGGGAGACGTATTTGAGAGTAGTGTTTGAATTATACACACACAGTACACAGATACACTGTACAGTAAATGTAGGTTTTTACTTCCAGAAAGGTTTAAGCAAAGTTCAAGATAAGCAGTCCAAAGTCATTCACAAGTAAATCAGTCAGTTTTCAATCCAGGGATAATCCAATAACAAATTTCAGTGTCAAAAACAGTTCAGTATCAGACTTACATTAAATCTAGTAATATCAGTCAATTAGAAGAAATGGAGCAACGGCAATACTTTCCAACAGAAGGAAACAGAGATGCACTCAGACACACTCTCTTCTGAGACTAAGACTAAACAATTCAGGTTTCTGGCTCCATCTTATGGCTGTTTGAGAAACCACACCCAATTTGCATGGTCTTGCATTCCCTTAAAGATATAGTACTAAAATGTTTATCCTGGTTTATATATTTCTAACCCAAAAACCTGTTAGGTGACTTATATTCTTAACAGGGGTC
This sequence comes from Notechis scutatus, assembly GCF_049901735.1. Classification (NCBI taxonomy): domain Eukaryota; kingdom Metazoa; phylum Chordata; class Lepidosauria; order Squamata; family Elapidae; genus Notechis; species Notechis scutatus. The sequence continues at coordinate 41,615,770 of NC_142010.1, forward strand.
AAGCTATTTTCTAAAGTGCCTGTAGGCCAGACAAGGAATAATGGATGGAAACTGAACAAGGAGAGATTTAACCTGGAAACAAGGGGAAGCTTTCTGACAGTGAGAACAATCAACCAATGGAACAGCTTGCCCTCGGAAGTTGTGGGAGTGCCATCACTTGAGACTTTTAAGAAGAGATTGGGCTTCCATTTGTCAGAAATGGTGTAGGGTCTCCCGCTTGGGCGGGGGGTTGGAGTAGATGACCTACAAGGTCCCTTCCAACTGATTATCTGTTATCTATCTGTTATCTGATCTCAGGGAGCAAGATGTTCCAGAAGGCAGGAGACATGTCAGAAAAGGCTCTTCTTCTGGATCCCACCAGTCAAAATTTCTTGGCTGATGGGGTCTGCAGCATGCTCCTTCTGCTGGCACAGGGTCAGCTAATCCCATCAGGGTGAGCTGGTTTCTCAGATAATCTGGACCCATCCCATGTTTTTTTTAACAAAATTAAACCATAATTAGGTATGTTTGCAATTCACACTAAATAATAAAACATAAAAGGACAACATCTAGGTTCACATGAAACCTACACAAAGTAGTCCATCTGAGCATTTTCACATTGCACAGTTCCCCAATTCTCGGAACCATTTCGAAACTAGTCATGTGATTTTCAGTTCTAAAAATATAGCAACACTGAAGGAATTTTATTGATATTATTAGGAGGGAATAAGTGAGATTGTTTTTTTATATTTTTTATTTTTTTTTTTTTTTTTTTTTTTTTTTTTTTTTTTTTTTTTTTTTTTTTTTTTTTTTTTTTTTATTTTTTTTTTTTTTTTTTTTTTTTTTTATTTTTTTTTTTTTTTTTTATTTGTTAATTTTTTATTTTTTTTTTTTTTTTTTTTTTTTTTTTTTTTTTTTTTTATTTTGGGGTCGGGGAAGGTAGCCTTTAGGCATGAACCAGGGGGGAAAAAAGTAATCTCCTCTTTGGACATCATGGTCAGGAAGAGAGGCAACATAGGAATTCTTTCCAATGACAGTACAATTGTCAGCTACAATGTGATATATAATGTGATATAATGTGATTTTTGGGAGAGTACAAATCTGTATGATACATGGCCTTCCTAAGTGGGAAGAAGTTTTACTTGAAAATTACAAGAAAGAAATATGTGGTCATTTGTCTTAACTTTAGAGAAGGACAATTTTTCACCTTATATGTGAAATAAAATTCCTGATTGATTTAATCAGGCAGAAGCTCCAGGAATGTATCTGAAGATGTTTCATGTCCATTTTTATGTATAGCTTTCTTCTAACATTCCTCACTGGTTTTTTTCATTAGCAATCAACACAGAAACACAATCCATCAATTCCATATGGCCAATCAAACTGTGAGTTCATATTTCTTGGAGTGTTTTGTCTATTAGAGAGTACAAAAGAAAATTCCTTGATTAAAATTTGTTCAGAATACTAACATTCATTAACAGTCCACTGACTATGGAATAATGGTAATTTTAATTAATAGAATCCGGTATGCAAAACACAGTCCTGATGATTCAAGAAGTCCAATGTGAAATTAATTATGTGTTCTCATAATTCTTAATAACTAGACATTTTCCAAATTCATCACTCACAAAGGTTGAAATGGAGCCATGCCAAAAAAAAAAAAAAAACAGTCCAGATTTCTCTCACATGGGCAACACTCATGCAATATGTAAGACAATGCCTTGCATTCCAGAAAGTTACTAACAGCCTTGAGTTACTAGTAGTCCTTGACTTACAACAATTCATTCAGCACTGTTCAAAGTTATAAAGGCGCTGAAAAAAGTTATTTATAACCAATCCTTACACATACAGCCATTATAGTATCCTCATGGTCATGTGATTAAAATTTGAGTGCTTGGCAACTGATGTGCTTGTGGTGGTTGCAACATCCCGGGGTCAGATGATCACCATTGGTGATCAGTTTTCAACCCAGCCAGTTTCCAACAAGCAAAGTTAATAATGGAAACTGGATTAATGACCATATGATTCACTTAAGAAAAATGCAATATTTCCAATATTTTATACAAATATGTAGTAATATACCTTGAAAATAAAGAAATAAAATTTTTATTTTATTTTTTTTTTTTTTTATTTTTTTTTTTTTTTGAAGGATTTATTAGATGGAGTAAGGGGGTTTAGGGGTTTTATGTTTTTTTTAAAAAAAAAATTTTGGGGGGGGGTTAATTAAAAGGTTTTTTGGGGGTTTTTTTTTGGATTTGGGGGGGGAATTTGTGTTTAAAATTTTTTTTTTTTTTTTTAAATAATTAAATTTTTTTTTTTTTTTTAAAAATTTTTTTTTTTTTTTTTTAGGTGTTTTTTGTTTTTTTTTTTTTTTTTTTTTTTTTTTTTTTTTTTTTTTTTGTTTTTTTTTCTTTGGATTTTATTTTTTTTTTTTTTTATTTTAACTTCTTTTTATTTTTTTTTCTTTTTTTTTTTTTTTTTTGTTTTAAACAAAAGATTCCTCCAAAAATTGGCCCAGGAGGTTTTTTTCAGAGTTGACAAAAGGTATAAGGTGTTGTCCCACAGTAAGTGTCTAGAAATTTGAAAGATATTCAACATTTTCTGAGTTTTACCAATTTTTATACACAGTTCATCTCTAATTTTGAAACCGCCACAAAAACACTCAACTTCTGAAAAAAAGGACACAAAATTAAATGGTCTACCCAAAATCAAGCAACCTTTCAGGACTTGAACTACCTCTTATTCCTAGATCCTGGGTGTCTTATATTCTTCTTACAGCCTCTGTTTACTCAGCAAGAGGCACTCGCTCCTCATAGCTGATTACGAAATCCACCAGAAAGCAGATTTTTCTCTGGCCATTTTTCTCTCTTCCTTATCTTTTTTTTCCTGTTGAAATCCATTGGCACTCCTGTTTGCTTTCTCTGTTCACTCATCACCCAGAGAATAAAGAATTGTCAATTTTATTTCTACTTGCTGTTGGTGTCTACTATCAGTCTAGTCCAGATAAGGTCAGCAATTTTGATCCCATTTGAATTCTTTTTTTAATGTCCTAGTCAGGCTCTGCTAGAAATGTGTGTGTGTGTGTGTGTGTGTGTGTGTCTATACAGAGAGACATGCATAGAAGTTTATACTAGATGTGCACTATTTGATATTTCAATTGTTTAAAATTAAAACCATCTTTATTTCTCTCAGAAGTTATTTTCCAATTTTTTTGTTTCTAAAAACGTTCTGCATAGTTGGAGAATATTTTCAGTTGGATCACATCTCTTCATTTTTATGTAGTTTTTGTCTTCTATCAATCCTTAGCTTTATTAATGCTCTCAGATGTTTCCTTTTGGCCACTTTTACAGTGAACGCATTCTAATGTTACTTCAGTGATGGATGGCATAGGAATAATGATACTTACAATCCTTTTACCGCCCCCTAATTGTGCAGTCTTTAGTGGGTGGTGGGTGGTGCTCATCTCCATTTTTAAAGCCAAAAAAACCAGCATTTTCTGGAGGCATTTCTGTGATCATGTGGCCAGCAGGATATCATGCTGCAGCAGCACAGAGTGTACACCGAAACACAGAACACTGCTCCCTTTCTGCATGTGTGGTACCTATTCATCTACTTGCTGTCTAACAGTTCAAATACTTATAGTATCAACAGGAAAACCAGCATGCATTTGCCTATATTACAAGTTGTAAGAAACATACAGGAAGGAAAATAGGCTTTAAAAAAAAGACTGATGCTGAGACAATTCCAGAATGACCCATAAAGAAATCACCTGCCATTAAAGCTTGTGTATTTAAGGAAGATTTTTCAGTTGAACACAAGATAGAGTGACCCAAAGATCATGAAAGCATCTCTTAAGAAAAGCATGCTGAAGTAACAATTCTAACCTTATTAGTATCAAGAAGCTGCCAGAAGAAACAGCATTTTACAGAATTTCTGAGCAGCTGCTCTGACTCCCTCACCACCTCTTGCCCAAATAGGCCTGTTGCCAGGGCTACTGATATTTCTTTTGAGTTTCTGCTCTTCAACTTTCTTTCCTCTCTGCTTACTTGTCCATGGTTTTCCCATGCTGAAAAGTACCTTTCTCTACCCCTTTTCCTTCCTTCTCTGCAGACTCAACTCTTCCTTCATATAAGCTTATTTTCATTCAAATGCAGTACTTTCCAGAACACATATCTGTATGGCATCATCTGAGCTTCCCTTTTCAACTACCAGCAAGTTGAATTTTATCTTCTCACAAGAGAACTGCTGAGCTAAACAAGCTTAGGAGAGGAAAGGCAGAAACAGAAACCTTAACAATATTCGGTTACTTATAAATTATTTGTTTTAAACCCATATCAGTAAGTGAATGTGATCAAGGTATCTCCCCTGCCAGGTAAATTGCTGAATGTTGTTGAGGTGTCTGTGTGTCTGTGTGTGTGTGTGTGAATAACAATAGCACTTAGACTTATATACCACTTCACAATGCTTTACAGCCCTCTCTAAGTGGTTTACAGAGTCAGCATATTGCCCCCAACAATCTGTGTCCTCATTTTACTGTCCTGGGAAGGATAGAAGGCTGAATCAACCTTGAGCTGGTCAGGACTGAACTCCTGGCAGTGGGCAGAATTAGCCTTTCTAATTAACTTTCTAACTTTAACCACTGTACCACCATGGCTCTTGTATGTGTATGTATGTGTATGTATGTGTATATATGTGTTCTGACCAAGGCTTCCTGAGACCATAATTAAACACATGCTTAGTCCAAATAGTCTCGAGATAACCTTTCTCTCCTTTGAATTGCTGCCAACAAGTGCAAATTAAATGTAAAAAAACCAACCGAAATACAAAGTCCACATAGAGCTTCAAGGTTTAATCTGAACAGAGCAAATGACTTTGTTTCCTGCAAAGGTTTCTCTACCTTTGCACCTCCTTTATATCTTAGGGGAGGGGCAGTCACTTCTAAGCCTTACTCCCAAGTCACCCCTTTTGTCTTAGCTACTCTTATTGTCTAGCAGCTCTGCGCACACGCGCACTGGGAACAGGTTCCCCCGGGTCCTCTGCCTCGCTGCTGCCAGACTCTGAAGACTCTGAAGGCAGCACCCCACTCTCAAATGGTCCTGGCCCCATCTCTGCATCAGATGCAGGACCCTCATCCAAGTGCTCTCCAATCTCCTGGACTGATCCCTGTTCTTCCCCACTCTTCGATTCCGCTGCCATTTGCACAGGCTGCCAGCAAACTACAATAATATGTATGTATATGTGTACAAAGAGATTCCTGGACATTAAAAAAAGTTTCTGAGACTTCAGTTCTAGTCACCAGAGTGCCCAACACAGGATCACATCTAAAATGCTTTCCAAGCATTTTCCCAAAATAAATTTTCTAGAGCCTGCCACTCTTCCAGAATCCTTATACAGATGTATTATTCTAAAACAAAAGCATAAAAAGCTTGTTATTTTTTAAAGCTTGATCATTCCCAACTTCTGTTTAAGCTATAGTGCATTTCAAATCTTTCATCAGTCTTAGAACTCAGTAACTGAAAATTTTATATGAAAGAAACCCAAGTGCAATACCTTGTCTGGCCTTTATGAATCAATATCATCAAGGGTATAAGTGAATCATAAAACTGCTACAGTTTTGTTATCATACTTCATTTCCACTATATCTATAAAGCTATTCTACATTAATATAGAGAATCTAGTCTGAATGGTAGTTAGTAGTACTCAGACCAAAATCTGGTTCTTATATCACTTTAATAGGAAGTAAAATATTGATAAACAAATCCTCCATTTTCAACCTGATACAGAGCTGTTTGCAACATTACACTGGGACTAACTGCCCAGAGTTGCTATCTTAAATGCCATTCTGAATTCCCTCCGTGGGAATCTAAAGGGAAGGGAAAGGAGAGCCAAATGACAAAATGAATGTGGCAATGAATTGTCCAGCTCTTTTGTCATTGCATTGTGATTCTGATACACAAAACTACATGGATTGGAACTTGTGTTGTTATGTCAAGATGCCTTCTCATGTTGATTAATTCACATCTTGTTTTGAGTGCCCTGCTTCCCTCTCTTGGTTGATTTTTGAAATTATTCTGGCAGTTGTATAAATATGACCATCAATGAGACATAATCACTCCAACACTGGAGGTTTTTAAGAAGAGATTGGACAACCATTTGTCTGAAATATTATAAGTTTTCCTGCTTGAACAGGGGGTTGGACTAGAAAAACCTTCAAGGTCCCTTCCAACTCTGTTATTCTGTTATAATAGGATGACATTACAAAGGGTAAGCAACCCTTTGCTTGCTACTCAGGTTAAACTCTCAAAACCTCCCCAAAATACAGTTCTATTTGTAAAACAAAAGGCCCAATTTTCTTTACTGATCATAGTCTTACTCTAGGCTTGAGTGCCAAGATAATCTAAAAAGTTGATTTGAAAAGGCTGATAATCTAAAAAGTTGATTGGAAAGGCACATACTTTATCTAGGCAGCGATGTTGCTCCTTTCCTTATTAGGAACCTATAGTGGAAATTATAACCTATATTTTCTCTCTACACATATATGCACATATTATGGCCAGTGATTTTGATTACAATCCACCACTCTAATCCAAAATGCACATACCTGAAAATATCTTCATTTATATCATTGGACAAACCAAAGCAAAAAATGATGGTCAATGCTTAATACATATTACTTAAGGTTTTGAAGAGTATTGCTTGTAGAATATTGAGAATAAATTTCATTTCACTTAATGCATTCTAGTGGAGACTAGATAGGCTCTATTTTCTTTGCTTCTTTTAAGTTCCCTTCTTTTGCAGAAGGCATGTGGGTCAAATAATTAGCATAGCTTGGCAGACTATGAAATGGATGGAAAAACTCACACATAAAAATTTGTCTTCCATAATGTCAAGATCTTGAAACCGGCTAAACAAAACCAGATCCCTGGATTTATTTTTTTCAATTAGTTGTTGACAGGGAAATAAATGTTTGATGGCATCATCTGCATTTCACAGAGTTGAAATGCTTTGAGGAGGTTTTCAAAACGAACCCCAGAAGGGCAGCAGTTGCATCATCTTTCTCTCATTTGGCTCTAGCCAAACCTCCGTGGGCATTATTCTACTTAAAATAATTGGATTAACTAAGATAGGAAAATAAACAGCTTTTTATCTGTAGCATCCCTCGAGATAGCAGACAGCTCTGTACCCTTGGGGTGGCATCAGCAGTTAATGATTCTTCATTTTCTCCAGCAAGAAGAGGCTTAATTAACAAAAGGCAGTGTTTTGCAGACATGGGTTCTTTTTTCTGAGTTAATGGTGCATAGTGTGGACTTTCTGGATTTTGGATGCAGAATATGGGTATAAAAATGCTGCAAGCTTTCAGATGAACAGTTTTCATCATTTCTCTGTTTCTGTGAAGAAGCAAAATTGATCTCATCTACCTAGAGGGTTGGCGGTGATATGATAGGCCAAGGTGCTCTAAGTCTAAGGAACTAAGAGTAAGCAAGTAAAGGTTATTGGAATCATAAAGTAATGAGTTTTTTTTCAGAGGTTTTTTATTATTATTCATAAAAGCCTGTGAAAATATATAGAAAATAGAGCTAGAATTTCCATGTAGTCAATTGTGCAGTAAATAGTTTTAGACTCTAGATAACAAGAATTTATAATGATGACTACTGTTTACCTGTAGAAAAGGGCAAAATAATCAAGAGGCTGAAGTAGCTTTCCTATGAGAAAGGAGTCTATTATTATGCATGGTGTGAAAAAAGTGGATAGGCTTAGCTTATAATGCTGGCAGCTATCCACATTAGAGATTTATAGCATCACCTAGCCATCACTATGATGATTCATCACTTATGTGGATAATCTCATGGCATCTAAAAACATTTACTGAATTTGGACTAAAAGTATTTCAGAACAGATCAAAGAAAATATATTTTATATAGCACATAGTTCAGTAAGGCTACCATAAGATGTAATGACAGCTAATTATGTGTATGTATTTGCATGTGCAGTTTTCAACAGTTAGCCAGGAAAACCTTTATCTTGCTTCACACAGCTAAAAATTTATTTCCTCTTTTAGGAGCCAGATAACATCATGGTTACAATACTGCCTTTAATGTGGGAAACCAGTATTCAAATCCCTAGGGGTCCTTGGTCAAAGACCCCCTAATGCTTCACCTGCCTACCTCAAATATGAGAGTGACATAAACTTGGAAACTCATGCTGGCTTGGAAACTGCCCAGAATTAGCAAGGTTCATATCAGATATTGGAGAACCAGGACAATCTGGGATAAGTGGACTACTGGAACAAACTATACATGGATAAGACAAGGAGAACCTGGAACTGGTGGAATGATACTACAGTAGCAGATCTAATGAGGGGTGGTATATGAAACATAGTATGAAACTATGAAGACCTACATCCATTCTAACTGAAAAACAGCTAGTTATCTACATGTCAACATAGGGAAAACAAAGCTGACTTACAACTTGAGATAAACCAACTAAATATTACATCCCAGATTCAAGAAGACCTGGAAAAACAACTGGATATGCTCCCAAGTCCTGAAGCTAGAACATCATTGTCACCTCTCCATTACAGAACTGTTGATATCAGGCAGATCATGGATAAGTAGTTACAGTCAACCCTTGAAACTGTTTGCCAAGGCTCAGTAGAAAAGTATTATCAAATAGTATTCTAGAAGATGCCAATAGAGCCCTTACAATAATATCTACTCCCACCATTACCCAAACAAACTGGTATGTTCTGTAGCCCCTGCTTGGCTATGTTCAACAGTATATCCCCCCTGGAAAGAGGTTAGTCAATTGGTGGAATTATAGAAGTGTGTGAAGATTAAGGATATGACTCAGCTAATGAAAAAAGACAAGGGTGTGACTCCATCCAAAGCCCTAGAAATTGCTAAATAAAAGCTCACAGCATTGGCTACCAGGCTAAGGAGATCTAATAGAGAAGCTAATTAGCCACTAAGTGAAAGGACTATATGGGCCAGTGCATGAATACAGTTCAGAAGAGCATTGGGAGCAACATGAGAAGATCAAACTAGCACTTGCTCATAAATAGAGCAATCACACAAGACTCAACATCTAGAAAGACCAACCTAAGCACAGTCTAGATTGACTACAGAAAAACCTATGACTCAATGCCACACATATGAATTTGTGAATGCCTGGCACTATATATGAAGTCACTAAACATTTTCCTCAATAACTCATTGGGACTATGAAGGACAACACTGGAAGTTAAGCCAGCACAGCTCAAATAATGGTCACAAGTATGGCATACATCAAGATGATGCACTGTTCCTGCCACCGTTCTGTAAAGGCTTGAATCCCCTCAGCCAAATAATCACAACAACTGGATATGAACACAAGTTCAAGAGTGGAATTACCATCATCCACCTCCTCTACATGGATGACATCAAGTTGTATCTATGAGTGAATGAGGCATTAACTCACTGATTTACCTGAGACAAATTTGCAGTGAGGATATTGGGATGTCATCTGGACTGGAGAAGTGTGGCTGGATGGTAGTCAAGAGAAGGAAAGTTGTTAAGACCAATGGGACGTAATTACCAGTATGTCACATAGCAGACATACAGACCAGCTACACCTACCTTGATATCCCACAGTCGCATGGGAACCACAATGAGAAAGCAAGGAAGAAAGCAACATCTAAGTACCACCAAAGGATAAGATAGGTCCTGAAGAGCCAACTCAATGAGAAGAATAAGATCCATGTCATCAACATATATGCCCAGCCAGTCATAAGGTATCCTATCAATATAGTGAGCTGGTCAAAGCAGGACATGCAAGATGCTGATATGAAGACTCAGAAGCTCCTTAGAATGTACAGAGGTTTCCACCCAAAGACTGATGCTGAGAAACTGTACAGCAGCTGGAAAGAGGGCAGATGACTGAGTAACAAAGCCATTGCTCAGTATGAAACTAAGAATATCTAGGAGTATGTCAATAAGATGGCACCCAAAGATGTCCTGCTGAGACAATGCCTGAGGCATCAGCAAACATGGGAGGAAGATCAAGCAGAGGAAGTGGCATGGCAAGACAATATATCCCTGAATGGGATGTATCACTGATAGATAGCTGAAGTGACAGACTTTCTATCAGTGATTGGAAACTAAAAGACAGCGCTGTGACACTGATCACAGCAGCACAAAACAGGCACTAAACACCAGATCCATAGAAGCAAAGGTTACCACACTTGATAGGCATCATGGTGCAGACTATTGTAGAGAGGCCTTAGGGACAGTCCAAAATACAATGGCAGGTTATAAGATCCAGACAGGAACAGCATGCACTGAACAGCCCAACCAAATAGCTGACATTGTGCACAGAATATGGACTAGACCCTCCCAAGTCCAGGTGGGCAATCCCATAGAAGATCATGGAGAATAAGAGGGCTAATATCCTGTGGGACTTCCAAATCCTGATGGGCAGGCAGGTACTGGCCAGTCAACCAGATGTCATGGTAGTAGACAAGAATCAGCAGATTGCAATGGTGATAGATGTGCTAAGTGACTGCAACATCAGGAAGAAGAAATATGAGAAGTTGGAGAAGTACCAAGACCTGAAAGAGGAATTAGAATGAATGTGGAAAGTAAAAGGCAAAGTGGTTCCAGTGGGGGTAGGAGCACTTGGGGCTGTGACTCCTAACATGGGAGACTGGTTCTACCAGATCCCAGGGAACATGAGAGCTCTCTGTCCAGAAGGTGCGGCATCAGAAAGTGCTAAGATATTGCACAGAACCCTTGAACTCCAAGGGTTTAAGGGTACAGGATTCAAGATTGAGAAAGACATGATGTCACCCATAAAGGTGAGAAGGGATTTTTTTTCAATGATTAGTTGCGAAATCTGTATCTTAATTTAGGATGAGAATTGAGTTTTTCTTCCTCTCTTAGGGGAAAAATTTGGGTTTTTTTCCTGAAGTGAATTAAGACACAGTTCTTTAATTTGACCTTTGAAATTGCCAGGACTGGTTTTAATGCTCTTTTAATGATTTAATATTGTTTTATTGTTCCATACATTTATCTCTTGTGCTTTTATTTGTTCTACTGTAACTATCAGGGTAATTTTTGTGCACTTAGGCATATATACGATTTGTTACTCATTATTGATTCATTATTTTAGTGAAATATTTATAATCAGTCTATGTCAGTAGATCCATAACATAATGAAAATCACTAAAATTATAAAATAAAACAACAAAACACAACAAAATCTATAGATAAAAATGAAATGCAAACATATTTGCTTTTATCCAGGCTCAGGGTTTGGGTGAATAGCCTTATCTTTATAGGATGCTGTAACAATAGGTAGTAGATCAGAAGCACAGTGATAGTCAGTACCATTTTTAGGGGGAGGGGGAAGTGACATACTATTTAAAAATAAGACTTTATAAAAAAAGCTGTTGAGACTCTAGAAAAAGTGCAGAGAAGAGTAACCAGGATGATTAGGGGACTGGAGACTAAAACATATGAATAACGGTTACAGGAACTGGGCATGGCTAGTCTAGTAAAGAGAAGGAACAAGGGAGACATGATAGTAATCTTCCAATATTTGAGGGGCTGCCACAGAGAGGAAGGGGTCAAGCTATTTTCTAAGGAACCTAAAGGCCAGACAAGGAATAATGGATGGAAACTGATCAACAAGAGATTCAACCTAGAAATAAGGAAAAATTTTGGACAGTGTGAACAATCAATCAATGGAACAGCTTGCCTTGGGAAGTTATGGAAGCTTCATCACTTGAAACTTTTGAGAAGAGATTGGACTGCCATTTTTCAGAAATAGTGTAGGGTCTCCTGGTTGGGTGGGAGGTTGGACTAGATGACCTACAAGGTCCCTTCCAACTCTGTTAATCTGTAAACCTCCATAGTTGAAGTCTAAATGGTCATAGCTGTACTATCCTTTTAGAGAGCTTTAAAGACCTGTTCCTTCCACAAGTACTAAGTCAGGATGGTGTGTAAATATGCTATCCAGCTGTTATGCATCTGCTCTGCCTCACAATTGTGGAGAATTGTTGTTATGATTGTCATTTCTTTTTTTATTTGATTATGATTTTACATTCATGGGATATGAAGTGAAAAATTAACCATATACTCACTTGCACCAGTGATGTTACCTAGTTGGATAATGAAATGTCTGCAAGCAAATAACCAAGCTCTGAAAACACCAAGGAGCCCAAATTCAATCTGAGTTACCTTCCTGTGTTTGATTGAAAAACTATTTTACAAATCCAGTCATCAATATAACATTATGCACCTAATGCTGAGCTAATTTTATACCATACCTCCATTCTGTTTTTTAAAATCTTTCTCTGAATAGATAGTTTGAATGATTTGCCATTGTGAGACCAGTTATATGAGCAGGTCAAAGGCTTAATCAAATTAAGAAATGAATCAAAGAAAGGTCCTATCAAATTCTGTACCTGTCAACAGTGGTATCCCCCAAGGCAGTATTCTAGGACCAACTCTCTTCATACTCTGTTCTGTGCGCCCGGCTGCTCGGACTTGCTGGGCCTGACACAGAACAGGGCGGCGCCGGATGTTGGAGAAGCAGGCGGGCCGGAGATCATTAGCCGCCTCTTTCGCAACACAAGAAGAAGCACAAGAAGACCATTGGAGAAGCGGAGCAAAGCCGGAGATTAGTAGCTGCCTCTTTCGGTGCAGAAAGCTTCCCCCAACCAGCCGGCTGGTCTCCTCCTTCTCTGCCTGTTTGTTCTGTATGGCCGAGGAGGAGGAGACCAGCTGAGAAGCACGCTGCCAGGCGGGGCCACGCAGCGCAGGGCAACACGCCACCGCCCAGCCCTGGCGAGGGGAAAGCAGTGGGCATTCCCGGGCGGTGGCCTTGGCCCCGCTACCAGGGAAGCGGCTGCCCAGCTCCGTGTTGTGTGTGCAATTTTTGGCGCGCCCCAATTTTTTTCAGAGAGGAATATTTTTTTTTCAGAGGCGGGCCGTATTAAAATGACCAACGGGCCGGATGTGTCCGCGGGCCGTAGTTGCCCACCCCTGCTCTACATAAATGACCTCTGTGATCATATTAAGAGCAACTGCGTTCTCTTCGCTGACTATGTAAAGCTATTCAACACCACAGACAATACTGTTACCCTTCAAAAAGACCTTGACTATGTATCAGAATGGTCAAACAAATGGCAACTTCAAATCTCAACAAATAAATGCTCTGTCTTACATATTGGCAAAAAAAATATCAGAAAATAAAATACAGGCTGAATAATCAAGACCTTGTTGATGATCCAAACTCTGTCAAGGATCTTGGAGTACTCATCTCTAATGATTTAAGTGCTAGAGCCCACTGTAACTACATAGCCAAAAAAGTGTTAACTTTTTTGTTGTTAACCTAATCTTACATAGCTTTTTCTCTGGTAATATTACACTAATAACTAAAGCATACAAAACATTTGCTAGACCAATACCCAAATACAGCTCATCAGTTTGGAACCCACATTACGTATCTGATATTAACACAGTTGAGAAAGTCCAGAAATATTTCACAAGAAGAGTTCTCCACTCCTCTACTCATTGCAGAATACCTTATGCCACCAGACTTGAAATTCTAGACCTAGAAAACCTAGAACTACGCCACCTTCAATCTGATCTAAGTATAGTATATAAAATCATACATTGCAATGTTCTACCTGTCAATGAATACTTCAGCTTCAACCATAACAATACAAGAGCAAACAATAGATACAAACTCAAGATTAATCGCACCAGACTTGATTGCAGGAAATACGACTTCAGCAACAGAGTGGTCAATGTCTGGAATACTCTACCTGACTCTGTGGTTTCTTCCCCAAACCCCAAAAACTTTAACCTTAGACTTTCTACTATTGACCTCACCTCTTTCCTAAGAGGTCTGTAGGGGGCGTGCATAAGTGCACCAACGTGCCTATCATCCCTGTCCTATTGTTTCTTTTATTTTTCTTATATGTATCCATGTATTCATAACTATGTTCTTACTTATACCTATTATCTTGTAAGCAATTGACAAACCAAATAAAATAAAATAAATATCACACAAGAAATCAGTATAAGCAGCACAAAATCTTTCCCGGAGACACCATGTGAATATACCCCTTGCAATCTGCAAAACCCTTTCTGAAGAACCTGTTATGTGACACTTATTCACAGCATCACTTCCTCTAAAATGACGATATTCCTTGGGATCTGAAATGGGATTCTAAAATGGGAAACAAACTAGTACAGCAGTTTTCTCTTTGCTGCAGGCAAATAACGCCAGTTTTTCCTCATATTGTTCAGCAGTGCAGCAAAAAACTTTGCTTCCACCTTCTCACACCTAAAATTTTGCCAAATTGTTAGTATGCTGCCAAATACATGGCTTTTAGTAAACAATGGTCTGTAATGCTATCTGCTCAAAATACTCCTAAAAGATCATTGTTTTTCATCAATATTAATGTTTCCCCCATAGCAGTCTTATGACACATTAATCCTCATTATCTTGTTCTTTAGAGCAAAAGACTTTTGTGATAACCATGGAGGAGCTCAGTAATTACACATTTGATGCCTGCATATTATCTTCTCCTTGGCATACCCTGTTCATAGCTGAAATGATATTCGAAATTTAGAATTAGAAGTAAATCTCAATTATTCAGTGGTTCCATTACTGGCCTATGAATATTAATTCTTTATAAGCTCAATGTTCTTATTTTACAGGAATTTGATTCCACAATAGACTATATTGGCAAAAATAAACCATGTTTGACCTAATCGAAATAGGCAAACTAACTAAACCAGGAATAAGTAAGTAAAATAGGTCTTTGCTAAGACAGAAACAGCACAATTCCAGTTACTCTCTGCCATTATTACCACCAACCCAAATCAATTCTTGAATCTTTGTGATAGCCCATTCTAATGTGCATCAAGATGTGTTAGACTTGAACTCTGAGTGCTTTTAGATATAACTACCCAGAATTTCAGTTCTTAAGCCTGAAGACATATGGAAAACAATGGTCAGTGATGGACTAGCTTAGTTTCTTCCCCAAGAAACTAAGGTTTAAAATGTATTACTCCCAAAGGTGACAGCATACAGATACTTCTATTTTGTACCTTGCAAGGCAAGTCATATCAATAGCCCTTCTTGATTTTGGGATGACATTAGAAATACTATGTTGTAAAGGGATGTATATAGATATGTATTATATGTACATGATGCATACTATATATACAGTGTATAGCAACATGTACAGTGCATAATTCAGTTTAACTGGGATAACTATTTCCAACAGTAGTAAAATTAACATGTGGCTATCAAGAACTATAGTCAATTGTCACAATCAATGCACAGAAAACGCTACCACAAATAATCAAAATGGGTATTTATTGTTGCTGGTAGTTTATTTTAATTCCAGCCTGACTCTTAATAAGCATCATTTTGCTGTCTTAGGCAAAAGACTGGATGCCCTTCCTATTCTATCTATGGCCCTTACCACCAATTAAATTTTACAAATGTTACTGGATGACAGATCAGAACATCTGGGTCAATTGGTCTTATGTGGGATGGACACAGGACAGAGGATAGTCTGAGCAAAGCACACAACTCAGCTTTTTAGTATCTCATTGCTGTTCCTTTGTCAGCATCTGCTATTTCACACTGTCCAATGCTGTTGCGTATGTTCATTTTCTTCTTCAATAAAATGCAATGCTGCTGTTTCTATTTTTCATGGATGCTAACATTTATGTGTTTTAAAACTCAGCTGCTGTCACCAATTAAATACCATCACTGAGAATTATCTTCCCAGCTAGCAAAAATAATTCAGCTTAACTTTCGGGAAATTGGGAAAGCATGACTATATCTGAAGCTTCTGTTTCCTTTGTCAAGGGACAATAGCAAAGATATTCAAACTGTTAAGATAAATGTACTCCCCTCCCCCAACAATGTCAGTACAGCAAGTGGATAAATGTAAAAACAGGGATATAATACAGAAATAGCTGTTTGGGGGTTCTAGATACTTTGTGCAGATAATTTCATAGAATAAATTTTCCATGAGTATTAGAAAGTCAGAGGTGGCGTTTAAAAAGAGTTATGTGCAAGAGTAAATTTATTTTATTCAGTTACAGATACTCCTCAAACTATGACCACAATTGAGCCCAAAATTTATGTTGCTAAATGAGACATTTGTTAAGTGAGTTTTACAACCTTTCTTGCCACACTTGTTCAGTGAATCACTGCAGTTATTAAATTAGTAACATGGTTGTTAAGTGCGTGTGGTTTCCCCATTGACTTTGCTTGTCAGAAGGCTGCAAAAGGGGATCCCATGCAACCATCATAAATATGAATCAGTTGCCAAAGCGTCGGAATTTTGATCATGTGACCATGGGATGCTGCAATGCTTGTTTGAAAAATGCTCATAAGTCACTTTTTCCAATGCTGTTGTAAATCTGAATGATCACTAAACTAACTGCTGTAAGTCAAAGTCTACCTGTACTAATTTTTCTTAGCTAAATTTGGTTTAGAAATGTTTACAAATAAATAGTATAATAAATAGTTTCACAGGCACCATTCAATATCTTTGGTTGCAGTTGGTAGACTATATAAGGCTGTTAGGGCAAAACTAGCAACTCCATGACCGCTTCTCCTTTGTCAAATTCAGTGCATGCATGAAACATCATAAGCATGCAACAGATGTCTTCCTCCATATTCATTTTATTGTCTATAGTTTGTCAATATGGAAAAACCTGTTGCTAATGGTGCCACACTAACAGGACTCAATTAGAGACAGACTGTGAAAGCCTGCTGCTGTATAACTGCTCAAAATTATACTAGTATCATTTAAAGTGAAATATTCAAAAAGAAAACGTCAAACAACTGAACCAATCAAGTGCTTCTGTGAGCACTTATAATAGATTGACCTGGTTGCCACTTAATCTCATTAGGTGAGGAGCTCCTGTGTTAACTCTGATTGATTCAGTTGCCTGTTTGCTTGTTTTAAACAATTTGAAAGGAAAAAGCAAATTGCTTCTGCATTTTGGTTCAGTTGCTACTCAACTGACAGTGTCACTCATCATAATCCACAGAATACACTATCTTTTCTTCCTTCCTGTCTACTAGGTACTTGAAATAAATACAAATTAGTGTTAGCAATTCTGGGTTTATTGATACTCTAGTCCAGGGCTGTCAACTCCCCGCCTGCAGGCTGGATGTGTCACGCACTGGCCACACCCACCCCTGGTTTAGCGAGGGGGGGAAAAGTACCGGTGTGTCATGTGATGCCACCATGACGATGTGAGTTTGACACCCCTGCTCTAGTCAATCTGCCTAAATTTAAGACATGTTAAAACTATTTCAAAACTATTTCAAAATAATAGAAAATACTAAATTTGTATTAATCTGCATGCAGTCTATTCAGGCTGCCTTTGGAAGTGGTCCAGAAGATGTAGTCAGTGCAAAGTACTATTGCTATATTACCCCATATAGTGTTTACACTTACTGTCATTGACTGCTACATGCAACTGAACAAAACTTACTGTATTTGAACTAGCATATGAAGATTTAGATTAGGATATTTTAAAGATTCCCTTATCCGGAATGTATTTGTCTGGTCATGAAGTTTGAGCAAAGATGGTCTCTTAATGGTACTATATGTGTGAGAAATTGACATAGTAGCTACCTGAGAGATGATGCTCCTGATTATGGAATGTATTTTTTATTTAGCCAGGTTGACACCAGATTTTATTAGCTTTTAATTTCAGTGAAAGATTTACCTGTTCATTCAGACTTTCAGCTGAATTTTGTTTCTGTGTCGTTTATAGTGCTGCTGCAATCCTGCCATCCTGCTTATTAATTCAAAATTTGCAATTGTATTGGGATTTTCTTTCTGGGTGCTTTTAATAAAAATGGGGTAAATTCATATACTATAAATAAGCAAATAAAATTTGGGGTTGTATTTGTGGTATCAAAATAAGACAGATAATAGGCATTACCCTGTTTCCTCCCATGTTTAGCATTAGGTAAGAAGTAAAGCTGAAGAGAATGTCACACTGTAGTTGGATTCACATATTACTTCGATATGTCAACTGTCACTGGAGTTGGTAAAGCATTATTTATTTATTTATTTATTTATTTATTTATTTATTTATTTATTTATTTTATGAATATGCAATGATCTCAACTACTGGCAAGTACACCATGTTTTATGATTTAGCATTGTGTGAACCAGGACATTTTAACTTGCTTCACAAACCATGGTTAAAATTGACAGAAGGTTACTGTGATATCTGAATCTAGCAATTGAATTGATTCTCTAAGCTTATACAAGCTTTAGAGGATAGATTATGCTTTTCTTTCAAACAGCTCATTAATAATGAGGGAGATTTTTTCCAAAAGCCTTCATGCATCTTGAATATAACAGGCTGAAAAGGGCAATAACAATGCCATGTTTATTCTTGATTTTTGCAGCAGCTTGCTAGAAATTGCCCTTCACCTACATTCCCTCAAAAGCTACCTCTATTGATGCAAAAAAAAAGTCTTGAAAAAATAGGATAAAATGCTTATTATGCAGAATGTTCTGCAATCAAGATTTTTCTGGTAACTTTGTCTATGAAAAATATAACATCATCACCAAACACGTGGGTCAATGCTTAACAATTAAGGTTTGAATTCTTTCTAAAGGGTAAATCTCTCCTGCTGTTTAAGGGGAATTTCTTAATAAATTCCAATTCCACCCTATATGTAAAAATGTACACAGGTATAAATGTATATAGGTGAGCATCTTAGTTTATCATTCACACAGACAACCTGCTCTCCGAAAAAAAAATTAAATGTACAGTTCATGGTGGGATTCAAATATTTTACTATGGTTCTGTGGGTGTGGCTTGGTGGGCATGGTGTGGCTTGGTGGGCGTGGCTTGGTGGGTATGGCAGGGGAAGGATACTGTAAAATCTCCATTCCCTCCCAACTCCTGGGGGAAGGTTACTGCTAGTTCTCCAAACTACTCAAAATTTCCGCTACCAGTTCTCCAGAACTGGTGAGAACCTGCTGAATACCACTTCTGGTAAAGTTGGTTTTGATTATGTGCCATCAAGTTGAAATTGACTCTTAATAGCCACACAGATTTGTACCAGGATGATCTGTCTTCAACCTGACCCTTCAAGTCTTCCAAAGTTTCACTGATCGCCACAGTATTTAAGTTCACCATCTTGCAGCTAGCTGGCCTTTTATTTTTCTTTCTATTTTTTTCCAGCATTATAAACTCCTCCAGAAAGCTAGGCCTTCGCATAATGTGCCACACCAATTTTGAACCCGGTTATTTGTGTCTTTAGCAATTGTACTTAAACTTATATACCACTTCACAGTGCTTTTTACAGCCCTCTCTAAGCGGTTTACAGAGTCAGCATATTGCCCCCAACCAGTGGTGGAATTCATTTTTTTTTACTACTGGTTCTGTGGGCATGGCTTGGTGGGCGTGGCAAGGGAAGGATACTGTAAAATCTCCAGTCAGAGGTGGGATTTGCCGGTTCTCTGAACTACTCAAAATTTCTGCTACTGGTTCTCCAGAACTGGGCAGAACCTTCTGAATACACCTCTGCCCCCAACAATCTAGATCCTCATTATACCGACCTCAGAAGGAGGGAAGGCTGAGTCAACCTTGAGCCTGGTGAGATTCGAACTGCCAAAGTGCAGGCAGCTGGCAGTCAGCAGAAGTAGCCTGCAGTACTGCATTCTAACCACTGCATCACTGTGTCTTTAGTGAGAACTCTGGATTTTGTTCTAAGATTCAATTGTTTGTTTTCTTAGCTATATGTGGAGTTCTTCAGAATCTTCTCATATGCCAGTTTCAATGCTGCCTGTTGTAGATGAATACTTGCTCTGAATGGGCAGCTGGGATGACTTTCATATTTTGGTGGCTCTACTGGATATACAGTAGATGTTGTTAGCATACACTCCCAGCATTCTTTGCTACAGTGACACAGATTTTCATAAAAGTTCTTTAGGAATATTCAGGTACACTTAATGAAAATTAGTGGAACAGCTATTTTGGCATCAAGTTTTTCAATTTTAAAGAGATTGCCAGTGCAAAAAATTGTACAATGCACAGTTGAAGAAAACTACAATTATTCATGTCCACAAATTCTGGAATGGAAGCATTCATTCATTGCACTGTCTCCCAGTAATTCTTAAGTTGCTCACAAAGTGAAAGAAGAGAAATACATGGATAAAATTCTATGATACTTCAAAACGAGCATTTGTGAACAAAATCTGGACTAATCAATTATTGTTGCTATCCTTTTTTGTTTCATATGTATGCATTATTTCATAATTATGTTTAAATATAATCAGAAATATGGCCAGAATATTAATTTAACTTACAAAAATTAACCACTAACTTTGTTAATTTGTGAAGAACAGTAAATTGACACTGAATTGTACATAATAATTTTGGATAAGCTAAAGCCATAAGTACCTGTTATAAATTATGATGATGCCAAAAATGGCAAAATGTTTGCCAATGGCATTATCTAATGTTATTTTGGGGGTGTTATAACTCAGCAGTTAAGAAGCTGAGCTTGTCAGCTGGAAAGCTGACAGCCTGGATTCAATACTAGAGTGCCATGCAATGGGGTGAGCTTCCATTCCTTACTCCAGCTTCTGCCCACCTAGCTGTTCAAAAGCATATAAATGCAAATAGATAAATAGGTACCATTTTGGTGGGAAGGTAGCAGCATTCCATGCATCTCAATGTATAGTCACATTGGCCACATGACCATGGAAGGATCTTTGGATATTGCTGGCTCTCTTAGCTAAGAAGCAGAGATGAGCACCACCTACTATAGTCAGATACAACCAGATAGGGGAAAATTTTACCTTTACCTTTTAAAGTTATCTTTTTATTTCCCACACTAGGAAATACAGCAGAAAGCAGTAACAGAAAAGGACTTCTGTGTGGTTGCTAAGAAATCAAAGGTCAAGCCCTTATCCATGGTCAGCAAGATAAAAGCTTGCAATAAAATGGATAATCAAAGGAGTCCTTCCCTCCTATAAGACAGATAAATCCAGGATTTAAACTTATCTAAAAGTATCATTGAAACTGGGGTAGTTCTATACAGGGAAGGAAGAAGAAAAGCAACATTCTGAGGACAGTGGAAGAGGAAGCAGGAATTCATTGGTCATTCAAAGCCCTTTTTTAGACCTTTAACTGTTCCTAAATAAAGAATAACTGCAGGTATATTGATTTTCTTTCTACTGCTGAAATGAATTGTCCAATGCTATCAGTGGGAGGGTGGGTGAATATGTTGTGGCTCCCAGTATACATGGATGGGATGCACCCCTGTTTTTATGCTTTCAGAAAAGTAATCAAGAAAGGTGGAGCTTAAATCATATGAACAAATGAAGGATGGATGGGCAGAAAGATAGACAGACAGCAGGCAATTGCTGTTGGCAAACTGTAGACGAGGTGAAATGTTCCATTGCTCATTTTCCATCTCCCATGCCCCTCCAGAACAATTTTGCCCTTGAGCAATATGCTCTGAAAAAGTTCTCTTACATATAAGTTCATTAAAATGTAAAGACCATGCTAAAATAAGAACTCCATGATTGTGTTCTGAAAGCAAATGAAAAATTACTTTTTTTCACTGTGCTCTGGATATAACAGTTAGTGAACTATTCCAGTTAAAGATTTTATTGTTTATTGGCATGAGCAGCAATGATTGGCTACCAACAAATATGGAAAACATTGTTAGGCAGTATGATTGACAATATAAATTGCTGTACAAATTTGTGCAATCCAAGCATGATATTTTCAAATGATATTCCACAGACTAGCAGATGATAAACATATACACTGGTTGAAGTGTCAGCTTGAGCCTACAATATAGGCTGAAGCCCAGCTGTGGGGTAATGTTCTACAATTTTTGCACCAACAAAATTTCTCCAGGGAGAGAAATTTCTCAGGACCAGGGCCTCAGGACCATTAGCAGCGGCAATAAAAAACTATTTTTGTTTTGCCTAGAATTTTGCATTATTGTTTTGCAATTTCTACAATTTCTACACTTAGTGCTATTCAAAGACAAGACAAAGATAGTTGGAATGCTCTTTGAGCTTGATAGTTTGCTTGCAGACACACCATTACCCAACTACATAACATCCATGCTTTGTGGGGTTTACTCCCTGTTTATATACAGTAGCTTGCTTTGCCTTAGCTTTATCAGAGATAAACCATAGTTACACACCATTCAAAACAGACAATAAAAAAACCAAGAAGGAAACAAAACACCAGAACACAACCACTCCACCAGATAAGCAGGGATTAATGCTAGACAAAAAATCAAGCAGAAAACAATACCTTAATGAAGGAAATACCAAGGTGAAAAGAACACCCCACCAAAACTGACAGGGCATGCTACTATATATAAATAAGAAACAAAACCCACACTTGCACTGATGATGTCTTCTAGTTGGGGAATGAATTGTCTGCAAGCAAACAACCAAGCTCAGAGAGCACCAAGGCCCCTACAGTTTAACCCTATTTTCTTTTATAAGAAGGTTAGATGTCCCCATGAATAAATAGGAAAGCATTAGAGAATGTTCTATAAAGTGGCCTTTTGTAGTGAGATGGCAAATACCAATCATCATAATTTAACAGATAGCATAATCTTGCTTTGAACATATCTCTAAGACAAAAAGTATATCTCTAAGACAATTTTTTTACAACGTACAGTTTCAGCCAATTGAAGCAATCCCAAAAGGGTTTAATCTATTGATTCAAAAATGAAAACTATGCAAAAATTATCTTCATTTACTTCTGATGTGCTAGTATTACATGAACTTTAATGCAAATATCATTTTGCTATGTTAAAGTAGATTGATAAAAAGCTTTCCTTAGGAGTCCTTTAGGCCTTGAGTAAGTCACCTTGTTGGATTTATTGCGAACCTCCAGGCCACCAGTTACAAAACTGTCCTTGTCACTCTTCTTGCTTAATGGTCATGTACTGATGCATATTTCTTCACATTACAGAAGCGTTTGAAACTTAATTATGTTGTTATACATCATGGTTAATCCACCATAGAGTAAAGCATTGCTTAACGATCAATTTTGAATTATTTAGACAGGTATTAAGAAGGATCATTCTGTTGCATAGGAATGCTATTTTCAAATTCTTGATAGGCAGATTGCTTTGTACAATTAATTAATTAATTAATCAATTTCAGGTAGTTCTTGACTTACGAATGTAATGGAGTCCCAAAGGTGATTTTCAAGAGGCAACTAGATTTTCTTTGTTTTTCCTTGACGACACTTTGCTTCTCATCCAAGAAGTTTCTTCAAGTCTGACTGAATGGTGGGAATGAGAGAATTTATATTCCTTGCATTCCTATCCTTCAGTCAGAACTGAAGAAGCTTCTTGGATGAGAAATGAAACATCTTCAAGGAAAAACAAAGAAAGTCCAGTGGCCTCTTGAAAAAGCACCTTTGGGACAACCATGACTTTAATTATTGAGAATCTCCACAGACAAATATAATGGAGCTTGCCCTTTAAACTCATAAGTTATGATAGTTGTAAAGTGTGTCACCCTGTGACTAGACCCATTTTTATGACCCTTTTTTTTTCAAAGGTCATTAACCATGGTGGGAAGTGCCTGGTCTTTTCTCCATGTGATGAAGGAACTAAAACATACTAAATTCTTTTGGCTCCGTGGCCTGGTTTGTAAGGGTTTTGTGCACTTGTATAAAGAAAATAGCAGCAGTGAGTGCAGGTAAAAAAATGTGCATCATTTATGTAATAAATAGACCTTGCTCCATTTACCCCAGGCTATCCTGCTTGGGAGGTAATCGGTCTGGTGAAGTACCTTACCATAACTACAGTATATATTAAACTGGTAATGATATGTTGATACACATAAAAAAGTGTTCTACCTTAAACCTGGAGAAAGAGGAAAATTTTATCTCTATATCCAGACAGCTGGATTACATGCAAACCACTTTTATCGCTTTGACTTTGAGAATCAAGAGGAATAGTGTTAAATAGATCTTGATTGATTCTGGCTTTACTGGTTTTACATAGCATTTCCTAAAAAAAATTTTGTATTTTCAGTATACTTTTATTCTAGAAAACTTCTCAGAAAGATAAAGAAATAAGATTACCAGGAAGGCTAATTCTTCACTGAATTCTTCACTGAATGCTGAGTACTGGCTAGCCTGATCTTGCTACACTTGCATAGATTTATTTTATTTATTTATTTATTTGATTTGCCAATTGTTTACAAGATAATAAGTATAAGTGTATACATAGTTGTGAATACATGAAATGGGTACATATAAGAAAAATAAAAGAATAAGAGAAACAATAGGACAGGGACGGTAGGCACGTTGGTGTGCTTATGCACGCCCCTACAGACCTCTTAGGAAAGGGGTGAGGTCAATAGTAGACAGTCTAAGGTTAAAGTTTTTGGGGTTTGGGAAGAAACTACAGAGTCGGGTAGAGTATTCCAGACATTGACCACTCTATTGCTGAAGTCGTATTTCCTGCAATCAAGTTTGGTGTGGTTAACTTTGAGTTTGTATCTATTGTGTGCTCTTGTGTTGTTATGGTTGAAGCTGAAGTATTCATTGACAGGTAGGACATTGCAATGTATGATTTTATATACCATGCTTAAGTCAGACCGAAGACGGCGTAATTCAAGGTTTTCTAGTTCTAGAATTTCAAGTCTGGTGGCATAAGGTATTCTACAACGAGTAGAGGAGTGGAGAACTCTTCTTGTGAAATATTTCTGGACTTTCTCAATTGTGCTAATATCAGATACGTAATGTGGGTTCCAGACTGATGAACTGTATTCGAGTATTGGTCTAGCAAATGTTTTGTATGCTCTGGTTAGTAGTGTGATATTACCAGAGAAAAAGCTACGTAGGATTAGGTTAACAACTCTTAATGCCTTTTTGGCTATGTAGTTGCAGTGGGCTCTAGCACTTAGATCATTAGAGGTGAGTATTCCAAGGTCCTTTACAGAGCTTGGGTCATCAACAAGATCTTGACTATTCAGCTTGTATTTTATTTTCTGATTTTTTTGCCAATATGTAAGACAGAGCATTTATTTGTTGAGATTTGAAGTTGCCATTTGTTTGACCATTCTGATACATAGTCAAGATTTTTGTAGGGTAGCAGTATTGTCTGTGGTATTGAACAGCTTTACATCATCAGCGAAGAGAACGCAATTGCTCTTAATATGATCACAGAGGTCATTTATGTAGAGTATGAAGAGAGTTGGTCCTAGAACATTGCCTTGGGGGACACCACTATTGACAGGTACTGGATTTGATAGGACGCTCCCAATTTTGACCATTTGTTGCCTGTTTGACAGGAATGCTTCTATCCAGTTATTCAGTTGTCCAGAGATACCATAGGATTTTATTTTTAGGAGTAGTTTGTCGTGTACCACTGAATCAAAGGCTTTACAGAAGTCTTTACAGAAGTCTTTACAGAAGTCTTTACAGAAGATATGCAGCAACATAGACATTCTGTGCTTACAGATCAGCTACAGAGGGTGCAGAGTGAGTATATTCCATAATTGTGTAAGTGTAACAAAGTACAATGTAGCAAAGGAGCTGAGAAATTACAGAACTGGTTTCCTGTGGATGCCTCAAGCAGTGAAAACATTAAGTGTGCTGTAACACAACTTCCTGTCCTCATTTCATCCTTAACTCATGATTCAATATCTTTCATCACCTTCACTACCAAATTAACTGAAGTTTGAGTTCAGGGACAAGAAAAAATGTGGTGGTTGAACATTTAGAATCAGTTTGTATCTAGTTTTAGATTTTAGGGAAATAAGTTACTGCTGTGTGATTTATGTAGTTCAGCTTGCTACTTCTTCTCTTAGCTGATGGCAGTGATGCTTGAATTAATCGCTAATCTCATAACCTAATCACCATTTTTTTTTTAGTATTGAAATTTACTGTACATGGGAATGCTCTTGAATCCCACCCTGAATTGTAGAATGCAGCAGGTTTGGGTGGGAATTCTGAAATTTTAGAAATCTGTAGGAGGGAACTTTGGATAAGTTAGAACCTCTCCCTCAGACTAAGGTTGAATGCATTTTCTTCTTTGGTCATTTTTGTGGCTATGTTACTCTATGTTGTTGCTTCACTGTTGTTGCATTTCCACCCTTTTATTATAAGGTGAAATAGAGACTTGCTGGACTGCAAATGTTATAAACCCCAAAGAGGAAGGGAGTGGGGAGAGATTAGATAGTCAAGGCCAAGTCGTAATAACATGTTTGCTGAAGTCACAATTAAGTTTTCATTACAACTATAACTGAAGTAAAAAAAAACAAAAAAACACCAGTGACTGGTGTTAAAGCACACTTTCCCCCTAAATGCCCTGGTAATCTTCTGCCTGTTTGTCCTATGAAGTGGTTGTCTTCTACAACATATAGTATTGTATGGCCCATATTACAAGGCCATAATATACCATCAATCATCAATTGCAGAATACTCTCCAATCCTTATGGACTACTAGAAGCTCTGATCATTCACAAAACATTTGCACAAAACATTAAGAGCTAAACGAGAGAGAAAAATCAATTCAGCCAATGTATTGTTGCTTATACAGTGCAGCTGTTATTTGCCTATATAGATTGAAAGATTAGTGAGCTTCAAAAAGTGACTTCACTAGACAGTTCATCTTTCCTAAAGATTTCTGCTCATACTGATGATGCTATTTGAACCTGAGTTTTTAATAAAAGGAGACACATGTCATAAAAATAAGGTAAAGGATAGATTTTCCTAAAGTAGCTCCTAGTCATAGTGCAGAATCTAGAATGCACTGGGATTCACTGAATCCCAGTGAAGTTGCTGTTGTAAATAAGGAATCTTAATACTGAATTCATAGTTTACTATAAAACTGTAGAACATAAATAGTGTCTTGAAATTAAAGGCCAGTCTGAGAGATATGGTGTTATTGGAATTCTATAAACTAGTGGCTTCTACTTACATAGAAGTAAGTACTTTGCAGATTAATTTTACGCTGTTTATATACAGTGGCTTATTCTGTATTTAAAAAAAACCCCAGACTGACAAAGTGTTCCATACTTAAGCAATTTTATCCAAAAATGCCTGACCACTCAACCCACAACAATTCAACCAACACGAGCTATAAAAAGGATAACACTACTAAATATCAAAAACATGTCAGAAATAAGCAACAGATTATTAAATCACACACCAGTCAGACATTAACATAGCACACAAACCAGCTAAAGCCCTCCTAAATATCTTCAGTGAACCAAATAACCTAGAGGCCAAGAAGAAAAAATAGGAGTCATCTACAACATACAATGTAAGGACTTAAACAGCCATTATGTGGAACAGATAAGCAGAAGACTAGCAGAGTACATTCATGAGCTAGCATTGAGAAGACATGATGAAAACTCCTGAGTTGACAACACATGATTCAACTGTAATTTCAACTGAGAAACTGAGCATCCTAGACCAAATTAAATCCAATTTTTTTTGAGAATTTCTGGAAGCTTGACATTCAGACCATCAATGAACTATAGACATAACCACCATTCCAAAGAGAGAGAAAGGAAAAGGAAAAGAAACCAATCAAGGAACTAGCAAAGAGAAAAGCATATTTTTATCCTTATTGGTAGGGCAAGGCACTGAATATAAATGAAGAGCAAACCTTATACGCACTAGCACTGCTGATGTTGCCTAACTGGATAATAAAACATCTTCAAGAAAACATCCAACCTCAGAGATTAAATTCAATTCAATTTATTACAGTTATAAACCAGAGACCCCCCAAAATAAAAACACTCAGTAAATATACAATTAAAATTTTAGTATAAAATAATAACAGCTAAAATCTATGATAAAATCCTGTCTGTCAATTATACAGGGTCTAACTATACTAAAAATTACAATCCATAAACTGTGTGGCCTGTAGTCAGTTTAATTCTAAAAGGGAAAGGAATAAGCAGTACAACGGGTTTGCCACATTTGTTGTATAAAATACTATAGTTGTTTAGACATATGTTTCTGATGAATCCCCAGTACTGCTGCACAGAATCTAACCACCTCCACTGTAGTTATCGACTGTTCGTCCTTAAGCAGCCACTAGAAATAAGCAGTGTCGGAGTACCTCAGAGAGTACAAAAGACTCCACAATTTTAGCTATATATATTTTCTTCTATTGAAATAGTTCTTTATTTTATAAGAACTATATAACTAGTTCTCCTATATCATAGCAGGCCAACCAGAATCAGTAAAAGGTTTGAAGTAATAAAAAAAATCATAATATATCTGAAATTCAATTTCATCATTTAAAAAAAACTAAGTATACATTGTTATGGAGTACTAATTTTGAGGCAAATGAATAAACTCTTGTACCAAACAATAACCCTTTATTGGGAAACATGTTTGTCCTTCAATATTTTGCCCTCATTTTTTAAATTTAACTTAGTCATGTTTTCAATACAACATTTAATTGATATCTGTAGTGTGGTTATAGCTCTTTACTGACCAGCAGCTTCTGTTTCAGTCTGGAAGTTTATTAACCAGGCTTTCCCCTAATTAGTTCCTTAGGGGAAATCAGTACTATTTCATAGATCTGTCTTAAAACAGAAAATAGCTTCTCTCTGTATTGGAAAACCCCTCACTCTTTCTGCCTGTTATCAAATGCAGTCATCAGTTATGTTGAATGAAATTGTAAAGGGGAAGTAAAAAAAAAATAGACAAGTACTTTTCCAGACACTCAAACAGGCTGCTT
Source organism: Notechis scutatus (assembly GCF_049901735.1). Lineage (NCBI taxonomy): Eukaryota > Metazoa > Chordata > Lepidosauria > Squamata > Elapidae > Notechis > Notechis scutatus. The sequence goes on from NC_142010.1 coordinate 41,644,504, forward strand.
TGCACCATGATTTGAAGTACATCTTTCCTTCAAAGTCAATGTCAGCATTATATAGTATGTGTAATAATAGAGTGTACAGAATTTAAAAGTGTAAGGTGGATAAGGGGGTAAGTGATTAGTAGCAATAGCAATAGCACTTAGATTTATATACCGCTTTACAGTGCTTTACAGCCCTCTCTAAGTGCTTTACAGAGTCAGCATATTGCCCCCAACTATCTGGGTCCTCATTTTACCCACCTCGGAAGGATGGAAGGCTGAGTCAGCCTTGAACCTGGTGAGATTCAAACTGCCAAATTGCAGGCAGCTGGCTGTCAATACTGCACTCTAACAACTGCACTCTAACAACTGTGCCACCGTGGCTCATAAACTCGTAGCTAATTTCAGACAGTATAGTTGCTTAGCAATGTATGACTAGATGTTCCACCAAAACCTTGACCACTGCACCAATTGCAGCTACCAAGCATTCTAAACAAAGTCAAGTAAGAGATATTCAAATTAGGCAATTGGAGGAGTAATAAAGCCTAGTGTTGAACAGAGTGAGTCATTATGTCATTTTCTTCATCAAAATAGGAAAATGCATATAGATTTATCTTTAAGTATATTCAAACAAAAAAAAAAGGGCTTTGCCAAAAAAATAAAATAAAGTAAGCTATTTGAAAATCTAGTTTTTCTCTACCCACCACCAGGTTGGTAATGTGGGAAGACAATGCTGGGCTAGAGACACCTTTGTCAAATTTAGCACTATTGATTTTTATGTCTCCTGTAAGTTCTACAGAGCCTAAAAAGAAAGATCAAACTCTTTCTCTCTCCTTTTTAGTGTACGTTACTAAACTCATTTAGTGAGTCTATAAGGAATATAGGCTTCCCTGGAATAATTAACTTGGCCATGAAATTAGGAGTGTTGAGTACATTGAACCAGTAACCTCTCTTCTCCTAAAATGGTACCATTGAGCCTGGGAAATCTGGTGACTCATTCTTTAAATCTGTATCAAATGAACCAATGAGCATCAAATTTGTCATCTCACCTCAAGCCAATGGCATCATTTATTTAATACAAACACTGGAGTAAACTAATGAACACATGCAGAAATAGGAATGGATGTCTTTAAAGGGTTCTTTTGGACCACGTTTTCTTCTTTCTTCATAATTAGTTTTCTCCTATCCTGCAATTCAATGTTAGATTTCACTGAGCAATATTATTTGATAAGCAAGACCACAAACCTTTAAAAGCTCACAATTTTTCAGCAGAATAAGTTGGGTGAGAATCATAAAAAATCAATTAAATGGAATGTATGAATAGAGGGGCAATAGAGTCTCTTCAAAATGAAAAGCAGATAAATTTAATAAATAAGTAAATAAAAATATTCACTGCATTTTCTTTTAAAAAAATAAAGACAGCAACAATAATTTTATTGTAACAATTTATTGGGCCAAGTTCACTTAAATGAATGAATGAATAAATAAATAAATAAGAAAACCTTCCCACTTTAGAGAGAAACAAGTGCAGGAAAAATCAGAAAGTCCAGGCAGTTCAAATGAAAATAAAGGTTTATTGCAAGCTTATGCTCTCTACAAGAATCTGAACTATTAACAGTCAAAGCAAATTGGTGGTAGATAAGAATAGCAATAGCACTTAGACTTATATACTACTTCATAGTGCTTTACAGCCATCTCTAACCACTAAGCCACTATGGAATCAATGGAATCAAAGGAATTCAAAGTGGGCTGGATGTAGACTTGTCCCATAATTGGGTAGACCAGATTGCACTGATAGACTGGTCTCACAGGAAAAAAACATTCATTTTAAAGGATGTTTTCATTTCAAACAAACAGGAAGTTCCCTTGAAATATAAACAGAATATTCAAGGGAGCAGAATTTTTTACAGGACCAGAGTGAGAAATATTTAATCTTGTTTTTCTCATAATTGTTTACAGTGGTGTTCAAGAATTCATGGATCTGCTATTTAAGTCACAAAAGCCATGTACATTTTGTGCTTGCATTTTTATTAGGTGGCATATTTGCAAAAATGAAACAAGACTTGCTGAAATCAGATTTAGCAATGTATGTACATTAGCTCAAACTGGTTGTTTATCTCAAAGCTGGAATGCTGTGAACCAAAGTATAAAAATAAATTTGGTGAACAATAAATTTGGCTTTACTGATAGAGCTCTCAGCAAGGTAACCATCCGTTTTCCCCACCTTAAAATGAGCTCAACTGCGCATCAGGTTCTCATTCCCTGTTCCATTCATTAGGCTGAGACAGAGGTGGTATTCAGCAGGTTCTGATGAGTTCTGGAGAACCGGTAGCAGAAATTTTGAGTAGTTTGGAGAACTGGCAAATACCACCTCTGACTGGCCCCATCCCATCTATTCTCTGCCTCCCAAGTCCCAGCTGATTAGCTGGGTCTTCTTTTGTTGCCCTGCACAGGAGAACGGAGCTAGAAAGCAGGTTAGTGGAGTGGGGAAGGGAATGGGGATTTTGCAGTAACCTTCCCCTGCCATGCCCACCAAGCCACGCCCAATAAGCCACACCTAAGCCACGCCCACAGAATTGGTAGTAAAAAAAATTGAATCCCACTACTGGGCTGAGGTAAAGAATGTCAATCTATAAACAAAATTAAAATGCAATTAACATTAAAAGAAAAAATTACTTTTTAAGCAAGGCCTTGAGAACTGCTAATAACTATTTAAAGAGAGTTTGTTCCTAGTCAAATAGACAATAATAAAAAACACAGAAGTATTAGCATTAGCTTTGTAGATCTGATGAATGTCCCATTGAGCAGACTGGGCCCAATTGCTTAGTGGCTGAAGAAAAGGGGAGATAAAAGAGTCGCCCTTCATGTATTCTTGGACAAAACTGTTCATCTCTATCTGATGCTGCAGATTTCCATATTCTTAGACTGGAAAAGCATTTATATTATGTTGTATTGTATTATTATACTATTATATTATATCATATACCAATATCATATGCCTTGTTGTTGTTAGTCGTGAAGTCGTGTCCAACCAGTGGTGGAATTCAAATTTTTTTTACTACCGGTTCTGTGGGCATGATTTGGTGGGCATGGCAGGGGAAGGATACTGCAAAATCCCCATTCCCTCCCCATCCCACTAACCTGCTTTCCAGCTCCAATCTCCAGTGCAGGGCAACAAAAGAAGACCCAGCCAATCAGCTGGGACTTGGGAAGCAGAGAATAGATGGGAGCGGGGCCAGTCAGAGGTGGTATTTGCCGGTTTTCAAAATTTCCACTACCGGTTCTCCAGAACTGGTCATAACCTGCTGAATACCACCTCTGTGTCTGACCCATCGCAACCTCATGGACAATGTTCCTCCTCTACCATCTGCCCAGAGTCCATTTAAGCTCATGCGGACTGCTTCAGTGACTCCATCCAGCCACCTTATTCTCTGCCATCCCCTTTTTCTTTGCCATCATATGCCATACCATACCATATTTCACCCATCTTGCTGTCCAAAGTGACTCTGGAAGGCTTGCACAGTAATAAAAAAAAATAGTAATGTAAAACAATTATAAATAGAAAAGAATTAAGATTACAGAGGATGCACTAAAGAAACCACAGGCTCGAGCCAAGATGGGGTGGAGATAATCGGAGTGAATCATATCTTGATTGTTTGAGGGAGTTATTCCTACCAGGCTTCAATCTCCTGGATGTTTTTCAGGGGCCCATCATCTGTTAAGCATTCTCTCTTTGCTGAATACCAACATGGTTGCTTACGAAGGAATCGCAATACATAAACCACCACTTACATTTAGGGCTCTGCTTGACTGTTATCCCACCCCATCTAGATACTTCAGTCTCACTGAAATTTCAGCTGATTCAGAATGCAGTGGCCTATATAATTCCTGGCCATTCCAGTCACATAACACCATGGAATGATGTACTAGGTACCAGTGTATTTCCAAGGGCAATTCAAGGTCTGTACCTTGAATACTTGGTAGCATAGGGCTTCCCTTCTAAGAGATTTTTTACCTATTGGATCCGGACACCTAGAATACATATATTAAAGGTCCACCTTATAATGAGGTGCAGTGAGACAGAGCCCCAATGACAGGTATTCTTGGTTGGAACTTTTAACCACAGGCATTGATGAGCCTAGGTCATTTTGCATTGTCACAAACATTTCAAAGTGATTGAAGATCTGAAATTATGCACACTTCTCATTTTGTACTAAAAGCCAGTTTGGTTAAAGCACTAGGCTAGAAGCTAGTAGAGTTTGGGTTCTGGTCCTGCCTTAGGCACAAAATGTCATGACTGCATTGGAGCCTGTATTTGTGGAGGAAGATGAGCCAGAGCTGGACCTGAGGAAGACCATGGGGGTGGCTTTGTTGGCTTCAGAGGAATGTGGGGAGGAGGTAGGCCAGGGCCCCTCAGGAGTGGGACAGCTTGCTAGCAGGGAGGAAAGGAGCCACGATGACCAACAGAAGGCAGGCAGTGGAAATGAGGAGTGGAGGAGGTCAGGTGATGAGCAAGAACTGCTCCCTCCTGATTCCCGAGCATGGAGAGTGGAGAGGAGGTGGGAACAGTGCAGACCAATCTGACAACTTGGGAGGAGAGTGCCCCATCTCTCTTCAGAAGGCACACCTGGGGGTTAAGACTTAAGGAGATGCTGTGGGGAAGGATGTTTGTCAGGAACAAATGCTGAATTCATGGAGGTTTTTTATGTGCCATTGCCGACATTTGAAGTTTCCTGGACTTCTTGCGTTGTTTCTTGCTTCCTGGATTAATTGCCTTGTTCCTTTGCTTCCAGGATTTATTGACTTATTCTCTTGCCCCATTACTTTGCAGCCATTGTGTTCACAGCCTTTTGCTGGACTACTTGCAGGCAGAGGCTGCTGGAGGTGTGTGTGTGTGTGAGAGAGAGAGAGTGGGGGGGGAGGGTGGAAGAGAGAGAGACACACACACACACAGAGAGAGATCACTTTGCTCTGGGACTTGCCATAATGTGGGAACCTTTGGGGGAAAGTTGGAGCAATATAGGGGTGATTTGAACTACCAGTTGACTGTATTGCCTCTGTGGCTTGCCCCGGGTCATCACACAAAGCCAGATGGATAACCTTTTACTAGTCCCTCTCTTTTGGCCCTAGGAAGGAGACTCTGACTCTGTGGTTTCTTCCCCAAACCCCAAAAACTTTAACTTTAGACTGTCTACTATTGACGTCACCCCTTTCCTAAGAGGTCTGTAGGGGGCGTGCATAAGCGCACCAACAAGCCTACCGTCCCTGTCCTATTGTTTCTTTTATTTTTTTATTTTTCTTATATGTATCCATGTATTCATAACTATGTTTTTACTTATACCTATTATCTTGTAAGCAATTGACAAAAATAAATAAATAAAAATTAAAAATAAACAATGGGAGAAATGCATTGGCCCTCTTTGGATAGCATACTTGCAACTCCCATTTAGGCAAACTTCCTCTTCCTCATTTTCACAGGGTTTTTTTTTTAAATGCAACTTGATCTCAGGGCAATGACTTGATATTCATGTTGACCACTTCAAGGAAGTATTGCATTTTTTGATGCTGTACAGTGGGAGCCAGCATTATACTGCTTTAAAAAATAAGGGATGACAACAATGACAGCACAGAAGTATCCTGAGTTTGACTATGTCTAGATCCATTTAAATTATAATAAATTAAATTTAGAACTTATAAATAATTGAAAATCTGCTGCCTGGTGTAGGTATGCCCTCTATCTTTACGTAGAGTGACTCTGCCACTACTCATTTAGTTTTACATTGCAGATCAAAAGAAAAACAAAACTGCTCTTCTCTTTAATCTCACTGGCCAGGGATGCCCTTAGTCAGTTGTGTTTCTATGTTAATTTAAAGCTCTATCATTCTTTTAAAACACATTTTTAATAGTAATTGGAATCTCAACAAGTTCTTGTCAGTAAAGGCAAATGAAGGCATTTGTGTAATCTTTAATTGCTTTTGTGGCCTAATTAAAAGTATGTGCATACAACTGTTAAGATCTTTCTTTCAGCATTAACTAGGATATGTTTCTATAAAGGGGAACTACAATGCAGTTTTGACCTTTTAGGATTTCAGTGGGATTTCTGAAGAATAACAGATTTATGACAGCCATATTGGCGTATATAGCCTCCATTGGCTTTGTAATTAGGAAGGCAAATGAATATAAACCTTGCTTAGACATTTGTTGAATGAATTGAGATTTCCAAGTGGGGAAAGAACACCTCCTCATGCCTCTAACCTTCACATGTGTTGTAACCATAATTTGCCCTTCATCCAATACTGGCTATTTGGGAACATTCATTCATACTTTTCTCAGCCATCTCACTTGATATATTGAGAATAGAAACAGGATGATAGAACTGTTTGCACTGATATGCACAAGAGAGAATGGAATAACACCAGATCCTTTTCTCATGTAGTGTAGCATGATGTCATCAGACAAATGCTGTAAGAACATTATTTGCATCAATTTACATGATAGAATCATGATGTCAACCTGCAAGATGACCTCAGCTGAAGCCACACTTATTTCTGCTTCCTTTTTTGGTTGCCATTCAGGTCAGAAGGGGTGAAGAACAGGAGGGAAACTCAGGAATGTGGCACCTCAGTTAGTTAGCCATAACATTTACCAGCCAGCAGGTTAACCAAGGTCATCTCAATGGACACCTGTTGAAGTTGAACAGGAACCTATATCTGGATTGATTGGCCCATGTGGCCTGAGGGACAAAAGGAGTGGGGAGGTCTTATTCTTTTAACTATCCCTAAACAAGGAAATAATTTAGAGCTAACTTTCTAAGTGCCGATATGATGTATGATCTCTTAAACCTGAATAAAGTGTCAGAGTCCTGATTTTCTGGAGTTAATTACTCGGAACAATGATGCATGATATATACTCAATGTCATTTTGATATCATTTACCAGAAGTTTACATGTGCATAGGCACATATTGAAGTTGTCTCTTAAAAGCACTTTGAGGATTTCCAATTCACCATATTGGGCTGAAATATGAAGAATATGTGTGTAGCCAAAGATTTATGAAAAACACTTTTATAGCCATATGTCGGTCTTAACCTGTGGTTTTGTACATTCAAAGGAATGATCTTTCAATGAGCTATTTTCTTCACACAATGATGTCTCTGTTTCTTGGACAATAAATTTGTGCTTAGTTAGCAATCATGATTTAGGCAACAAAAGTTATGATTTGAGATCCATTGTGTCTCAAGAAGGTGACCAACTGGATTTTATATATGTGCATGAATCACAAAGACAGCTTCTCAAAGTCATCATGATTGCTATTACTAATAACATCATATTCCATTATGCCTGTTACTCAAATTAGAAACGTTAATTAAAAACATTAATAAAAAGCACAATAGTAACTATGTTGTATTATGGGTAGGGAATAAAACCCATAGAAGTATTGTATTGGGTCAACTATTTTTACAAAATTGTTGCAAGATTTTGAGCTTTAAGAATTCTTCATTAGGCAACCTGGTTAACAAAGGAGAGACAGTTTACCTGGAGTGATGGAAAGACTTCACATTCTGTTTTATCAAATTTAAAATATTAGGTTGCCTATGAAGGTTAAAATAAGGGTCAGGTGCCATCAATGTTTTCACAAAGTGTGTTGGAAAGAAACAGTATGGATTTAAATTCTTATGATTCTTTTTTTAGAAATATCAGTTCCAATTATTTAGGTGAAATTTAAAAATGTACAATAATTTTGAAAAACTCTTGTTGGGCTATTAAAGGTATCACATCTACAGTATTTTGCAAATTGTTCATATACAGTAGGTCCTAAGCATCATGTATGGAAGTAAATCATTATGCTAGGTGGATAGGCTGAAGATATTCTTAATATATTCATCTCTATTAACAAAAGGCAAAATATCCTGGACACTTGAATGTATCACTTTGCAACGTGAGAGTCTCATCTTAAAGTTTGGGCTCAAAAAAGTATTTTGAAAAAGTAGCAGAAATATGAACAACATAAAGGAATGAAAGTCTATATTTTACTAGGTTTTTTCCCCTTTCATGTCCTTTAAACTAGTTAGCTGTTCCATCACTTTCCTAGAATGATCCCATCCATGCAAGAATCATTGAAATGTGATGGGATCATAATACTGTATAACCCAAAGAGTTTGACAGCAAGATAAATGAAGCCCGTTGAAGTGAAGGCAATGATGCCCATATAAGTGAACATTTTTGCCTCTTTAAGACCAGTTCCAGATAAATCACTGGAAAGAAAGCAGCTTTCAGCAGTGATGAAAGCATCACTGCCACAATCTCAATACCAGAGAAAAGTGAATTCTTCTGCATCATCAAACATAGGTAAATAAATTATTCATGTGAGTTAGTTTTGCATGAATAAATGATTCATTTCCTTTTTCAGCCTTATTATGGAAGAATATTAAATGAATACTATTCCAGGTGAATGAACTTTTTTTTAAATGATGCACATCCAATTATAAGTCTTTATTAAGCATTGTACATAAAATGCCAGAATATCATATTTCATATCATATTTCCTCCACTGAAGGAAAAAAATCTCAGTAAACAATAAAACAGCTCACTTATGAACATTCATTATGGATGAACAATTAGAAATTTATGTTTCATATTTCTTCTCCCCCCTGTGGTGATACAGCTACAATCTTACAAGTGCTTTCATAAACAGCTTTATTCTAGTAGAACTGTCAATACGCTTCATTAAAAATTGTCATTATGAATTAATATATTTTCTTGGATCAGTGTTTCCCTGCTAAGGAATGGACAAGATATTATGGACATGTTATACATAATTTTAAATGCCTCTCGAGCCAGCAAAAGAGATACAGAACATCAAGTTTCAACTGATTATATTTTGAGATTAGAGGAAAAGTGATGTAAATAAATCTAACATATCCATATCCATATCTATCTGTCTGTCTGTCTATCTATCCATACATACATACACACACACATACATACGTACATAATACATACATACATACATATCAGAATCTCTCTCTATATATATATGAGATATATAGGATCCTGATGTGTGTGTGTGTGTATAGATAAATAGATAGATGATAGATAATAGATAGATGATAGATAGATAGATAGATATGAGAGATATATAGGATCCTGATGTGTGTGTGTGTGTGTGTGTGTGTGTGTGTAGATAAATAGATAGATGATAGATAATAGATAGATGATAGATAGATAGATAGATAGATAGATAGATAGATAGATAGATAGATAGATAGATGATAGATAGATAGATAGATAGATAGATAGATAGATAGATAGATAGATAGATGATAGATAATAGATAGATAGATAGATAGATAGATAGATAGATAGATAGATAGATAGGATCCTGATATGCAGAGGTGGGCATCACAGACTGTAATAACTGGTTCACCTAGTGAAGAACCAAAAATGTGAGCTTGTGCATGGCTGCAAAAACAAGGAGATTTCCTGTGTGTGGCAGCCATGGTGAGTAGATCAGGTGAGGTGCAGTAATCAGCTGGGCTGCATGGGTGAGATGAGCAAGCTGGACAACAGGATAGCATCGAGGCGAGTGGGCAGGTCCAGCAGGTGGTCGAAATTACCAGTATGGGCGACCTGGTCCGAACTGGCAGCAGCCAACCACTATTGATATGTATGTATGTATGTATATATGTATGTATGTATGTATGTATGTATGTATGTATGTATGCATATATGTATATACTGTGTGTATGTGTGTGCGCGTATGTGTGTTAGTCAGACCAGAAACAAAACAACTTACCCTAAACCCAAATCACATAAAAGTAAAGGTTTCCCCTGTCCAGTTGTGTCTCATCTTTGTTTCTTAGCCGAGGGAGCCAATGTTGTCTGGATACTTTTCCATGATTATGTGGCCGAGGCACATGCACATGCAATCTTCCCAACAAAGTGGTACCGATTTATCTACTTGTATTTGCATGCTTTCCAAAGCATCAGAAGGCAAGACAAGAACCAATGGATGGAACGAATCAAGAAGCAACCTAGAACTAAAGAGAAATTTGCTAATGGTGAGAACAATTAACCAGTGGAACAGTTTGCCTTCAGAAGTTGTGGGTGCTTCATCACTGGAAGCTTTCAAGAAAAGACTGGACAGCCACTTGGATCTCCTGCTTAAGCAGGGGTTTGGATTAGAAGACTTCCAAGGTCCCTTCCAACTGTGTTCTATGCTAGGTAGGCAGGAGCTGGGGCAAGTATCCCGCCATGTGGCACTCAGGTTTCGAATCCAGGCTGTCAACTTTCCAGCTGACAGGCTTAGTGTCTTTAACCACATAATTCAATTTATTTTGTGTATGGATAGATAGATAGATAGATAGATAGATAGATAGATAGATAGATAGATAGATAGATAGATAGATAGATAGATATAGATAATATCCCAAAAATAGAAGATTTTACTCATTAGTTTATATACAATTCATTTCTGTTAATGATAAAATAATTCTTCCAAAGAATAGTACTAGATTAACCATCTAATAATTCTTATTTCAATGATACTCAGATGGTATCTTATGATCACCTAGTGGGGCTCCAAAGCCAAATTCTTTTACTACAGAAAAGACTGAGAAAGCAGTCCTTTGATTTCCCTTGATTTCAGATGGCCTGCTGTGTTTGTACAAGCAAATGAACTGAAAGCTAAAACAGAATGGCACTGTGGAAATTAGGATGTATATGACCTCGTGTTCCAGCAAGCAGAAGGAGAGGAAGCAATTTACCAAGTAGGAAGATAGCAAGTAGAAACAAAAATAAATCTAACAAACAAAATGGACTGCACCGTCCCATCTCCAACTTTTGATCACAATCATGGTAAGAAACAGTTCATCTCTTTCTTTAATCATATCAGACCCTTCCTGATCTCAGACAAAGCCCTCCTGCAAAGCCATCTAATCCAAAGAATAGACTCTCACAATTCATAACACAGCCCAAAGGACTGTTCTAATAAGGAAAGTACAATGTCAAGAAGCCTCAACATTCCATCTTCAATCAGCCTGGTGACCTCACTATTCGATCTTCTTTAACAATGAACTTCTGAAGGACCCATTTTGCTTAACAATAGAACTAACCCTTGGTACCCTGACAATGTCAGTTTCCCTAACTGGCCAACATATAGGAGCCTTAGGATTTTCTGCCTCAAGGCTCTCAACTTTTGTAAAAAAAAAATTGCTTTTCTATTGTCCAGGATCTCTGTTTCCTGTACAGCAGGCTCCCAAGATCCCTAAGTAAAATGCTGGCAATTTCTCCTTGGTGTTGTGCTCCTTATTTTGAGAGTTTGCTCAACAGGCAATATGTCAATTTGTACAATAAAATAAATAAACAAAAGAAGTTTTTATTGTATTTTGATTATATGTGAAAGCTGGTTTGGTGTAATGTAACGGCTAAGATGCTGAACTAAAAGCTGGGAGATCATGAGTTCTACTCCTTCCCCGGTCATGAAAGCTGACTAGATGATTTGGGACCAATTGATCTCTCAATACCTAGCTGCCCCATTGGCTTGTTGTGGAGAAAATAGGAGTCAGGAGCATTAGCAATAGCACTTAGACTTATATACTGCTTTATAGTGCTTTACAGCACTCTCTAAGCACTTTATAGAGTCAGCATATTGTCCCCAACAATCTGGGTCCTCATTTTACCCACCTTGGAAGGATGGAAGGCTGAGTCTACCTTGAGCCTGGTGGGATTCGATCTGCCAAATTGCAGGCAGCTAGCTGTCAGCAGAAGTAGTTTGCAGTACTGCACTCTAACCACTGCGCCACTGAGGCTCAGTAATTAGGTACACCACCTTGAGTTGTACCAAAAATGGAGAGAGATTAATCAGTGTTCCATATTGACTGGATCTGGATGTAAATTTGAGTGTACATATCCCTTTCAAGATGGAAGGAATTATTTTTGAGCACAATATCCTATCAATCATCTACTTTATACAGTTGGCCATTAACCAAACTAATTCAGTTGAGGTTAGACTTTATAACATTTGGTTCCTATGTAGTGTTAGATTACAACTCCTACAATTTCAGTTGACAAGACTGGAGGACTGAAGGAGAGAGCAAGAGATAGAGACAGAGACAGAAAGAGAGAGATAATGTAAAACCTTTGTTCAGTATTACTAATTTTAAAAAGAAAATTTACTACACAATTTAGTAACTTTTACATATTGAAAGTTTGTCATCTTAGACTATATAATATCAAAGAGAGAAGATAACATAGATCACATCTCCTGTTCAAAATACTAAAATTCTATATATGTGCATATATTTAATTTGATATGGCTGTCAATCTCAGGTGACTTCCCATAGGGGAAAAACCATGGGAAATGTTTCAGAAGACATCTCCCTAGTTTCCCAGAAACTAAAAAGAGAGAAGGGGAAAATTATTTGTTTTGCAATATAGCCGCGATGGTTTGGTGGTTAGAATGCAGTACTGCAGGGTACTTCTGCTGATTGCCAGCTGCCTGCAATTTGGTAATTTAAATCTCACCAGGCTCAAGGTTGACCCAGCCTTCCATCCTTTCAAGGTTGGTAAAATTAGGACTTTGATTGTTGGGAGCAATATGCTGACTCTGTAAACCACTTAAGAGGGCTGTAAAGCACTGTGAAGCAGTCTATAAGTGCTATTGCTATTGCAATAGTGTTGTAAAGATAGTACTGATGCTCCTGATTGTGCTTCTTACCTAGACTACCTTGAAAGGCTAACATCAATTTTGTCAGTCTTGCCAATCAAGAACCAGTTTGATGTAGTAATTAAGGCATCAGGCTAGAAACCAAGAGACCATAAACTCTAGTCCCACATTAGGCACAAAGCCAGATGGGCCAGTCACTTTCTCCAGCTCTAGGAGGCAGGCGATGGCAACCACTTCTGAAATTTTATCCAGTAAAACTACAGGATTTATAATGGTGGTTCAATGACATAACAGCTATTTGAATATATATTGGCTTCCTCCTATCAATGTGCCCACAGTTGAATTGGTACAGCTCAATCTGGGTTATTATTAGGGAAGAATCTGCATAACAGAGGTGAAGAGTCCAGATGATAGATTCTTTCAACAGAGACCTGTATAGTTTATTCTTTGCCAGCTGCATCGATCACATTCATTTTCACAACACATTAGCTTTTCATTGATCTGTTGGGTTGCTGAGTCAAATATGAGTCACTTCATGGCAATTAACATTAATGTTCTTATTTACAGTTGTTATTCTCCATCTCTGTCTAATTTGATTTTGATGAATTGGAACTTCTCAGGAAAAGATAAAATGAAGTTGCTTCAGCTAAATGTAAAAGATTGGGTTCTCTGAGCTTTGTTGTTTTCTTGATTCACTGTTCACTAAGATTCACTATGCCCTGGAGCTGTCTGACACACTCACTCACACACTGATTCTGCCTGACATTCTCTTTTTACCTTTCACGGTATCCTGGGCAAATGCATAGATACCTTGCAGTGTACCACAAACAATTTTTTAAAAAGATTGAAAGCCTAGCTTGTACCTACAGGCCCCTGTGTGATCATCATATCTATCTTGACTGTACTTAAACCACAATGGCCTGTATTCTCAGATGTGAGAAAGATAAAAATAAAACTGCTAACATAGCTTAAATCTAGGTTAAACAACTAGTAGCATAGAAAAAAGATACAGACTATGTACTCTATGTTCAGCTGCTTTTGATTGTTTTTCATGGGCTCTGTTTGAAGCTGCTGTTCTGATAAGGATTAAAAATATGTCAATTTTGCCAAATTGTAAAAGCTATTTTCACAGAAAATGTATCTTATCAGTACCAGTAACAGTTCAGGTGGACTGTGCATTTACAGGTATTTGCACAATAGAACAGTAAGATATTTGAATTGATGCAGAAAGGTATAATCAGATTTCAGATTCCAAATCATAATATTTCCATATATATATGATTACATCTATTTCCTGCTAAGAGCCATGGTGGCACAGTTGTTAGAGTGCAGGCTACTTCTGCTGACTGTTTAACTGTCAGCAGTTCAGCAGTTCAAGTCCCACCAGTTCAAGATTGACTCAGCCTTCCATCCTTCTGAGGTTGGTAAAATGAGGACCCAGATTATTGGAGGCAATATGCTGACTCTGTAAACCGCTTAGAGAGGGCTGTAAAAGCACTGTGAAGTGGTATATAAGTCTAAGTGCTATTGCTATTTCTGTAGTCAATCATCTACATGTATTTTTTGTTTGTTTGTTTTTGGTGTGGGATGGTTATCATGTGAGTCCAGGAAAAAATATACCTTCTTCAAGGAGACCCTGATACACACAGTGAGGTACTGGATAAAAAGCCCCTTTCCCATTTTCAATCTTAATAGTTGCCCATCTTTTGGGAAGAGGTTTTATCAGAAAGATTGTAGTCCCATTATAAACAGTCAAGGCTTCTTTCCACTTTACCCTCAGTTCCCCAAGACTGATAGAGGGTCAAGAACCTATCGCATCTCTTCAAAATAGAAATAGACATGTGTAGAAAAGAAAGTGGGTAGGTCATCTGAATGCACAGGCAATCACTTGAGGGATTTATGCATTTACAGATTAGAAACTTGTTCTTCTTTATCGGGGTCTTTGTATTTACCTTCTGGAAGTAGGACAATCATGTCAATGTTAAAGGCATCACAATTTGACCACAGGTGGCCTCCACTTGTAAACTCTCGTCAATACTGTCCTTGACAAAAAGTAACCTTGATAAAAGCAATGACAGTGACAAAGCAGCATTCTATATCTGTTACTGAGTTACCTTGAATTCAATTCAGCTAATATCAAGATCTTACTGCTTTGATGTTGCTGAAAGACCAGCTGAGGTAACAGATTTAGTTGTCATCTAAACAGTCTGTTTGAAAAACTGCTAATTCCTTCTTTGTCCCCCCCCCCCAGGAAAAAAAAACAGTTTGTGGGACTGACTAGGTATTTTAGTTCTTTGAACATAAAATAGTAAAGCTGTACAAACATCTAATGTTTGAAGTGTTTTTCCAATCCCTGAAGACAAGAAAAAGAAAAGAAGAACAATAAGCTGAGTAACAGTTCAATCTCTATTTGGGATAGAGAAAGGAAAAGAAATATCAGAAGGTTTTTTTAAGCATTATTTATATGAAAGGTAATAAGCCAATAGACCTTTTAATAATGCAATAGACTAAAAACACACAAATGCCATCTTTAATATCAACAACCTATTATGCTTCCTATTATGGCTTAACAGCACAAATACTTTATTAATCAGGACTACAAGTAAAATCAATAAACTCTACATTGGAATGGGAGAAATTATTGAAGTGTAGATATTCATCTCATAATCCATCTCATCAAATAAGAATATAGTGACAAACATCCTATGCATAGATCATTGCTGAAAGATACCAACATTACCAAACAAAGAAAGAATACCAATCCTACTTGTCTTGTGTAACAATGCATAAAAAGTTAGACAGCTGCCATCAAAATAATTCATGCTTCTATATGGAGGGAAGCGTGTGTGCATGCGTGGGGGCACTCATGTGTGCATGCAGGGGTGGGGAACATGTGCAGGGTGTGCACGCATGTTTTGGACATTTGATGCTGAAAAGATTATCCATTACTGAACTATATCATCAAATGAAGGAAAGCTGGATTCAAAGGCAGAACTTCTTCAGCTATAAAGGTCCCACTGATTTGTAATTTTAGACCCTGTGAACGTAGACAGCTTATATCAGTGAAATCAACTTTTAAATCTGTATCGACTTTCCAAAGTACCATTTTGAAAAACTGCTTAAAAATAGACCCTAGAAAATATACTGTGGGAGAAACCAGGGTATGATTTTCAACATAAAAAGCATGTTTGTTGGTACAAAAACTGCTTCATCTAATAATTGTAAAAATTGTATATACTTACAAAATAAGGAATATTTCACAGTTCAATATTATATTCCATCACCTGTGTGGCATGCACTAAATCTTCAGGTACTGGCCTTTCCACACTAAACTTTTTCCTCACTTGTTTGTCAAATTATTTGTTCAAAAATAAAACAGGTAGATGCTGCACCCAAAGATTCAAAAATTGCTATTTATTCAAAGCACTCAATTTCCATCGAGACCCAAAGTGGGTAAAAGAGGAAATTAAGAAGAAGACTCAATTTAGCATAGACCTGCTATTCCTTGCATCATATTTCCATAAATATTATTTTAGCTTCATTATTGCTGACAGCTTTTGAGCTACCTCTTCTATTTTATAGTCATATGAGTATGACTTATCCATCTTTTAATATAACACATTTACACTTTTCTTCAACTGTCAAGAATGAGGTCTCTGTCAACTTTTTTTCAAGCTCTCTCTTTCCTCTGTGAAGAGAGAACTATTTCTTCCCTTGAAAATAGAACATCTGAGAACATAGCGTTATTCTTAGAGTAATGCAGTGAAGTCATTGGAATGGATATACCTACAGTATACACTTAAACATAATGAATATGTACTATATAGTGTATACCATATGATCAGACTGTATTATGACATAAGTCACCAAATGATAGAGCTGGCAATTGCTGTTAAGATATTTTACGTAATCCCACTGATTCTTCAATAGCAGTAAAGAAGTGAAACTTAGTGTTATTTCTTTTGGAATGGACAAATGTGACAAGGAGAGGTGCATGTTAACCCCATACCAACAACCTCTGATTATTAACCTGGCCACTCTTCAAACTTTCATCTCAACTTTGAGGTGTGAATCTGATTTTTAAATTAAAAATTTAAGTGAAGAACTCAATTAATTCAAATGGTGAAGGATTTGTGTCAACTACTCCCTCCAAGTCATAGATTTGTCACTGCCATTCAGCCGACATGTAGCTAAACAGAATATCATAGAGTATGATGTCATTTTAATGAAATGAAGATGTAATATTTCCACTAAAATATATATAATACTGCATTGTTTTAAAGTTGCTAATCCAATGAATAGATTAAAATCTTTCCTACACTGTTATTAATTTGGCCTTCTCTGAACCTTCCCTTTTCTCCTTTCAGAAGATAGAAACATTTTCCTTCTTTCAGTGATCACATTTCTTCAGGATTTTTCAAAGATAAGGTTCAGAAAGTTGGCTAGACCATCCACAAGAAACTTCAAACTTCAGATGAAATTAAAGTGGCCTTAAAAATTCAAACAAGTATTTCCTGTCCAGTTTTCTCTCAGTCTCAACTTTCAGCCCTGGTCTTTAATTCTGCTCTTCACAATTGCCTGGTGAAAAAGATTGCTGATCCCTCTATAAAAATAAAAACATAAAAACATTTTCAGTTTGTCCCAGAAACAAAAGTAAGATTAGATTATTACTAATGTACTAATCACACTTTTTTTTTGGAAAGCTTCTCTTTTTTTTCCAGTGACCTTTGCAACAGGACACTTGTGGTACTTTTTTTTTTGCCTGAGCAGAACATCCAATTTATTGAATATTAGTTTATTTGAGCAATAACAAAAAGAACCTTGAGAAGACCTCAACTTATTTCATGCCAGATAACTAAAATTTAAATAAGCCATAAGGAAAATATATTTATGTTTTGTGGCAAATATTTATTAATAGAACTGCACTCTGGAGATGGAATAAGTGATAGGGAGAGAAGTGCACTTCAATGAATGGAAAAGAAGTATGTTAATTCAGTTTAACCATTCAGAAAATTTCCACAATTACTTTAAAATGAAAAAAACAGGCATATTTTTCTACATTATCCTATGTACAGCATTGTATTAATTATTATTTCAACTCTTATTTCAACCCTGAGCTACAAACATTCTCCTTTACCAATACTGTATTAAGTATTACATCACATGTTTAACCAATGCTCTCACTAAACCCTATATTCTATATTGCTTTTCACTGTGTTATTGTAAGTTTGGTACTGATGAGTCAATACTTGCATCTACTGCTGTTTGATTTTTAACTTCATTGTTTAATGCCATGCCATTGAGAAGGCACTGGGAGCCCAAGAAGACCCTGAGATTCTGTATCACACTTGGATGGGGAAGTGCAACCTCATCCAATAAACTCTAATTGAAGGCTCTAATGTCCTCAATCATTTGGTCTTGGTAGGATTGAAGTAATGATGGCCTTTCCACATGCAGCCATGCAGCCCATGCAGCCTCCAGGGATGGGAGAAATATTTAACTCAATATTTTACTTACTCAGCTGGCCTGGGGTTGGGTATCATCAGCATACTACGATACTGGACTCCATAGATATGTCTATGAAGATTCTCAGTCATCCAGGTCACGGTTGTCCCAAAGGTGCTTTTTTCAAGAGGCAACTGGACTTTCTGGAACTGAAGAAGTTTCTTGGATGAGAAGCAAAACATCTTCAAAGAAAAGCCAGAAAGTCCAGTTGCCTCTTGAAAAAAAAGCACCTTTGGGAAAACCAGCAGATAATCTGTCCTAGCAATATTATTTATATGTTGAACAAGAGAAGAGAGAGAATGGCACCTGTGGAACGTCACAGACAAGGGGCTTAGGGAACAACATCTCCCCCCTAAACATCAATTGGAGCCAGCAGCAAAGGAAGAAAGAGAAGCAGAAAAAGAGTCAATAAGTCAATCAGTCTTGCCTTGCTGTAAAAATAATGATCTGTTGATCTGAAGCTACTATTCACTCTGAAGCCATTAAGTCACTCTGTTTTCTCATTGGAACTTTCTATATAATACTTACCAACAATTAAAAACAATGAAGGTTCTCCTGAGGCTTAGCCTAAAAGGAATTTGTCAGGGCCTGATTCTCAGCAGTGTTTATTTCTTGAGTGTTGGGTTTAAGAGCCTGATAAATAGGAGATGACAATTACAAAACCCTGTGAATGTTTTCATTATTCTCAGGGGCAATGTAGTAGTACTGCAGCATAAGAAGAGTCCTGTTCCATCAAGCCATAGAGTCATTTAGTTCAGCATTCTGTTTCCCACAGTAGCCAAGCAGGTGCACCCTGGAAATAATATGTTAGATCCTATATGTCTGCTGACAAATAAATTGTATTCAGTTCAGTGGAACTTATTCTGGTTGACAAAATCAGAAATGAGGAGGTGATAAGCCACCTGTGAAAGCCAAGGGAAATAATCAAAACCAAAGTGAAAGTTAGAATATTTCGGACATGTGATGCGACACTAAAAAAAACCAAAAAACAGCATACTTCACTTAATCCTCCAGGGAAAGATTGAAGGCAAACAAGGTCCAGGCAGAAAAATATCATGGCTCCAAAATCTTAGGGATTGGTTTGGACAAAACTTGGCAGCACTTTTGTGTGTGTCTGTTGATAAAAATAGGATTGCCAACATGATCGCCAATGCTCGATGATGGATATTGCACAAGAAGAAGAAGGAACTTATTCTGATGTACTATGGTATAGGATTATATTCTAAAATCCAACCTGAGTCCATTTCAGAATGAGGGATAATTTTTAACAAACAGGAAGTCTTCAGAGTCTGCTAGTCCCCTCGAAGTTAGTAAAATGAAGAGCAGGGCTTTTAACAGTATCTGGAGTCAAGAGGTCAGAATATGAAAAGCACCTCTAGTGAATATGGATTAGCTTCAAGATCATAAGGCAAAGAAAAGAGCTGGCAGTGAGGTGCTTCTGATTCATATAACTTAAAAACCATACCATCCCTCCTTATCATTGATTATGTTTGATTGATTATGTGTCATCAAGTCAGAGTTTACCATAAGTGATCAATATAGATCTATTCTTCCTCATCATTAGAATGGCACCATAAGATGTGGTGTGGACTTATTACTGAGAAATGTGAAACTATAAGTAAAAATTTTAAATAAAAAGTATCACTTGTTGGGCACATAATGGAGATGAGACAACCTCACTGGGATCTATAACTTGACCTTTCTTGTGTAGTCTTAGCTAAGCATGTTCCTTTCAAATTTCACATGCTGGAAGAGAATTCAGAGAGAAGGAAGTGTGACTTGCTACATAAATATATCTCTGTAATTTTGTCCAGTATGCAGCTGAATAAATCCTCTTTTGAGAAGGAAAGTATTATATTATTTGAAATGAAATACGATTAAAAAAAAACTATATGCATTTGTCTTGCACTATATTTCATTGTTATTCTAATCTCTTGGGCTTCCTTCCTTTCATGATAGTTTCTGCCCTTTTATTTTACCTTTCCTTCAGTTTTGACACATTTTATGCCCTTTATCCTTCAAGATGTGGTATGAAAGTGTGATAGGGAAAAAAAGGCAATTCCTGGATTCTTAGGCTAATGGGTTTCTTTGCTCCTGTCCCCCGCAATGAATACTGCCAAGAAGAGACATAGAGTTCAAGTTCAATAGATGGAACCTTTGTAGGTAATATTTTGCATAAAGTGCTCCATAAAGCAAAATATCATCAGAGAGGAAAAGAAGAATAAACCACAAACTGTCTTAATACTGTTCTTCTTTAGTGAAAGAAGGTTGCTTAAATAATACCAAATATCCAACATTAATCATACTGGTGCTTGTAATGAAATATACTCTTTGAAAACCTCAGTGTACCAGTTGATACAAACTCTCTTAGGCTAGCATGGGTTGCTGACTTTTTTTGTGGTCCTATTACAGTGTTTTAAAGAGCCTGCCAATACCCAGCACTGCAGTTGATGACGGATCCTTTATATTATTTGAAGCTGAAGAAGCCTCTTGGATGAGAAGTGAAACATCTTCAAAGAAAAATCAGAAAGTCCTGTTGCCTCTTGAAAAAGCACCTTTGGGATCCTTTATATTATTTATATTATCTTTACATAAATTTTGTGAATTATTTTACACGTGGTTATACATTTGAAGCAACCTTCATGCCATGACTTGACAAAAATCACATGATTTTTTGTCCCTTTACCCAATGAATCCACTCATTTACTAGGACTGCATGCAGAGCCCGTGCATAATATAAATCACATCTGTGATACACATGTGGGCTTCACCCGCTCTCTGCAATTTGCATGAACCCTGGGTCTGTCACAGCAATGCAGCTCCACGCCCCAATGTTTGAAGGAAGGAAGCTTTAGCTTGCTAACAAAGGATAATAGTAATTCCAGTTTTAGATTTAACCTCTTCCCTGATAACTCGTAGTGCTGCAATCTGCCTTTTGCACTAAATGGATGGCACTAAACACTAATGGGGTGGAAAGCCATAATTGCATTAGCTTCTGCTGTTTATTGGCAGCAAGTAGAGTGTGGCTGGCTGGGGTAGCTGTGAAAATCTGCAGAGAAACATTGATAGCAGCCTCCCTTTGCCTTTGTTCTGTTCAAGAAAACAACCACATCCAAATGTCACCAACAGCTCTCAATTAAGTGTGTGTCACACGCAGTAGAAGTCTGAGGATTACTAACCCTGCTGGCTGCTACTCACAGCACTCCAACTGTGCTTTATAGACTGAGGAATAAAATGGGCAAAAGGTTATTTGTATATCTCCTCTCCGAGCCTGATTTTAGATGAAAGCCTGAGTCATGGCTATTTCTGGTCATTAAGTATCAAGGCAGTTCTCAAAAGCTGAGAATTGCTACAAAAAGTACCCTAACCAAATTCCACTATATATTTATATAGTGGCTTCTCTCCAATGAAAGAAAACTTTCTAACCATATCGTTTCTAGTAATTTCTCTTTTCTTTCCTCCTTCATTTTCTGTCAAACATCTGCCAACCTCCATTAAGACCTAGGCCCGTCTGGACATGAAGATGATTGCACATGCAGCCATGGGTGAAATTATGCTATCTTGCTGGATTCTGCAGAATTTCAATAAATCCCTGAAGATTAAGTCCAGGGCGGAGTTGCAATGATGCTTTGCAATGATGAATACCTTTCAGATCTAGAGTTATAGTTGGAAGCCAATATAGAATAACTATACAGGTTCTCAAAGGAAGTAATAACAAAATGAAAATGAAGGCAAGTGTGAGAATCAATGGATGAAAGCAGGGAATATTTATACTTTGTATGGAAAAAATGCCACATGAAAATCATAATTGATAAAGCATCCTATAACTTTACACAGGGGAATAGAGACACTTCTTTTTCAGAGGCCCATGTCTTAGGTTTGTCAAATACAGATTGTTCTCAACTTACAAACATTTGCTTAGTGATTGCTCAAAGTTACAATGGCACTGAACAAAAAGTGATTTATGACCATTTTTCACACTTCTGACAATTGCAGCATCCCCATGGTCATGTGATCAAAATTCAGATGCTTGACAACTGGTTCATATTTATTGACAATTGCAGTGTCCCAGGGTCATGCGATAACCTTTTGCTACTTCTGACAAGCAAAGTCAATGGGGAAGCCAGGATCATTTTATAACCATGTTACTAACTTAACAAATGCAGTGATTCAATCAACTGTAGCAAAAAAGATAGTAAAATAGGACAAAACTCACAGCAACCGTTTCACATAACAAAAGAACTTTTGGGCTTAATTGTGTTCATAATATATATATACAGTGAACATCAATGTGAACTAAGTGTTGTATCTTATGATTCCTGATGAATGTATTTTTATGTACACTGAGAGCTTATGCACCAAAGCCAAAGCCATCTCATCCACTTCTTTCAACCACAACTTTCATGGTCTCCTGCTTTGTCTTCCCCTGTTCATTCTTTCTTCCTATATTTGGCATACCAAACAAATTTAAAATGAAACTTTTTTTTTAAAAAAAAACAACAACTTCTTTCTTACTGTTCTTATCCTGTTCTCTCCATACCTGCAAGATGCATCCCATTAGGTACCAAATGCTAAGTGATTTTCTCAATTAATTGGAAAGTGATAATGATCTCTTCAGAGAGATATTTAATTTTGTATTGAATTTAAGTTAACCACTTTAAGATGGGTTTTAAAAGATTTGATGAACCAATTGTTTCCTGGGCTCTTGAGAATCCCCAATTGCCATTGTTGTACTAAGGGATGACAATAACATTATGTCTCATATGCCTTCTCTGTTCTTTTAACTCAGCATTATCTGAAGATCTATCTATCCAAGTTTTTAAAAAACAAGTCCCTCCCAATTTGTATTAGGCATATTATCCAACATATTTATTGGTAAAGATGAAGGTGATGCGAGAAAAGAGAAAGCTGGATTCCAGAATCTGGATGTGATGTCCCCTAGGTTCATAGAAATAAAGATCAGTTAAATTATTTTGACCTCTCACACAAAAAAATGATAAAGGAACCTCTTTCCTTGACCAGAAATTGGATAGTGATGATTATAATCATAACTATAAAATAGTTGACAATTACAGCAACAACTTAGCTACTAATTTTCTAATTTTTTTTTCATGACAGCCAAAATCAATTGTTTGAGATGGCTGTTTTATTGCCTAATGATAGGGCTTGGAAGACAAAGCTCCTTTGAGCTCTCTCCCTAGCATGAGAGCTATAGTTTAAGCTCTGTTCTTTGCAGCTGCAGAATAGAGTCAGTCAAAATCTTTGCCCTTCCTACACTTCACAGAAAATACTCTGTTCCCTTGACATAACAGGCATCCATCAGATTCTTTTAAATACAAAAGCAGCCGTGGCCGATTGTTTCATGAATCAGCCCTCTGTGTACAGCTGTCTAGTTGAGCTATAAGCACTGACACATCCACACATTCATGGATTTTTCAGCCTTTCTGTGATACTTAAAGGAAGAAAAAAGACTTGTGGAAGGCTTTTAAAAATGTTTTACTTCCAGGTTTGCTCGGAATCTAAAGGCAATTTCTATATACAGAAAGAAATAATAAATCCTTCATATGGCACATCACACAAAATCTAAAGGGAGTCCAGCAAATCAGAATGACTGGTTCATGCATTGGATTCCTGCAATTAGCCACCCTGTCTCATTTATATTGTAAACATGGAGAAATGGTTTGCATTTGAAATTTTTCTTTTTGATGAATGAATGTATCTGGACAGTCATCACAACTCTTGCTGCCCGCTTGTTTCATCATCTCTGCCTTCAAATTGTGATAATCTTACACCAGAGGGATATAATAGAAGCTCATCAAGAAAACACCCATGGATGGAAAATGCCTGCCACATTGCTAAAGAGGTATAGGGGCCAGGTCTGTAGATGAAATGGCTCAAAAATGTTCACTTGATGGAGGACATGAACCAAAATGGTCCTTAAATACATGAAATAGGCCACCATGCCTGCTAATTGGAGCCAATAAAGATCTTTTTATTATTACATAAGATGATTTAAATTAAAAATTGTAGAAAGAGAAGCAATAAAACAGCTGACAAATGTGGAGGAAGGGTCTTTTGGGGGATTTTAAAAATATTTTAAAAAGAGACCTTCCATAATATTTGCATGTTTAATAACTCCCACACACACACTAATATTTTTATAAAATTGCAAATAAATAAATCAAACAGCTAATTTATACAACTCTTTTTTACTTGTTTTTTTAAGGATTTTGGAATAGAGATTAGTCCATAGAGATGATCTCATACCACTTAAGGCTTTGTTTCACTAATATTGGGATTTTAATTAACCAGAAATATAAACTTTTATATGGTATCCCTTTTCAAAAAGATCAGTCCATATAACAAAGTCCTTGTGCCACAAGAAAGAACTTGTGTTTTCTTCCTTATCTTAAAAGCAGTTGCTGCTCTGACATTTTAACAGTCTTCCAGTAAAATCAATAGATTTTATCCGATAGATCCTTTTCACAGATATCCACAGAAGGATCACTCATTAACCAGAAGCTACCACAGGCCAAAGAAGAATGGAGATTCTTTTCATCAAGAAGGTGTATGCAGATGTACATAGAGTACAAACAAAGAAGTCAAGATAATGGTTACTCTTCAAATTAAAAAGGACATGAGCTTTGCTTGCAGGATTGCACCTATCTTCTTAACTTTTTAACCACACCTCATGAAGCCACTTGCATCAAATTCTTCTTGGTCCTGTAGCATAGAGTGCAGAGTGCCTATATGTCCCATGGGCCTCTAAGCCTTCTTTTGCAGTTCTCAAGTTCCCTGAAGATGTATTTATTTACTTATTTATTTATCATACTTATATAGCCATCCATATCCACAGAAGTGACTCTGAGCAGCATACGACAATTGACTGAAATCACATCTTAAAAAATAATTATAAAAACAATTAGTATAAAAAATATAGACTGTCATAATTAAAAATTTCAAAATTATACTTTTGAACCACATATCACCCATGATAGGGGAGCCACCTTAAAATGTGGCCAGTTAACGCTAGTATCAAAACCATGTCTTGAGGGAATTCCTGGACATTAATAGTGGTGGAGCTAATCCAGGGCTGTCAAACTCGCCACCTGGATGCATCACATGCTGGCCACAACTACACCCACTTTAGTGAAGCGGGGGGAAAGTCATGATACATCATATGACAACACCTTGACACGAGTTTGACACCCCTGAGCTAATCTAACTTCACACTGCTGAAATTCATTATCAAAAAGTTAAGAATAACAGTGCATTTCTTTTATTTATTTAAACAGTGAAAAGTTTCTCCTCAGCTTAATGAATTTGTTTTCAATTAACTGAATTTCCCTTAGTTCTATCATTCTTCCTCATTTTTCCATCCCAGACAAAAACATATTTATTTCAAAACTTTGTATCTTTACATTTGAAGTAAAAATCCCTTATGAAGGGAAAAACAACAACGAGGAGTACCATTTCTAATTACACACCAAAAGCAAAGTTACTCAACAGTGTTAATATAAAACTTCCAACATCAATTATCACACGGGGGAAAAAATTACCTGCTGTTGAAATGGCAATAAATAAGGGGCTCGGGGAGCTTTTCCAAGGATTGTGTTGTATAATCAGGACACAGCTACACTACTACCTTCATGTTTTGTTTGTTTATAGGACCACCCATTTCATACAGGTGTCTTTGGAAAGGATAGGATTAAAACACACAGAAAAATGAACTGAAACTTATAACCACTAGTTCCCCAATGTACACAAAAGCCAAAGTTATTCAAAAGAGAATATTACAAAAGTGAATATCTTTTTATCTCCTTGATATTATTTTGCACCCATTCTGCAAGTCCCTTACAGTTTGTAGTAGATTAGCAATATCTGAATCTAGATGTCTATCTTCAGCTGCCATGCATGGCGTTTAAAGGAGCAGCTGGCATAAAGATCAATCCTGCCATTCAGCTGAATTCTTGCAGTCAGGAAGAGACAGCATTTTAAAGACAACTTTAAAATGTTTGGTCTTCTTACTTCATGTCTGCATCACCAAGTGGTACTTTATTTCCTTTTTAATTTAATTTAAGTCAAAAATGCTTGAATTATTTAAAAATGCCATTGTAAGTTATTAATTTTAAATGGTTTTGGAATTAATGTATCTTTCTCAGGACTAGAAAGCACCATGATGCAGGACATAGCATGTACAGGTGAAACTCAAAAAATTAGAATGTCATGCAAAAGTTCATTTATTTCAGTAATACAACTTAAAATGTGAAACTAATATATGAGATACACTCATTACATGCAAAGCAAGATAGTCAAGCCATGATTTGAGGTGATTATGGCTTACAGCTCATGAAAACCCCAAATCCACAACCTCAGAAAATTAGAATATTACGGTTTCCGGTTTGTTTGCCGCGAGCGGCAGGATTTATGCGGAGCTGCGCGATCCCCGCCGCTTAGCGTTTTTTGGGCTCCGACCAGACGGGCACGGAGCTGGCTGCCCTGCAGGGACAGCTGAAGGTAGGGGGATCCGGAGAAGGGTTTGGGGTGTTGCAGACCCCTTCCGGGCCGGCAGAACTCCCTTTTCCCAGGACGGTGCAGCGGCGAAAACTGTGGAATGGCCGGCCACAAAGAAGCTGGCAGCCGGGTAAGAATGCGAGGAGGAAGTGGAGAAAGTGCTTGAGAGGAGAAAGTTTTTCTTGGTTCCTAGGACTCTAAGACATATTTAACAAAATTCCTGAAAAGTATGACTTTCTGAATGATACCTTCGAGAAGAGGAAAAAGCGGCAGTTTAATGGTGCTGAAAGGATAGCTTACCCTCTTTTCACGGAATAAAAGTGAACATTAAGAAACTTATTTTTGTTAGGTGAAAACTGGCTCTAAGCGGTGAGTGGGAAAAGAGAGGACTTAAAAAAATATTTGTATGCTAAGACCTTGTTGGAGGAGATGCCTTAAGGATTGAAAGACTAAAATATATTGCAATAAGACTTTAAGAAACAGATTTGGACTTTCCTTTCTTTAATTGATACTACCCCAGGAGGAGAGAATGGGAACCTCTGTCTTGGTTTGGACTGACTGAGAACTTTGGGATTGTCTTATTTTTCCTTTGGAATATTCTGGCTGTTGTAAGAGAAAAGAAAAGAAAAGATTTATAATGGCTTCTTCTATCGAGGAACTGAGAAAGATTATGAGCAAGCAAACAAAATGGTAAAGCTGGTGTGAAAGAAGCCTTCCTTTTTTTTAGAAATGGCGCTTATTAATTATCAACAAACATTGCAACAGATGAAGACAGCAGAAGAAGAACAAAGGGAGGAAGCCATCTTTAATAAATCTCAGAACTCGACCAAGAGGGAAGGAAGAGGAAAAAGAAGAGAAATAAAGGACTTAAGATTTAAAAAACATTTAAGAAAGGGAAAACAAGGTGCAAAATCAATATAAGGATGGTAAACAAAAGGGAAGAGAAATGCGACAGAGAAGGGAAGCCAGTAAGGCAGAGGCTAGAAGAAGGGGGGCTAGAAAGGTTTGTTGGCGGAAGAAAGAAAGGGAAAAGGTGGAGAAAAGCTACAAAGTTTTGAAATTAAATGAGAAAAAGAAATTTTTTTAGGGATAAAGGATAAGTATAATTTCTTCAAAGAGATTTTGCAAGGTACATAAGATGATATTGTAGTATTGTATCAGAAATAGAAAATTTAAATGGCTTGAGAGTTGATAAAAGATTAAAATGTTGGAATGTTAATAACGATTGATTTGAAAATATAATATGAGGGAGATTTAGAATATTAAACTTTAATTAAAGAGTTTATTAAGATTATGGTATTGATGTTATTATAAAACTTTCATTATAGTATTTTGTTTTTAATATTTAAATCTATTGCTTAACTATGTATTTAATTGTTTTAGATGTATTATTCAGTTAGAACGTACCAAGCAAAATCGGATTGGGTATTTTAAAGATTAATTTGATTAATTTAGTGGGGAGATAGAAAGGCATCATACTCTGATTAGTGATTTCAGGAGAAATTTCTTTCTTTTTAAAAGGAATGAGACAAAGGTATAATAGAGAATGGACAAAAGATATAAATATAATGACTCAAATTAAGATGATTAATTAAGATAGAATTAAGAAGAGTGAAATATGTGGAGAAGTTAATATAGAAGACTTAGAATGGTAAATAAAATAAGTAATGATATATAAGATGAGCTGAATATAATTGAAGTCCATGAAAAGAGAGATACCTGGGTCCAAGTTACTTTCAAAAAGATTTTTTTATGTTTTGTGTGTTGTGTGATTATGTTGTTGTTTTTTGGGGGAAATTAATAAAACCTTGTAGAAATATAGAATGAGAACAATGGTAACTAAGTCAGAAAGAAGTAGATGAAATAATAATAATAAAATTGAATAAGAGTAAAGAGAAATAAAGGGAAATTGGATAAGAGGTTTTTGGTATGTTTATATGGAAATGGTTTAAAACAGAATTATAGCTTATCTGACTTGTTAAATTTATAATGGAAAAAGGTTTAAACATGTAATGGATAATGATGACTTGTGTGTTTTGAAAATCAATAAAACTTGTTTAAAAAAAAAAAAGAAAATTAGAATATTACATACAATCAATAAAACAAGGATTGTACATAGAACAATATCGGACTTCTGAAAAGTATAAGCATGCATATGTACTCAGTACTTGGTTTGGGCCCCTTTTGCAGTAATTACTGCCTCAATGTGGCGTGGCATGGAAGCTATCAGCCTGTGGCACTGCTGAGGTGTCATGGAAGACCAGGATGCTTCAATAGCAGCCTTTAACTCTTCTGCATTGTTCGGTCTCATGTCTCTCATCTTTCTCTTGGCAGTGCCCCAAGAGATTCTCTATGGGGTTCAGGTCAGGTGAGTTTGCTGGCCAATCAAGCACAGTAATCCCATGGTCATTGAACCAGGTTTTAGTGTTTTTGGCAGTGTGGGCAGGTGCCAAGTCCTGCTGGAAAATGAAGTCAGCATCCCCATAAAGCTCGTCTGTGGAAGGAAGCATGAAGTGCTCCAAAATCTCCTGGTAGATGGCTGCATTGACCCTAGACTTAATGAAGCACAGTGGACCAACACCAGCAGATGACATGGCTCCCCAAATCAACACAGACTGTGGAAACTTCACACTGGACTTCAAGCATCTTGCAGTGTGTGCCTCTCCATTATTCCTCCACACTCTGGGTCCTTGGTTTCCAAATGAGATGCAAAAGTTGCTCTCATCAGAAAAGAGGACTTTGAACCACTGAGCAACAGACCAGTTCTGTTTTTCTTTAGCCCAGATAAGACGCTTCTGACGTTGTTTGTTGTTCAGGAGTGGCTTGACAAGAGAAATACGAAATTTGAAGCCCATGTCCAGGATCCGTCTCTGTGTGGTGGCTCTTGATGCACTGACTCCAGCCTCAGTCCACTCCTTGTGAAAGTCCCCAGCGCTTTTGAATGGCCTTTTCCTGACAATCCTCTCCAGGCTGCAGTCATCCCTGCTCCTGTGCACCTTTTTCTTCCACACTTTTCCCTTCCACATAACTTTCTATTAAAGTGCTTTGATACAGCACTTTGGGAACATCCAACTTCTTTTGCAATTACCTTTTGAGGCTTTCCCTCCTTGTGGAGGGGGTCAATGATGGTTTTCTGCACAACTGTCAGGTCAGCAGTCTTTCCCATGATTGTGATTCCTGCTGAACCTGACTGAAAGACCATTTAAAGGCTCAGGCACCCTTTGCAGGTGTTATGGCTTAATTAGCTGATTAGAGTGGGACACTTTGAGCCTAGAATATTGAACCTTTTCACAATATTCTAATTTTCTGAGGTTGTGGATTTGGGGTTTTCATGAGCTGTAAGCCATAATCATCACAATTATGACAAATCACAGCTTGAACTATCTTGCTTTGCATGTAATGAGTCTATCTCATATATTAGTTTCACCTTTTAAGTTGCATTACTGAAATAAATGAACTTTTGCACGATATTCTAATTTTTTGCAACTTCTAAATTTTCTGAAACATTTGTTGGTATTGATATGTTGGTATTGGTAACCTTGAATTAAGATGTGTTATCATTTCACAACTCAGATCTGGTCTGCAAAAGAATATCCTCTAGTACAGAATGCAAAGAAACAGGTAAAAGCATAACTGAAGCAATATCTGTACACTAGCTTTTGATCTTCTGTCTATTAAAACTCTTTTTTAATTCTTGGACTGAGCTTGATCACCTAGCTGTGTCCTTGTTGTTTGCCTGAACTGTTTACCATGACTAGGTTCTCACATCATACTCAACCTTAATGTGATTTCTTTGATCTTACTATGTGTATCCAGCTTTTGTATATCCAGCTTTTGTAATATATATCCATGTTATGTATACCAAGCCACTGCAGTTTTAAAACCATGGTTTTCCACTTAGCACTTTATGAAAATAAATAAGCAAAGCAAAATTTAGTGTGATGCATGAAATCCGTCTCAGAGTTGCAGGTTGCCAGTCTTACTACAAATGCAAGACTATTTTCTATTTGTCCTAGAGGACATCCTCTTTCTCACACTCCTATTTAGCTTCACTCCTGATGATACTTTCAACTTTCAGTGATTATGCTATAAAGAATATAGTAATAGAATGTGTGATCATCAGAATAGCCAATAAAATAAATCTGAAACATCAAAGAAGAAAGACTTAAGATGTGAATATGAAGAGACATCACTTATACAGTATTTAGTAACTCCAGAATCAATCTTTAATATCTGCCAATTCTGTATTGCATATCTATTTCTGGAGAAACTGGAAATACACAAAAGTTTTATATTAGTTTTCAGGCTGGTGACACAATGAAATGAAAAGTGGTTTTAGTGAGAAAAAGCTATCTTATTTGTAAGAAGGACATATTGCAGCCAGAGCCTTCAAGGATAAATTTAAAATAACACTGTTCCTTTCTTCTCTATGTAACATTAGAAAGTTCTTCATAAGTGGCCATTCCCTTTACAAGATCTGGCATGCAATTTTTTCTCAGTAGCTACTGAAATGGAATAGCATTTCTCAACTAATACTAAAAAAGAAAAGTCATTACAAATACAGTAATAACAACATGCACATAAATGCAAATAACAATAATATGCACACAAATTTTTTCACTCACCAATATGCCCATCCAAACTGACGCAAGTGTTATTTACTGCTTTTCTGAATAAATATCAGCAAAATGTTTATGGCAATGGAACCAGAGGTGGCATTCAACCGGTTCGCACCTACTCAGGCGAACCGGTAGCTGTTATTTGGCATGGGTTGCCGAACCAGTGGCAATCCCTGGCTGGCTTCTCCCCCAACCCAGTCGCCCGGTCGCTCACTTGCGATTGCTCTCCTAGCTTTCCGTTCCCCACATCCTCTTTCTCCCCGGGGAAATGGAAGAAAGCCATGGACAGTGCAAGTATCGCTTTCCCCTTGTGAGTTAAAGTGTCTGGAGTGAGAAAGAGCGCGGTCTGATGGGGGGTGGGGGTGAATCGAGCCTTGGAGCACTTTTGCAATGTAAAAGAAATGCATTTTGGAAGCAGGTCTTTTAAAAACTTCTCCAAGGATTCCCCATGGATGCTTCAAGTATCGCTTTCCCCTTGTGAGTTAAAGTGCTGGAGTGAGAAGGAGTGCGGGTCTGACAGAGGGGGTGGGGGAATCCACTCAAGCCTTGGAGAAATGTAAAGAAGCTGCTTCCAAAATGCTTGTCTGTTAAGTGCTCTGTGTGTGTGTGTGTGTGTGTGTGTGTTTGTGTGTATGAGAAAGAAAGAGAGAAAGAAAGAAAGAAATTATTTTTAATTGTTCCATTATTTATCATGTGTTAATATTTTACACTGTCCCTACACTTAGAGTGATTTTTCTGTCTTTCTTTTGCCCAGGGGTACCACATATTTTTCAGGGTTTACATGCATTCAATGTCAATAGTCCAGAGCATAAAATACAGATGCATTTAACAAGAGTTGAAAGGGACCTTGGAGGTCTTCTAATCCAACCCCCAGCTCAGGCAAGAAAACTGAGGATGCCAAACTCTGAGTAGAAATCCTGGGAAAGTTGTCAGAATAATACTTAGAAGGGACCTTGGAGTGAACCCTATACCATTTCAGAGAAATGCCTGTCCAGTCTTTTCTGAAAAACTTCCAGTGATTGAGCACCCAGAACTTCTGGAGACAGGCAGTTCCACTGGTTAATTGTTCTCACTGTCAGGAAGTTTCTCCTTAGTTTTAGGTTGTTTCTCTCTTTGTTCAGTTTCCATCCATTGCTTCTTGTTTGCATTCTGCTTCTTTGGAAAATACATTGTCCCCCTTTCTTTGTGGCAGCCCCTTAAAAGCCTGTTGCCTATCACACTCTTGAGTAAAGCATGTGAGCCATTTCCTCCTTTCAGTGGTCCATAGTACATCTATAGTATGCAGATAATAAAGTCAAAAAAGGTGAACAACATTTTTACAGAACTATAGATAAGTTGAGGCTGGGTGACAAGGAATGGCTGGGAGGGGAGGGGCCAGGTGAGGCACTCCTTGATGTGAGTGACATTGAGTTGGCCACGCCCACCCAGTCACATGACCACTAAGCCATGCCCACCCAGTCACATGACCACCAAGCATGCCCACCCAGTCACATGACCACTAAGCCACACCCATCCAGTCACATGACCACCAAGCCATGACCACCAAATAAGCCACGCCCACAGAACCAGTAGTAAAAAAATTTGAATTCCACCACTGAATGGAACATTCTTTCTGGTGGTTGTGAGATTATGAGTTGAACTGGGCCATTTAATGTGATCATTAAATAGTGATATTCAGGGGAGATCTGGTAAGAGAGCCTTTATATTTCTTCACATTTCTGGAAGTTTTCAAGAAAAGATTGGACAATCATTTATCCAGGATAGTGTAAGGTCTCCTGCCTTGGGCAAGGGAGTTGGACTAGAAGACCTGAAAGATCCCTTCCAGCTCTATGATTCTATGTAAGAATAGAATAGAATTCTTTGTTGGCCAAGTGTGATTGGACACACTAGGAATTTGTCTTGGTGCAAATGCTCTCAATGTGCATAAAAGAAAAGATACATTCATCAAGAGTCAAGAATTCTACATTATCACAACCTATGACACTCCTCTCCTCAGAATTCAACACTAATTAGAGAATGCTCAAGATAAAAGATCAAAGGTTCAAACCTTCTACATCAGGGATGTCAAACTCTGCCCTGCAGGGCTTCCCTGGAAACAGTGAAGGACTGGTCCATGATGCCTCTGCCAGTGAAAACAGAGCAGGCGGCCCTTCCGAGCTCTGTTTTCACTGGCAGAGGGTTGCAGGAGGCCAGCTTGTGAGCCCATTTTCACTGGCAGAGCACTTGGACCACCACAGGCACCCCTGACATGAGTGGTATAGAGCTGGTCCTGTTAGTGTTTTGGGAATTAACCCCTAGCAGAGTATTGCAGCAGTAGTCAAGACAGGCCGCTGATGGCGAAGATCAGGATCAGCAAGCCCAAGACCAAGATTGACAAAAAGAATGCAGACCAGCCACGAATCAAGTGGTGGAACCAGAAGAAGATGGCGGGACCCCCATCAAACCGGAGCA
The DNA here is from genome assembly GCF_049901735.1 of Notechis scutatus. Lineage (NCBI taxonomy): Eukaryota > Metazoa > Chordata > Lepidosauria > Squamata > Elapidae > Notechis > Notechis scutatus. The sequence goes on from NC_142010.1 coordinate 41,678,235, forward strand.
GTTCCTGCAGATGGTCGACGGGCCACAGGAAGCGTGGTCCATGCTGAAGAGCACTGTTCACACTGCCGGTTGCCAACAGCTTGGTTGTACCAAGCCAGGACGGAGACGCATCGAACGAGATACATGGCTCTGGACACCGGAAGTACAAGATGCCGTGCACCTGAAGAAACGGCTCTACAAGGCCTTTCTTCAGGACAAGACCAGCGAGAAGCTCTGCGAGTACAAGACGGCCAAAAAGGCAGCCAAGAAAGCAGTAGCGACAGCCAGAAGCTCCCACTACGACGACATCTATGAGAAGCTGAACACGCGAGAAGGCGAGAATGAGATCTACCGCCTAGCCAAAAGCAGACACAGGAAGACCCTGGACATTGACCAGTTTCATGGGATCAACGATTTAAAGGGGAAATTTGATCGTCAACCCCAGAGACGCTGCCGAGAGGTGGCGGCAATACTCGAGAAGATCTCCACCGAGGAGTTCCCACACCCACGAACCCCGCGAGGTGACCCCGTCAAGGCCCAGTCTCAGGCTTTCACGCCAGAGAGGTCACCGACGCCATCAAGGCCATGAAAAACGGTAAGGCAACAGGACCAGACGACATCCCTGCCGACTTCTGGAAAAAGGCACTACCGGCTCGGCATTGTGGCTGTGCGAGCTGTTCAACAACATCGCTCCACGGGAAAAGTGCCACACGACTGGTACCGCAGCACCACTGTTCCGATCTGGAAGGGAAAGGGCAGCCCAGCGGACTGCTCCAACTACAGACCGGTCAGGTTACTGTCACATACTATGAAGATCTTCGAACGCGCCTCGATAAGTGCATTCGGGACATCGGCGACATCAGCGTCAACCAGGCTGGATTCATCAAGAACTGCGGCACCACCGACGCCATCTTCGGCGTATGGATGCTGATGGAGGCTCACAGAGAGAAGAAAATCCCGCTCCACACCGCCTTCCTGGACTTGGAAAAGGCCTTCGACCGAGTCCCACACGATCTCATCTGGTACGCACTGCGAGATCACGGCGTGCCCGAGCTGCTCGTACAATGGGTCCAACTCCTATACAGATGTCACAAAGCCGTGTAAAAGCGGCGGCTGGGATATCAGAGGAGTTCAATATCACCGTCGGCGTACACCAGGGCTCTGCCTTCACCACTGCTGTTCATTCTGGTGATGGACACAATTACACACGACCTGTACACGCCGCCCCATGGACGCTGCTCACGCCGATGATGTGTTCCTGGCCAACCTGCGCAAGGCTGAACTCGAGCACCTAGTCCAACAGTGGCACGACCGCCGAGCAGTTCGGGCCCGGCTGAACCTAAAGAAGTCCGAATACCTGACCACTGACAACGAAACGACAGGCTCCATCCACGTGAATGGGCAGGAGTTACCGCGCGCCTCCACCTTCAAGTACCTGGGAACTACTCTTGGGGAAGAAGGCCTACTACAAGCTGAGGTGGCAGCCAGGATCAACGCAGCGTGGGGCAAATGGAAGTCCGTCACGGGCGTCCCTCTGTGACAAGAAGATGCCGATGCGCCTGAAGGCGAAAATCTATAACTCTGTGGTGCGCCCGTGGCCATATACGGCGCAGAGTGCTGGCCGACGACCAAAGAAGTCGAAAGCAGACTCCAGACAATGGAGATGCGAATGCTCCGATGGTCGGTAGGCCTCACCCTACTCGATCGTGTCAGGAACGAAGAAGTGCGTGACGGTTCAACATCGTGCCCATCCCCACGGTCATGAGGCAGTCCCGCCACGATGGTTCGCCATGTGAGTCGCGCCAAGGAAGAATCCATCATCAAATCTGCGATGAAGGTGACTGTCGGAGGAGCGAGACCGCGTGGTAGACCTAAGCAATGCTGGATGGACACAATCAAGGCAGATTTAGAGATTGCGAAGGCAGACCCGACATACGTGGCAGACAGAGAGGCGTGGAAGCAGTACTCAAGGACATTAGCGGACCTCGCCAGAGCGCGAGACAAACGCTGAAGAAAAAGAAGAAGAAGAAGAAGTCAAGCCAGGCAGCCAAACGAGAGTGGAAGGGCCCCAGAGTATACACACACTGAACACAAACACTGTTTGTAGTTTAAATAGTTTTTAATCCATTTAGAGTTTAAAGCATTGTCATTCAGTCCATTTGTCATTCACTATATTTCCATCCAGTAAGACTCACTATTACAGTCCAAGTTAAGAGTCTTACAAATATCTTTATCAGCCGATAAAGATATCTTCTCCTCCTCCGGTGCCTCTCTCCAGAGAAACATACGCTGGATATTCAGCAAGACGCTTCAAACAGTAGAACAGTTGAATTCCGCAGTAAATCAGCAAACAGTAGCAGACAGGATCATCTCGGTCACAGGCACAGTACAAACAGTATTCACAGTTAGTCACAGTAAGCTTTCCAGCTTCTAATGCTTCCTTATATTGTAACTTCTAACCGCACCCTTAATCGGCTAATTGCCTGCAACATTGTGCTTAAAGTGATAAGCACTTAAACCATGATATCTAAGTTTTATATATTTATTCACCCAAACCATATTTGGTATCAATGTTATACCTAACATACTCCCTTTGGGTGAAATAAATATATAATACCTTTACAATCTAATCCCATAGTTTTCACAACTCTCCTGGTGCTTACTGGCACCTTGGGCTTTAGTAAAATTATCAGCTAAATTGTCCTCCGACATACAGTACTCTAGCTGAATCATCTTACTTCTTACAGATTGTCTCACGCTTAGGTATCTTAGATCTGTATGTTTGCTCCTTGTTTTTACTGCAATATTTGTGGCCATTTGAATTGCTGCCTGATTATCTTCATGTATAATTATAGGATAATCCACAGTTATACCTATATCAATTAACATTTGTTTATACATTATTAATTCTGTACATAACAGAGATAAACAGGAGAATTCTGCCTCCATAGTAGACAAACTTATATGCTGTTGTCTTATTGACTTCCAGCCTATTAATGTCTTACCCAGCATTATGGCTGTTCCTGAAGTCGACTTTCTAGTGTCTCTTTCTGATGCAAAACTAGCATCTGCATAAGCACTCAGAATTAAATCACCTTTTGGCTCTAAATACAATGAATAATTCATTGTCTTTTAAGATATCTTAATATCCTCTTAGCTGCAATCCAGTGTCTTTCACACGGTGCAGAATTGAATCTAGCCAACTGATTCACACAGTACGAAATATCTGGTCTAGACCAATTACTTATATAAGTCAAACTACCAATTAAAGATTGATAAATCACCTTATCAAACTCCGGCTTTGTTCATCAGTGTTGCTAAACTCCTGACTCATTGGAGTCTTAGCCGGCTTACAAAGCTCCATCTTATAATCTTTTAGCAATTTGCTTATCTTATCTTCCTGAGATATCTTAAAACCTTTCCGTGTTTTCTTTATATTTAAACCGAGATATTTCTTTATCTCCCTAATTGCTTGATCTTTATTCTCTTTCCTAATGATGCTATTATTTTATTTGCTTCATCATTAGTTTCAGTTATCAATGCAATATCATCAGTGAACAACAATAATAATGATACTTTCCCATTTGTCTCCTCTTAAACAGACATGGATCGGCTAAACCAGCTTTAAATCCTATATTGTTTAGTTCCTTTACAATATACTGGTTCCATTCATAGCCTGATTGTTTAAGACCATAGAGGCTTTTCTTTAACAAACCAACAATCATTATTATTCTTATTTTCACTTTTAATACCAACAGGTTTTTTTCATATAAATAGTATGTTTTAATGGGCGTGCAAGTAAGCAGTTTCACATCTAGATGGTTAACTATATAGTTTTTACTAGCTGCCCACACTAAAGCTGCCCTCAAGGTTGCTGCCTTAAGACTAGGTGCAAACACCTCATCGTAGTCATTGGCATTCTGCCTAAAACCTTGGGCTACTAACCTTGCCTTATGAATTAAATTACCATCTTTATCTGTTTTTACCTTAAATATCCATTTGCAGCCAATGGACTTCTTACCTACAGGTAATTTGGCATTCTCATACACTTTCATATCTCTTAATGAATTCAGTTCCTTATTCATTGCTGCATACCAACTTTCTTTTTCCTTAGTAGGATACTTTTTTATTTCTTCTACAGAATTAGGAACTTGATTAATCTGGCACACTGTGTTAGCCTGGTACCTATCAGGCGGTCTAGATACACGTGTAGTTCTTCTGGGAATTACAGGGCTTACAGGAGGACTTTGTTGAACTACTACCTGTTCATCTTCCTCATCCTGTTCAGCTATTGAATCTGTTTCTTCCTTTATGGGCACTATTTCATCCTGTATTTGTCTCTTTACTTTATTTTTAAAGTTACAGGGATAACTAATGGGATTTCTATAGGATTCAATAATTACATCTTTATTGGCATCCTGTTCTAATTTCTCCCATCCTTCATGTTCTAGAAATTGGGCACTAGCACTACATAACACTTTAGATGTGCCTTTCTCCCAAAATCTATATGCCCTATGGTTTGCCTGATAACCAACGAAGAAAATCGTTTAGCTCTATGTTGCCCTTTTTTCTGAGTTGTGCAGGAATATGCACCCATGCTGGTGCACCAAATGTGTGCAGGTAACTTAGGTCAGGTTTCCTGCCATGCCAGCTGGTGAATGCTATTTCACCTGTTGTTGTGTTAACAACGTTGTTCAATATGTTATTAGCACACATTGTAGCCTCCCCCACAAATAATCAGGTAACCCAGAATCATTTAACATTGTTCTAACCATTGCCTGTAGTGTTTGGCCTCTTCTTTCAATAAAAGCGTTATGTTCTGGCCTGTATGGAGCAGACTTCTTATGCTCTATTCCAGCTACCTTAAGTCTGTTCTGGAATTTGTTATTAATAAATTCCGTACCATTATCTGTCACCAGGGTTATCAGTTGCCGTTTAGACTTTCTTTCAGCAAACTTAAGCCAATTGAAAAATGTTGATATGTTTCAGTTTTGCTTTTCATTAAATAGCAAACCCATATCTAGAATAATGGTCCATAATGCTCAGTATATATCTAGCACCCCATACTGGGTTTCTTTGGACCTATTATGTCTGCAAATACTACTTCTAAAGGTTCTTTTGTTTTGAAACCATTTAGCCTATTTGCAGGCAATACTTTGCTCTTATCTTCACAGCAAACATTACAACGCAAATATTTATCACAAGGTTTTAACCTTATTCCTTCAGATCTCAACTGTAATGTTTAGCATTTTAAAATTTACATGCCCCAAACGCCTATGCAATAAATGGATACATTCATTATGAGGCTTTATATTATTAAATACAGTCTGTGCCTCCCTTTCTTACTATTATCTAAGACATATAATGTTCCATTTAAAGCTGCAGTTACCCTTTGTTATCTTTTTCAATTATGCAATTATTATCCTTAAAAGTAATTACATAACCTAATTTATCTAATACCCTTACTGAAAGCAAATTAAACTTTAGTTGCGGTACATACAACATTTTTATATCCTGGTTTATGCACGGACAATGTGCAAGACCTTCACCTTCGCTTTCAGATTCCAGCCATAGCAAGAGATATATGTTGAGAGCTTGTAGACATTTTTATAAATTTTGTCTTATCTCTTGTGATGCAGTGGGATGCGCCACTGTCAACCACCCATAGATCATTCTTCACATCAGAGTTGCTAAACATGGCTAGTTCAAATGCATTCTTTGGCTTTTTACATTCTGGCTTTTCCCTTTTTGCAGAAACTTGCCAAATGTCTTCTTCCTCCACAATTAAAACATTTTTTAATTGTGTATGCTGTTGAAGATAAATTCTTTTGTTCCATGTGCTGTATTTTGCTAAGCTGGTTTCTTTCAAGCTTTGAAGATAATTTCTCTTCTTTCTTATCTTCTCTCAGCTCGTCACGCCACGCCTTCTTCTGGCTTCTTCTAATAGCCTGCCTGTTATGTCGGTTAATGAGAGGCTTTCTTTGGCAATACCTCTAACGAAGTCACATAGTCATCATAGCTTTGATCTAATGAAGATAATATGATGTAGACTTGTTGCAGTTCATTAAATATAAGCTCTTTTTCTTGCAATTCTTGAAAAATGCTCTTCATACAGTTTAAATGAACTAACATATCTCCATTCCTCTGAAGATGCGTCAAAAAGCTTCCGTGTAAGATTTATATGTGCTCCTACACTGTCCCAAACATAAATCTTCCTGAGGTTCTCCCAGCAGTTTGCAGCATTTTCTTCTCCACGAATATGGACAAGCTGCTGATCACAGAGAGTCAGTCCTATGATGCATAAAGCCTGCTCATTTTTCAGTTTAAAGTCTTGTAACTTTTCGTTATCATCATCATCAGCAGGATCCCAGCTACTCACATCTGGTGGGTTTGCTATAATGTCCCACAAACCTTCTTTTGCGTAGAAGTAAACTACATTTCATTGACCATGAAACATAGTTTGTTCCATCCAGCCTGGATATCATGGACAGTTGTGACAAATTTACTTGTGCCATTACTCTTCAGATATTTTGATTATTTTAAACTAATTAAAACAGTTTGTTTTTACAGTAATGTGCAACTCACACCAACTCTCTCTGCTATATCCTGGTTAGTTAGACTATGCTGCTGGCCCATAACCAATGTTAGTGTTTTGGGAATTAACCCCAGCAGAGTATTGCAGCAGTAGTCAAGCCAGGCAGCCAAACGAGAGTGGAAGGGCCCCAGAGTATACACACACTGAACACAAACACTGTTTGTAGTTTAAATAGTTTTTAATCCATTTAGAGTTTAAAGCATTGTCATTCAGTCCATTTGTCATTCACTATATTTCCATCCAGTAAGACTCACTATTACAGTCCAAGTTAAGAGTCCTTACAATATCTTTATCAGCCGATAAAGATATCTTCTCCTCCTCCGGTGCCTCTCCAGAGAAACATACGCTGGATATTCAGCAAGACGCTCAAACAGTAGAACAGTTGAATTCCGCAGTAAATCAGCAAACAGTAGCAGACAGGATCATCTCGGTCACAGGCACAGTACAAACAGTATTCACAGTTAGTCACAGTAAGCTTTCCAGCTTCTAATGCTTCCTTATATTGTAACTTCTAACCGCACCCTTAATCGGCTAATTGCCTGCAACATTGTGCTTAAAGTGATAAGCACTTAAACCATGATATCTAAGTTTTATATATTTATTCACCCAAACCATATTTGGTATCAATGTTATACCTAACAGGTCCCACACACTCCGCCACCCCGCCCAGAGGTCAAACACAATGCTGATGTGGCCCTCAATGAAATCAAGTTTGTCACCCCTGTTCTACATTGAAGGTAGACATGGCTGCATCACTCACTACTTTACAGATAGTCATCAACTTATGACCACAATTGAGCCCAATGTTTGTGTTGTTAAGTGAGACATTTGTTAATTGAGTTTTTCCACATTTTATGACTTTTTCCTGCCACATTTGTTAATCACTGCAATTGATAAGTTAGTAACCCGGTTGTTAAGTGAATCTGGCTTCCCCATTGACTTTGCTTGTCAGAAGGTCACAAAAGGGGTTCACGTGACCCCAGGACACTGCAACCATCATACATATACCAGTTGCCAAGCACCCGAATGTAAATCACGTGACCATGAGGGATGCAATAATAGTCATAGGTGTGAAAAACGGTCATAAGTTCCATTTTTAATGCCATTGTAACTCTAAACAGTCACTAAATGAAATGTTGTAAGTCAAGGGCTACTCGTATTTAATCTGATGCAGCAATGGGTTTATTTGCACTACCCTATTGACCCATTGCCAGAATAAACTGGCTCTCATTTCTGGGAACAGAAACAGATTGGTTCATTCTGAAAACTGCTTCACCAGAGTACTAGACTCTTCCATGTTACATCTCCTTGAGCAGGGATGTCAAACTTGATTTCATTGAGGACTGCATCTGGATTGTGTTTGACCTTGGGGGGCTGGGATGGGTGTGGCCAGGGTGGGCATGGCCAGCTCAACATCACTTATATCGGGGGCACCTGCGGAGGCCTGAGCACTCTGCCAATGAAAATGGGCTCCCAAGCTCTGTTTTCAGCTGCGACAGCCTCCTGCAACCCGCTGCCAGTGAAAACGGAGCTCGGGAGGACCACACACAGCCTTCCCGAGCTCTGTTTTCACTGGCAAAGGCACTGACCTTCACAGTTTCCAGGGTGGCCCCATGGGCCAGATCTAAGCACCCTGCAGGCCAGATCCAACCCCTTGGGCCTTGAATTTGGCACCCCTGCCCTTGAGTGTTTCTGTCTCTTTTGGATATCTCATTTCAGTGTGTTGCAAGCTACATTTAAATTGAGTGCTGAAATAGCATAATAGCCTTATGCTTGCCTTGTAAACAGAAAGTTAAATGTGGTTTGACACCCACATGTAGCATAATTTTTTTAATTATTATTTTTTCTCTCAGCTTCTTACTTTGCTTTTTTAAAAAAACAAGTTAATGAAGCCTCTTTCCATTTATATCATCAGAAGCTGGGGAGTTCCATCCTCAGTTCCCGTATTATCCAGCTCCTGCTGTAAGTGAGGATATGGCAAACCCTCACAAATCCTAGCATCTCTTTCCATGCTCAGTTTTATAAACTGTTTTCCCCCAGATTTTGTACTGCAAAACATCCTATCTTGGATCCCTGGCTTTCAGTTGGCTGTTATTTAATGTTGGCAACCAGTAATGATACTTTATTTATATCTAAGGTTGGCAGTCAGAGGGGATCCTCCTGAATCTGACTGTAACCCTGGATTATTGTTTTGCCTTTGAGTCTGTGTTGACTCCTTGCAACTGAACGAGTGCTTGTGGTTTTCTTGGCAAGATTTTGGAAGTGGTTTGCAACTGCCGCCTTCCTAGTACTGAGAGACAATGATTGGATCAAGGTCACGCAGCTAGCTTTGTGCTTAAGGTAGGACTGGATTCCGTGGTCTCCCAGTTTCTAGCCTGGTGCCTTAATCCCAACCCCAAACTTGCTCCCAAACACTACACCATGACCCTGCATAGCCTCATAATGTCTATATCATCAAAGGGGAGACCTTTTATCAGTTTTGACTGATCAATAGATCAATTGTGTCTCTAGCTAGCTATATAGCTGATATAGCTATTGGTGATGCATGGGCTGCAAATTTGAAGATGGAATTACTGCAATATGATCTCCAGGGCATTGCTTGAATAGAGTTTGGAAATTGCAGGTAGCCTATATACAATAGCATCATAGAGAGTGGTCTCTCTTGAAACGTCTTGTAATTATGTTGTTTAAATAGTCTCACTGGTTGTCCTAGACTCTCCAAGTACAAATCAGGATGATCTTACATAGCTTTAGCCTAATTTAACTTGCAGGACCATCATTCCCTTCATGCTCTTAAGTTATTAATAAGGCACTTTTAAAGCTACCACCATGGTACAGTTAACATCAGCAATCAATTCTGCTGTTTCTATGACAGGGCCTAAGTCGTTGAATAACTTGCCACTAGAACTGAGTCTCACACTCTCCTCATTATAGTTTAGGAGGTGCCTCGAAATATATCTTTTCACCCAGGTCATTTGGAGTTTTATATTGTCTATACTGCTGACTTTTTGTTTTTTAGCACTATTTTATAGTGCTGTATTTTCCAAGCTGACCAAAGCCATTTGGGATTGTATGGCACATACATTTATGATCTTTATAAACCCTTATGCCCTGACAATTAGATATCTTCTCACTTTGTAAAATATGTATCTTCTGTATATGTTGTGGATTTGGGATGTGGCCAGCATCTCCTTAACGTATTTGATTAAAGAAAACGGAAGAGATCATTCGAACACCCAAGTTTGGTGGTAATTAATTCCACATATGAATCATATGTTTTTGAAGTCCTGAAAAAATGTTCCTTCCCTTTTCCATTCTGAATCTATCATATGTCAATGCCATTGTGTGATCCTAAACTATATTGTTTTGAAAGTAAATGGAAAAAATATCTTGCCATTCCCTCCATCACATAGTATTAATATCATTTCAAGGTCGCTTTTTCCCCCAGTGCCATATTTCTGAAGTCCAGATTTGAACAGAGTTAAATTAGAGTGTGGTTTGTTTGTTTTATGGAGGAATCATTACTTTTGCAGAGTGTAGAAACAAGTGGTTAGATAATTCTCACCATTAATCTAATGCCTCTGTACAAGGTAGTCAAGTTTTGTTAATAGTTTTTATACTACACTTAATTTTCAATTTGTTGAAGTGTCAATCTAGGAGGATTTGTTGGAAACCAATGACTTCAGTTTACTAGAAATAATGGATTAGTACAGTTGACAAACCTAGAAATAATTTTTAAAATGCCTTTTTTCATTAGGAGAATAATACTTGGAGGAAGAAAAAAATGCACTCAGAAGCGTAAGCATTAGCAAAGCAAGTCACTGTTAATACATGTTGAAAAATTTATGAGGCATCTTTCCCACAATAGCTGTTATACAATTATAATTCCTCTTTAAGATATTTAAATTAAGTCACTGGAAAGTATATGTTGGGGCACTCAAGATGTTTGATAGGAAAAAAAATATGATCCTGTTTTCATTTCCATTAACCATTAGGGTATAACTGGGAGATTATCCAAGGGATATTAGATTTTGTTTTTGTTTTTTTAAATATTCATCTTTGCCTGTGATAGCAGAAATCACAGATCAATGAATATTGGTCCTCAAAAGCTTTCTCTGGGTGACGGATCCTCTTTTGTCTATGGGATATTAGGATATCAGGTTGAGATAGACAGGATAAGAAAATCCTTCCATTGCTTTAAAAGGGGGGGATTATTCCAGTCCTGAAATTAAAATGTTAAAAATGGAGAGAGGGGGGTAGGAAGAGGAAAGAAAAACTCCCAGGTAGCAATGGGTTCTCATGTTTTGAGCTGTGATATTTCCTTTATCAAAAATTCTCTATAGTTATGACTGTCTTTCCTGAGCTACTTTTCTTTTTCTTTTGATCTCTAATTTTTATTTATATTATTAAACAAGAAGATAAAAGCTAACACAGATGAATAGAAACTGAGAACAAAAAAAAGGAAAAAAATCAAAGAGCAAAAAATACAAGAAAAGAGAAAACAAGTCAAATAAAAATAGTAAAGATATAAGGAAGTGGCTTCTGATATTCCTTACAATAGTTCTAAGTACAAATATAGTTTAACTTCTCTTTCAAAAGTTACATATTATTATTCTTTCTATATAACCTATCTAATCATCAAATGCATAAATCACAAGGTCGTTGTTTTCATTTTGGTGTAAAATGTCCATAAGAGGCTTCCCTTTCCAATAAAATGTAAATAATGCTTTTCTTCTAAAATCAAAGAAACTGATTTATCCATTTTCACAAAATATGTCAACTTCACCAATCACTCCTCCATCATAGGTAGTATCGAATCTTTTCATCTCTGTGCAAATAGTAATCTTGCTGGTGTGATAATACATTGAAATAATCTTCCTTGGGGTTTATTCTAGTTGTTTATCCATTAATCCTAAAAGGAAATGTTCTGGCTTCCATCAAATATTAATCTTTAAAATCCTCTATATCAAAGTATATACTTAGATCCAATTTTGTTTAGCTGGTTTACATGTTGACCAAGTGTGATAAAATGTCCCTTGTTCACAAATATATTGTTCACATTTCTAACATACTCTCCTCAAATGATCAAGAAAGAGTTGCAATTTCTACTCTTGGCTTCAGGCCAAAGAACAGTAGATATTGATGCAAGCCCAAGGGAGATAATTGAAGGTCCATATTGGACATTTATCAGAATAAGACATTTTCAGAATTATTATTTTTTTCAAAAATTCTGAATTCTGATTTTCATTTCAAGTAAGTTGTATTCTTTATTCTTCTGAGTAATTTTTTTTCATGTTCTCTTTTCTTTTTTTTCAATGCATTTATCAACATGAATTAATTTAACAATATGAACTTTTGGACAATGATACATGAATTTGCTAAATGTGTCACGGAACCCGAGGATTCCTTGAAAACCTGACTGGGCTCTATGTTCACTTCAGTGAAAATTCCATAACTAAAATTTTTGCCAAATCAGAGACTCTGGTTTGTCCTTTGTTGATTGGGGTTCTGGTTTCAGTTTTTGCTTTTGTATTTTTAATGTTTCATAGCCTGAAACAGTCGGAAAACTCCTGTGTTAAAACATAGCCTAAGAAGAGCAATGCATAAAAAACATAAATCTTAATTAGATAATGTTATGGTATCATGAAAGGAGATGCACTAAGCTGACCTTGGCTGATCTTGAAAAGCCAAACAGGGTAGGACTTGCTTAATGTTTAGATAGAAATCACCAAGCAATCCAAGGACTCTAAGAAGCAGACTATTATCTAAAGAAGAAGAAGAAGGTAAAAGGAAGCTTTTACTTCCAAGAAAGCTGTATGGATATGCCCATGATTTCACCAAGAATTGTGTCTGTCAACTCATAAAACATTCCTATGCCTGTTTTAGTAGTTCCCCCCCACCCCCAAAGAAAAGGAGGGGAGAGAAGAAGATCTGGAAGAGTAGTGCAGCAAAGTGAAAGTACATTCCAACTCTTATCTTTAAAAGATTGTAACTGTAAATTACATATGCCAGAGTTGGCTTCATTCAGGCCAGTGCCAGTATGTTGAAGTTTGGATTAAGAATCATGATTTAATTAGAGCAATTGCTGGAATCCTGACCTCTTGTATATTTTTTGTTATTGTTGTTATGACTATCCAAAACTTATTTTCCATTTGTAGCCTGGGTTCAGAATAAATGAATAAAATATTCTGGTTCAAAGAGGTATACGTGTAAGAAACCCTGCATGATATGCTATTACTCTGACTTTGAACCTTTTACAAAGTGTTGAGCCTCCACAATTATATCCATGATCACTGGTTATGTTAGTTAAGGGTCTGGGAATCATAAATCAGCCAAATTTATCTGTCATCCTAAAGATGTTGGAGGGGTTTTTAACTCTTTTCCAAATATTTGCATAAAGTAAGAACAGTTGGAGAGGAGCAGGAGCAGGAGGAGGAATAGTTATTTTGTAACCAGGAGCACAAAATTCTATTTAAATAGGGGTCATTTATTATTTAAATGGCCCCCATCTCAAGAAAGAAATATATTTTCTTTCCAAGAATAAGTGCCTCAAAGTTCTGCAGTTTGTTCTTATAAGACAATCTAATATTAAATCTCATCTATCACCCCCTCCCAAAATTAATTCCAGATGTTTGATATACCCAAATGTCATTTCAACTTCATTTCCACTTTATAAATAAATGATATGTTCTGAGTAATACATGCTGAATGATCTCATTTATTCTATAAAATGGACTTTTAAAAAGATTCATGGTTTTGCTTCTCCAATAGGTAACCATCTCCTTTTTCTTCCAAAATACTATTCACAGAAGCTCTTAGTCTCTTTCTCCATGGTTAGAGATCAAGCTCCAAATATGGAAGATATTTAACACTAGTTTCCAATTTCTCCCCCATGCAGAAAAATCCTGGTCTTTTCTTCTCATTTTGGCAGCAGACATCATGAGAAGCAACAAGAGGGAATGTACAGCTGGACTGTAAAAAAAATGCTAGAAGGCAAGAATGACTTAAGTGTTATACACCTGTTTACTCATGTCTGGTGATGATCTGAATTTTTCCAATCCAGATTTAGTAGCCCTAGGCATAGATTAAATGAGCAAGGTATAAAATATAAGGTATAAAGCAGAGGTGTCAAACTCAAGGCCCGGGACTCGGATCCAGCCCGCAGGTTTCGTAGACCTGGCCTGCAGGACCACCCTGGAAACAGTGAAGGACTGGCCCTTCTACTAGAAAGAAAGCAAGGGCATAACATGTAGTTCCTTTCAAATTATTCTCTTCATTTGTTTCTTTATACCGTAATATCAATATCAATTTATGGTATAAAGAAATATCAAAGCTCACTGGCTAAGCCAGCTCCTTCCACAGAAAGTACTTTCCACAAAAGATTATACCCACTCTGCTATCCAAGACAAACAGCTTGCTCAATGATGTAATTTAAATCTGGGGGGTAGAAACAACTCTTTCTTTTGAGCCTTGAAAACTTTTGAAGTTTGTTAACTCTGGTAAACATTTTCGTGATGGTTTTTGAAGGAAAGGATTTCATGAGGTAAAAGAAATTCAGGTGGAGGTTAAATAAAAGCACCAGCTCTGATAAACTCAATAGGATACGCATTCCTGCTCATCTGTGCTGACATGCTTCAGAAACCTTGAGAACATTTAAATAATTTGCAACCTAACTATAATGTACTTCATTAGCAATTTACATTTTTAATATAAAATGCCTGGTGAATGATTTAGTCATTAATAATTTATTACTTCACCTTTTCAGATGCCATCAAGTTAACTTTAGTGTCCAGATATCTGGGACAACAATTAGGAGGCTTAGTCAGTAGGGCCAAGGATAATACCCTGTTTCTCCAACAATACGGCCTCCCCCAATAGGAAGTCCCAGCGTGTTTTATAGGCATGAAATGAAATTAAGCCCTTCCCCCCAAATTAAGGCCTATATTAAAACATGCGAAATGGGGGGAATGGTGGGGGGGCTTGCCATTAGGAAGTACTTTTGTTGCACATCCGGATATGGTGCTGCCTGTGTTGACCCTGATACGAAGTGCCCCACCAACACCGAGGTCAACATCCAAGCCGTCGCCACCCACCCGAAGATGCAAGGGGGGGAATTAAGTCACCCCCAAAAAGACGGCCTAGCCATTTTTTCGGGGCTCAAAAAAAATTAAGACCCGGCCTTATTATATGAGAAACACAGTAGTCCAGCACATCTGGTTGCATTAAGGAACAATCTGTAAGAAACCAGAGTGTTTGGGCAGGTCAGGATAGCTGGAGCAAGCCAGGAAATGTTAGATTTATTTTGCCCTCCTGCAATTTAGCTTAACACCTGTAACATTTATTGTGACTAGCTCTCCTGGAAACAAGATTCCAATGTCACCAGTAGTGAGAAGTGGGAACAAAACCAAATCAATAAAAAAAATTGGAATCAGGGTACAAGAAAGGAAGGTTTCAGACCCAAAAAGTGGATAGGAAAAAATTGACCCTCAGAATAGTGGTGTGTTTCAAAAAAAATTCCTACCAGTTCAGAGCTTGCTTCGGAGCTTGCTTCACTTTGTGCAGTGCTCAAACTTCACCCTCTGAATCAAGGCTGGTGAGCTGTGCAGGCGTGCCTATCGTATGTGCATGCCAAACATGTGAATTGCATGCAGGGCTCAGAGACGGCCCTTCCCTGGTGCTGTTTTTTAGCTCAGCTGAGGCGCAGCAATCCACTCTGCTGTGCGAATCAGCTGAGCTAATAAACAGCAGGATATAGGAGAGGTAAGATCAGGGGTGGGTGGGTGGAGCCTGTGAAAATTTTCCCTACTGGTCCACAAGGACTGGTCAGAACCAGCTGAATACCTGTCTCAGAAGTGTCTGAGGAGAGGAGGAGCTGTGGTTCCAAGTGAAAGCTGCTGAGAATCACTTTGGGCAGCAAGATGTGTAACAGAGAGAGAGGGAGGGAGGGAGGGAGGAAAGGAGGGAGGGAGAGGGGGAAGGAGGGGGGAGAGAGAGAAAGAGAGGATAGATTAAAAAATTTAAAAAAAAATGCCATCTTGCAGCCTAAGCCAGTTGTTTCTCATGTTGTTCACGGCTGTTTATTAAAGCCAATTTTGGAAAATCCAGTCAAGATTGCAGTAGGTTGAGAATGGTGTTCAATTGGTGATGCAATCTGGACCACAGTCAGAGCAGGATCTGAACAATTGTCCTCTTGCTTTTCCCATTCCCTGCAGATGAAAAAATATTTTTAAAAGTAACAACCGCTGACCAGCAATCCAGAATGAAATTACTGCCTAACCAACTGCTGGAGGGAGATGGATGCCAGGCCCCATGGCCAGTCAGAACTTAAGGCTGTTGCTAGAGTGAAACAAAACTCTGGAAATTGTTCACTTTGCAGGGCTTAGGATGGCTCAGTTTGGAAAAACAACCATTTTGAGATGCTATTTTGTATGTGCACATTCTGGGTATATTTGAAATGAGCTGGAAGTGGGAGGAGAACAAGTGTTTTTGCACTCAGGAAGTGGTGGATGGCACCTATGAGCAATGGCCCAAGCAGAAAATGTGGATTTGCCCATACACATGCATAAGGGAGGAAAAAGAAGGCATGTCTAAAAAAGAAACTTAAAAAGGTAACATAGAAAGATCCTGTCCAAGTAGATAAAAGAAGTAAGAGACAATGCATCAAGTTAGGGAGAGACTAAGATTATTTTTGTGTAAATTAATAATACAGGGAAAAGTGTAAGGCTTTGCAACTTCACTTGGCTCAGCTGGGATTCTCCCCTAGGTAGCTAACAAGAAGACATATAGTAGATTTTGGCTGGTACCCATTTAGTGCTGCCGCTATAGTTATAGGCCCCCACCAGGTCCCCCACTTGGAATGACAAGCATTTGCTGCAGTGGTGGGATTCAAAAAATTTTACTACTGGTTCTGTGGGTGTAGCTTGGTGGGCATGACAGGGGAAGGATACTGTAAAATCTCCAATCAGAGGTAGTATTTGCTGGTTCTCCGAACTACTCAAAATTTCCACTACTGGTTCTCCAGAACTGGTGAGAACCTGCTGAATACCACCTCTGATTTGCTGGTTGAATCCATGGGTCCCTTGGTGTCATATTGGGGGTGCAGCCGGTCCAGGGAGACCTTAATTTCCTGCCCATTAAAAGTTCTGCTGGACTTCTATTTGTGGTGGTGCTAGGGGTGATATGCTGGACGAATAGAAGTTTATCTACTTTGGCCTGGCTGTCCCTGGGTCCCATTCGAGCTGGAGTTTCTTTTGTTAATGACATCATTCATTCTGCTTGACCATTACTTGCCAGATGTGCCAGTGCAGACAAGGCAGGGCAGATCCCTTGCTCGGCCCCCAGATAGGACAATAGGGAATTGGGAGGGTGTGTGTGTGTGTGGATCTAATTTAGAAGAGCTAAGAGAAACAGAAGCAGATTAATGGCCCAACCCCACAGCTGTTGTAGCAATTATTTTGGAGGGAGAATTGCAGGGAGAGCTTAACTACATTTTGTGTTGTTGAAATGTACTGCACCTTTAAGGAGATTGTTCTCTCTGTTGTGTATTGTCTGCTAACTCTGAGCAAACCTCTCTGCAGGACAGAAAATGATTCATTCCATCAGGTACAATAGTGTGATACACTATCTCTATATTTGTATGGTTATTGTTGTTTTTGGAATGCAATGAGTAATGGTGATTTGTTCTTGTCTGTTCATAATTAGAAGTGGAATGCTTTTCTACTTTCTACTTGGATGATGCAGGAGAGAGGGAGAGTGTAATTCCTTAGATCACCCCTTGGAAGGTTTGCTAGCAGGTTTTTGTTTAAACTTATTTGCAAAGGAGTTAAAAGGGGTCCAGCTAGGAAATCTCAAGGGTGGCATTATAGGTGTACAGTCGGGCAAAACCCTGGCCAACTTTTGTTCGAAGAAATATAGTTTATTATAAATGTACAGTGTACAAAACAACCTATTCTTTACATAAAAACAAGAATTAGATCTGTTATTAGCACTTTTATTATTTCTTGCTCTTTTGGGGATCTTACTTGCCTTAACTTATTTCCTACATTCCTGCTTCACATCTTAGACCATAATTCTGCTTCTGTTAACTTCTTCTTACTTCTTTTTTATATTTCTACTTATTTCTGTAAGTCTATACTTTATTAGCCATGCAGACTGACTATTTTTATTCCTACTGGGCTCTGTTGATATTCTAGGAACTTCAAGCTTTGCTTCCTTTTTTTCAGCATTCTTCTTTTGTTATCCTTCTTTTTTGCTTCCTCCAGCTCATCTTTCTGTTATAACTTTGGTGGTTTAAACTCATTATACTTTCTGTTGCACACTTGTGTTGCAGCACCTGTATCATTGAAGCCAAGTGCTAGATATGTGATTCCATAATTCCCATCTCTGACCTGAAACCCAGGTTCCTGGGTTCCTGTCCCAGCCCTCCCAGCTATGTCCTTAATCCTTGTCCTTAGCAGAAAGAATTTTTGATGAGGCAATCAGTTTGATCAATGTATCTTTCATTTCCTCATAATTCTGAATCACTAACTCTCATGGGACATGGTGGCTCAGTGGATGCTGAGCTTGTCAATCAGAAAGGTTGGCCTCGGTGGTTCAAATCCCAGCACTGTGTAATGGAGTAAGCTCCTGTTACTTGTCCCAGTTTCTGCCAACCTAGCAGTTCGAAAGCATGTAAAAATGCAAGTAGAAAAATAGGAACCACTTTGGTGGGAAGGTAACAGCGTTCCGTGTGCCTTTGGCAGTCATGCCAGCCACATGACCATGGAGACATCTTTGGCTCTTAAGCTTTGTAATGGAGATGAGCACTGCCCCCTAGAGTGAGAAACGACTAGCATATATGTGCGAGGGAAACCTTTACCTTTACCTTAACTCTCATGGCTCTTCTCTTTGTGTTCTTATAGGGTACAGTTGCATCCTCTCTTGTTGAAATCCCTGGCTCTATCTAGTAAAAGTATCCATGACTTTTCATGGCTAGATAAGAATATCTATTGCCTACTAGAATGAAGCAACTAGAATGGTACCTTCTGTCAACCTGAAGCAAAGACCCTTTTTGCATTCATTCCAATTTAATTTTGGCACCATCACCAGGAGTGGGATTCAAACTTTTTAACAACCGGTTCTGTGGGTGTGGCTTAGTTGATGGGCATGGCTTGGTGGTCATGTGACTGGCTGGGCATAACCAACTCAACATCACTCACATCGAGGCATGCATCTCCTCACCTGGCTTCTCATGACTGTGGGGATGCTGCAACAGTTGTAAGTGTGAAAAACGGTCATAAGTTTCTTTTTTCAGTGCCATTGTAAACTTTGAATGGTCACTCCACACAAGCAAAGTACCAGCAAAGGAGGAAAAAAACTCCAGAGAAGTTCCAGTGACAGGAAGTCTAGTCCTGCCAAGAACGTAATAAGAGTTAATGGAGAGGCAGTTTCTGTAAGCAACACCAAAATGTTTCCTTCCTGCCTTCCTTACAGCATTAGGCCAGTAATGTCATCTAACAACTGGTTTTCCGAACTGCTTAGAATGTTAACAACCAGTTTTAGTGAATAGGTGCGAACCTATAGAATCCCACCCCTGACCACCATCCCAAAAAACCCCAGCCCATATTACTTTGCTCTTGAAACTAAATAGTTATTGATGTTTGACCTAAATATTTTTTCTGCCTTGAGAAATACTATCTCTGTTCTGTACGGTCATTACCATTCTTGTAGACCCGCACAGCGATTGGCTAAGACGCACGGCGAGCTGATTGGCCGAGCGAGCCGCACTGATTGGCCCACCGCGAATCCACCGTGATTGGTGGAAACTAATCGCGGGAGATTCAAAGCGGTGCCATTGGCCGCGGCCGCCGCAGCCAGGGAATTAAAGCCGCCGCTTTTCCCTTCGGAACCCGAGCCGATCTCGGGACTAATAAATGAGCTGAACTGAGTCACTGGTTCCCGAGTCTCCTTCCTAGCGACGGACACGACACTGACGATGAAGGTGGGATCCCAAGCCTGACCCCATCGTACACGTGTCCGGGGAAGCGAGACCGACGAGATGGCCACCATCGTACTGCCCGCACCTTTTAACCCGGCTACTGAAGATTGGGAATCGTACACCGACCGATTCCTAATGTTTCTCGAAAGTAGCAACCTCAAGGATGCAAACGGGCAGAAGAAAAGAGCTGTTTTCCTCACGCACTGCGGGCCCGCAGTGTTCCAAATGGCGAAAGCCCTCGTGAAGCCAGAGGACGTCAAGACAATGGACTGGGCCGACCTCGCACCATTACTCCGAAACCACTATGCCCCGACGTGCCCACCCTCATCCGGCGGCACGACTTCTACCGACGAGACCAGCGAGCGGGCGAGAGCATCGGAGATTTCGTGGCCGCCCTGCGGAATCTCGGAGGCATGTGTGGCTTTACGGACATGGACGAGGCTCTCCGAGACCGCGTTGTCCTGGGACTCAGAGACCCAGTCCTCCAGAGCCGGTTGATGGCCAAAGGCGACATCGCCCTCGCTGACGTCCTCGCAGACGCCACCGCAGCCGAGGCTACCCGGAAGTCACCAGCCCGGATGCGGAGACCCGACACCGGGGACCGGCGCGACTGCCGAAGCAGGCACGGCAACCGAGACGCGCTCCGAAGCAAGCCGCCGAGACCACCACACACCACGGCGACTCGACTCCGCCCCGACGCCAGCGACGGGAAGAAGACGCATCGACTCCAGGCAGACCGGGACCGCGATCGACGGAGTCGTAAGTCGGGAAACTGTGCGCCGGATGCGGGGGTGACCACCCTCGAGCAGAGTGACGGTTTTTCGACGCAATATGCTGGCACTGTGATAAAAGGGGCCACATTGCCCGAGTCTGCCGACTCAAAAAGGACTACAGCCCCCGACGACGAGACGACAGCAACCGGAGGCGAGACGGCACACCCCCCAGACCCAGGGACCGCCAAGCCGAGAGCCGATGGAGCCGAGATGGACGGGGCCGACGAGACGGCGGGAACAGGCGGAGAGAGGAAACCCACCAGACGATCGTCATCGGCCACTCCTCCAGCACAGACGCCCGGAAAGTATATGTGGAGGTGGGCATCGAGGGCGAGCCATGCAAAATGGAGGTGGACTCCGGGTCCTACCTTTCCATGGTCGCATGGCGGGAAATAAAGCACCTGGTGCCCACCATCCACAGGAAGGGACTGGAAAGCCAGAGCCTGATCCTCAAGGACTACCAAGGGAATCGTATACCGGTAGTCGGGACTGGCCAGTTCGAGGTGACTTTCAAGGGGCGAACCGCAAGGCTTCCCCTGACAATTGTGGACCAAGATCGCCCTAGCCTGTTGGGACTGCAGTGGTTTGCACCACTCGGAATCGAGGTGACGGGAATCGACCACGTCCAGGAGGCCAACTGGGAAGAGCAGCTCGCGAGAGACTTCCAGGAGGTGTTCGACGGCACCCTAGGCAAGTACCAAGGGCCCCCCATTTCGTTCAGCCTAGACCCCAGCGTTCCCCCCATTCGCCTGAAACCACGGCGGGTACCGTTCGCGCTCCGGCCAAAAATCGACGAGTAAATAGACAAGCTCGTCAAACAAGGGGTCCTCGAGCCAATCGACCATGCCCGGTGGGAAACCCCCATAGTCACCCCCGTCAAGCCGGATGGGTCAGTGAGAATTTGTGGGGACTATAAGGCCACCCTTAATTGCACCCTACAGCAAAGCGCCTACCCCGTCCCAGTAGTGCAGCACCTCCTACATTCACTGGGGGGAGGCAAGGTCTTTGTGAAGCTCGACCTGGCACAAGCCTATCAGCAGCTGCCGGTCGACGCAGAAACGGCCGAGGCGCAAACAATAGTAACCCACCGGGGGGCTTTCTGCTGTAAGAGACTCCAGTTTGGAGTCAGCGTGGCCCCCGGAATATTCCAGAGCCTCATGGAGAGACTCCTGCAAGGAATCAAGGGGGTGGTGCCCTACTTTGACGACGTATTGGTGTCGGCAACCAACCAGAAGGAGCTAGAGGGTCGCCTGAGGGAAGTCCTAACCAAATTCAAAAACGCGGGGCTGAAG
Source organism: Notechis scutatus (assembly GCF_049901735.1). Taxonomy (NCBI): domain Eukaryota; kingdom Metazoa; phylum Chordata; class Lepidosauria; order Squamata; family Elapidae; genus Notechis; species Notechis scutatus. Next base: position 41,699,850 of record NC_142010.1, read on the forward strand.
GTTAAGAAAGAAAAATGCCAATTACACACCGAGAGAGTCGAGTTCCTGGGGTACCTTCTAAATCGGCACGGAATTCACCCAACCCAGGAAAAAATCAGAGCAATCAAGGAAGCCCCCAGACCAAAGAATAAAACGGAACTACAGGCATTTCTAGGACTACTTAACTTTTACAATGTTTTCCTGCCCCAGAAGGCGACCGCGGCAGAGCCTTTGCATAGGCTCCTGGACAAGGCGGCTCCATGGACTTGGGAAAAATGCGAGGAAGCCTCCTTCAACAAAACCAAGGACCTGCTCACCTCGGATGCCGTCCTCATCCAATACAACGAGACCCTACTGCTAGCTGTCACATGCGACGCATCACCTTTTGGCGTCGGCGCCATTCTCAGCCACACTCTCCCCGATGGAAAGGAAGCACCCATCGCCTTTTTCTCACGAACCCTCACCAAACCGGAAAGGAACTACAGTCAGCTGGACAAAGAGGCCTTGGCCATCGTTGCCGCTGTCAAAAGGTTCCACGAATACATCTACGGCCGAGCCTTCACCATCATCACCGACCACAAGCCGCTGCTGGGAATCCTGGCAGAGAACAGGGCCACCCCGAACATTCTATCCCCTAGAATGACAAGGTGGTCCCAATTCCTTGCAGCCTACAGTTACCGGCTCACACACCGACCCGGTAAGACGATGTCCCACGCAGACGCCCTGAGCCGCACGCCGCTACCAGACTTCGACACCGACCCAGCACCCACGACGACCACCCTCAGCATAGAGACTCTGCCCGATCTACCCATAACCGCGTCAGACATTGCCTGTGAAACTAATAAAGACAAACGTCTGGTGCGGGTATTACATTGGGTAGAGAGAAGGGGTGGCCCGAGAAAGACGACTTACGAGACCTTCAGGACATTCCGGAACTGACAAACGGAACTGTCATTGCAAAAAGGGTGTTTACTTTGGGGGACCGAGTTGTCATTCCGGGAAAATTACAGGGAAAAGTCTTGGAATTGTTGCATGAGGGGCACCCGGGCATCGTTAGGACAAAGGCCTTGGCCAGAAGTTACGCCTGGTGGCCAGGGATGGACAAACAAATTGAGGCCTGGGTGGCAGCATGTAACAGATGCCAGGAAACCAGACCCAGCCCTCCCGCCGCCCCAATCCTGGAATGGGAAACCCCTAGGGGACCATGGTCCAGGATCCACATAGATTTTGCCGGGCCCACAAAAGGACACACCTTCCTCATCACGGTAGACGCTACTCCAACTGGCTGGAGGTAAGCAACATGAGAACTACCACCACGGAGGCCGTCACCAAAGAAATCAGCAAACTATTTGCAACCCACGGCCTCCCAGATGTCCTCGTATCCGACAACGGGCCCCAATTTACCTCGCTGAATTCGAAAAATTCCTAGCGGAACGGGGGATACGACACACGTTGACAGCGCTGCACATCCGGCGGCGAACGGAGGGCGGAATGGATGGTTCAATTCACAAAAAAAACATCCAAAAAATAGAGAACGGGGAGATCCAAGAAAAAATAAACAAAATGCTCTTTATACAACACATAACCCCGAATACGACAACCAATAAAAGCCCGGCAGAACTATTGATGGGGAGGAAATTAAGATCCCCACTCGACAGACTGCACCCCACATACAACCCGGAAAAACCCCCAAACTCCTCAAGCAGAGACCGAACCTTTAAAACAGGCGACGCGGTATATGCGAAAAACCTCACTGGAGACCCACTCTGGGTACCAGCAACCATAACCCAAGTGACAGGTCCCCGCTCGTACCGCCTACAGACAATCGACGGACGAGCATGGAAACGACACATCGACCAACTAAAGTCTAGAATAGCCATGGGAAATACAACCGACACGCAAGCAAAAACAAACACAGAAGGGAACCCCCAACACAAACCAAGAGGGCAGGGAAGGCCCAAAGAACCAAACACCACTAGAAAGAAACCAGGAATACTCACCGGCAAGCAGCCAACCTCGACACCTCACCAGGAAGAAGCAGCCAGGCCAGCTCAACCAGCCTGGAAAGACCAGGCGGGAGCGGCAACCGCAACTCAACCAGCCCGGGTAGACCGGGAGGAGCTGCGACAAAAGGCCCGGCTCAGACTTCCAGACGGTTCCATCAGCAGGACGAGGAGCAACACGGAACCCGACCGAACCGGCTGGGAACCAAGCACCAACTAACCTGCGCAGGTCAAGTAGACAGGCACGTAGCCCCGCCTACTTACGGGACTACATTACATAGGACCCTACCAAGAGGGGAGGGGTGTTCTGTACGGTCATTACCATTCTTGTAGACCTGCACAGCGATTGGCTAAGACGCACGGCGAGCTGATTGGCTGAGCAAGCCGCACTGATTGGCCGCTGCGTAATCCCCGCGATTGGTGGAAACTAATCGCGGGAGATTCAAAGCGGTGCCATTGGCGCGCGCCGCTGCCAGGGAATAAAAGCCGCCGCTTTTCCTTTCGAACCCGAGCCGATCTCGGGACTAATAAATGAGCTGAACTTAGTCACTGGTTCCCGAGTCTCTTTCCTAGCGACGGACACGACAATCTCAATGTCATTTTTACATCTGCAATGCACCCGTGTTCCTTCCCTCTCCCCCAAGTATGGAAAACATTTGTTTTTGTTGTTCCAGTGATACAAAATATCTCCTACATCTTTTGCTTCTGGTTGGTACTGTCATCTACCTCCCTTGTTCCTTTTGTCAGTTGTTCTTATGCAGACCAGTTTCTACTATCCATTTCTTTTGTTGGGCCTATTATCTTTGCAATGATCCTTCTCATTTCTCAGCTGAAGCCCTTTGTTGCTTCAGTCTTTTTATTTCTTCTTCAAAACATGCTATGAGCTCGTAATTGCTTCAAATATATCCAAGGTTATTTGCAGCCAGGCAAGCACACTAACAGTATAGGCAGGGGTGGGATACGACAGGGTTAACTACCGGTTCAGTGATTTACAAGGTTCGGTGATTTATGATGTGCTTCCCTGCACGCTGCGAGCATGTGCCTGTAAATCGTCATCAGCACACTGCGTGCAGAGAAGCAGCCTTTGAAACAGCCTTCTTTTCCTGCTTTTTTAACTGCAGCTGTGCCTCGCACGGCTGTTCACTTTCCTAGCATTATGGGCCTTTCCAGAGAACTTTACAATGTGTCTGAAATGGGATTACTTGGGCCTGTCCTTCTGCCTCAAGCAAGTTAGTTTGCTTTCTTGGCTATCCGTGGTATTCTCAGGAGTCTTTTCCAAAAGTAAAGTACAAAAATATCTGTACTCTTCCAAGTCTGTTTCTTCAATCTCCAACTTTCAAGTGTCGCAAGGAAAACTCCTAGTGTTTCTAATACTGACACATCAAGGCATTTGAATGTATTTTCCAAGGCTTTAATTGACATTTTCTGACCACACCATCTGCAACTTGCTATAGCAGGGGTGTCAAACTTAACGCCCAGGGGACAGATCTGGCCCATGGGGTGCTCAGATCTGGCCCGCTGAGCCATCTTGGAAACAGCAAAGGACTGGCAGTACCTCTGCCAGGGAAAATGGAGTTCAGGAGGGCTGCATGCAACCCTCCCGAGATCCGTTTTTCCTAGAAGAGGGTTGCAGGAGGCCATCACAACTGAAAATGGACCTTGCTAGGGCTGCGTGCAGCCCTCCCAGGCTCTGTTTTCGCTGGCAGAGGGTTTCAGGAGACCGTTGCAGTCGGAAACGAAGCTCAGGAGCCCATTTTTGCTGGTGGAGTGTTCAGGCTGCCAAAGGCACCCCTGACTTAAATGATGTTGAGCTGGCCACATCCACCCTGGACAAGACTACCCTGCCCCACCAAGGTCAAACACAACCCTGATGAAATTGAGTTTGACATCCCTGCACTACAGCCAACTTGCCATGGCCAACTCACCACAGGACAACTTGCTGCAGGACAAGAGTTACACTAATATCAAAGAAATTGTGAAATAGAATAATGAAAGAATTGAGACAAAATGAGGTATTTGAATGACAAAAATTAGAATAATTTTTACTTATTTTAAATAATTAAATTGAATTGTTAAATTGTCCTACAGTGAGTTGTCCCACCGTGATTTGTCTATGGTGAATTGTCCTATGGTGAGTTGGCAGCAGCAAGTTGACTGTGGTGAGTTGTCCCATTCCATTTCTCTTTGAGTGCTGGTTCATTTACTGTTGGTAATCCACCCATTGCTTCAATAATTTTACTGTTAATTCTAAGCTGATTTCTTTATTGTTATTATTAGTTTGGTTTCTTCAAATTTAATTTTAGTTCCATTTTTCACCCACTGTCATTACTAGAGCTTATAGGTCATTTGCATTTTCACCTATCAAAGTAGTATTAGCAAAACACAGGTTACTGAAGTTTCTTCTAATTTTAAAACCACGTTCCTTCTTCCAATTCAATGTCTGAGAAAATATATATATTAGATTTTGAGTTCCTTACCTATTATAGGTTTTGCATGAAGATAATCAGATATTCTAGGAACAAATCTGTATGGAAGATAAGTTTTCTCAGACATCCAGTCCCAAACTATAAATAAATAGTAATTATCTGAATATGGTTCTATCAGTAACTAATTTCAGCTCTACTGAACTATCCAGTAGCTGTAACCTGCAGGAGTTATATCTTACCAACTCATTCTAATTGACCTCCCCACAAAAATCATAGTCCCAGCCTGAGGTTAGCATGGATCATTGTAGCAAGCTACCCTTGATTGAGCAAAACATTGTCACTTCCAGATAGTCTTAATACTTTTTAAGGGCATTTTGGTTTTAAGTGAAGAAGAAGGTGAATCTACAAGAAATATCAGCTACATACCAATTTCTGTAAAAATATACAATCCCATCTGGAACCAATACAGTATCCAATTATAAAACTTACTATCACCCTTCCCTAGAACTTTGTTCCTATTAGGATTCAACTTGATCTTATTCAGCTCATCATATCCAAGCCTACGTCTACTTCAATGTTTTTATTTTTGCTTGCAAGTCAGTCTCACAAGTTGACAATAAGGGATTATTCCTCAGGTTCTTGGCAGCACTCAGGAGTTTGGAGAGATGAATACACCAAGGATCCACCATTCCATTTCTTTGCTATATCTGAATTAGTTATAACAAAGATTATACAAAGGTTTATATATACAGATTATACATAAAATGTTTTGAAAGCTATATCTGTGAAGCCTTGATCTTCCTTTTCAACCTATTGCTTGCTGTCATCATCAACAAGTGGTAAATGTGTATATCGGAAACAAGTACATGGATATGTAGTTTTTCCTCAGCTGACATATTTTAGAGATAGTATGTTAAACTATAATTATGGAAGTTATGTCTTACTTATTATACAGTTATTCAGTTTTTAGTGAACATTTTTCATACATTTGATGCCATCTAGGTATTCTCTTCTTGAGGATTCTGGCTAAGAAATATATTTTAATGTATGAAAAATGGTATCTCTCACTTCTGCTCTGTTGCACCTTTTCTGGGCTTAGAAGTCAGAGGTGGTATTCCAGAGGTGGTATTCAGCAGCTTCTGACCAGTTCTGGAGAACCGGTAGCAGAAATTTTGAGTATTTTGGAGAACCGGCAAATACCACCTCTGACTGGCCTTGCCCCCATCTATTCTCTCTCCACTGAGTCCCAGCTGATCAGCTGGATCTTCTTTTGTTGTCCAGCACAGGAGAACAGAGCTGGAAAGCAGGTTAGTGGAATGGGGAGGGAATGGCGATTTTGCTGTAACCTTCCCTGTCATGCCCACAAAAAGCCATGCCCACCAAGCCATGCCATGCCCACCAAGCCACATCCACAGAAACAGTAGTAAAACAAATTTGAATCCCACCACTGCTAGAAATGCTATTCAGCCTCAAAAGAATGCCCAAGTTCTGATAAACTTGTCAAAATTAGTCCTTTGACAATTCTACATACTGTTTGTGTATAATGAATTTCATAATTCAATTGGAGTCTACAGTGGCCAATACACATATCTCCTGTGCAAAAGACTCACTTGTGTTCTAAGGATGCTGGTTTCTTCCTGGCTCTTAAGCAGGGGTGGGATTCAATTTTTTTAACAACCGGTTCTGTGGGTGTGGCTTAGGTGGTAGGCGTGGCTTGGTGGTCATGTGACTGGGTGGACATGGCTTGGTGGTCGTGTTATTGGGTGGACGTGGCCAACTCAATACCACTCACATCGAGGCACGCATCTCCTCGCCTGGTCTCTCATGACTGTGGGGATGCTGCAACAGTCATAAGTGTGAAAAATGGTCATAAGTCATTTTTTCAGTGCCATTGTAACTTTGAATGGTCACTCTATACAAGCAAAGTACCAGCAAAGGAGGGGGAAAAAAATTCCAGAGAAGTTCCTGAGACAGGAAGTCTAGTCCTGCCAAGAATGTAATAAGGGTTAACAGAGAGGCAGTTTCTATAAGCAACACCAGAATGTTTCCTTCCTGCCTTCCTTACAGGATTAGGCCAGTAATTTCTTCTAACAACCGTTTCTCCGAACTGCTTAGAATGTTAACAACTGGTTCTAGCAAATAGGTGCGAACTGGTAGAATCCCACCCCTGCTCTTAAGCAGTGACATAGCTGCCAAAGGCACACAACATTTATTGCTTGAAGGAAAGTAGGATTTGATCAAAACTCCTTATCCCATTATCATTCCCCAGAGTTTAGGTTTTATGAGATCAGCAAAGCCTCTTAAACAGCAAAGGCACCTGACTCAGCTGAGTACTTGGGAAATCAGGTCGATAAGAATATGAGGATTATTTTTAAGTGAGATGATATGATAGGAGAGGAGAGTCTGCTGAAAACCTTTTCCTGTACTTCAGAGATAACCATCATATATTGACCCTCAGACATTGATTGTGGGGGATGAGAAAAAAGAGCACTTACAAGAAATAAAGACATTTTAACAGCAAATACAGGTCATTTCTTGGTGGAAGGGTGAGGTGGAGATTCCCAGGAATGCACTGTTCTCAGAAGTCAGATTTGAAAAATTGCATATTCTTGATTATTGCTAATATCCTGAAAACATTTGGACATATAATCAATTTCCCTGAATATTCTGACCAATTTTGAATCCCATCAGGAAAAATTGGGAGGGAGAAGACCATTAAAATATAATGTTCCAGCGAAGCGGATGTTGATTTATTAAAATCCAGTCATAACATTGCCCAAAAACTTTAGTGAAACAAAGATATAACAGAGAACAATCAATGGCTGCTAATGGAAATTTCACTAGTCATAGACTTCTAAAATAAAGACGACTGCAATGGATTCCTAGGCTTTGAATGCTTGCTAAGCCATGGTCTCCAATAGAAGATAGCAAGACCAATTTGTCTATCAGGCCTGACATGATCTAGATTGCATGCTTTCTTCCTCAGCTGTCTGATGGTCTTCCACACTATACAGTATCCTGTACATTTCCCAGAACTGTGGAACTGGGTTGGTATCCAAGTAAAACAAATTTAAAAACTAGTAATGCATACCTAAGTAGGGCTAGAGCTGAATTAGGGGTAAGTAAATGCAAGATGAAAAGTAGGCTTTCTATAGCTCTTGAAATGTTATTTTGCTATTATCACATTTTAAACAGGATTGCCTTACAATCTATCAGATTTTTCAGTTCTAAATTAGACATGCAAATTGTTCTAAGATATCTGCATCTATTATCTTTTGTTGTTGCTATTCAGAGTTGGCAAAGAGATGTAGAGTCGGAAACAGTTCTATCAGACTGTTTTCTGGAATTAATAACATGGAAGTACTTTTAGGCAATATGAGTTCATAAAACTTTTCAAGAATTTGATATAGCAATAAAATGCAGCGTACAATATAAAAGATATTGTGCTTTCATATGCATCATATTCCCATTCTGCAATTTCATAACCAGCACCTCTCCCCCCCTCTCCCCAATTGTTCAAAGCCCAAGAGAGAGTATAAATCTATCTCTCCCACCCCCTCTCATTCTCACTCTCTCACTCACTCTATACTTACTCTATACTCTTTATGTGCATGACTGCATTCCCACTCACATTAGTAATACTATTACTAAATTTGCAGATGATACAACAGTGGTGGGACTCATCTCCAGGGGGGATGAGTCTGCCTACCAAGATGAGGTGGACCAGTTGCTTTCGTGGTGTGGAGATAATAACTTGGTCCTCAACACCAATAAGATCAAGGAGCTTATAGTGGACTATAGAATGAACAGATCAGACATCTAGCCCTTGCTTATCAATGGAGACTGAGTGGAGCAAGTAGCCAGTTTTAAGCTTCTGGGTGTTACCCTAAAAGAGGACCTGACCTGGGGTGCCCACATTGCAGCCCTGGTCAAAAGGCCCCAGCAGAGACTATACTACCTGAGACTTCTCAGAAAACAACAACTGAATGAAAAACTGCTGGTGACCTTCTAGCACTGCACCATAGAGAGTATCTTAACTTACTGCACCTGTGTATGGTTTGCCAATTGCACAGTGGCAGATAGGAAAACACTCCAGAGGGTTAATGTCATTGCCCAGAAGATCATTGGTTGCCCTCTCCCCTTTTTGGAAGAGCTTTATAGCTCCCGCTGCCTTAAGAAAGTTCAAAACATCCTCAAAAATCCATCTCATCCTGGGCACCCTTTTTTTTTTTTTTTGAACTATTACCATCTGGCAAACAGTACAGGATAATAAAAACAAGAACAAGTAGGCTGAAAAACAGCTTCTATCCCAGGGCAGTAACTCTATTAAATTCTACTGTATAGTGCAATATTAATGCAATATCAGGGTTTTTTAATTCAATGTATAGAATGTGAAGGATGTGTGTTTGTGTTTATTTTCATAGTCATAATGCACACTGAAGTTGGTATTTAATTTTGTTGTACAAGGTGCAATGACAATAAAGTAAACTAAACTACCTCTGCTCAATTGCCCAGTACCTCAAACCATGTGGTCCTGTCCACCATTAAACCATTTTTCCAAACAGCCTCCATGTTTCCAATGTCCTTCTTCCCACTTGGAACTGAACCCAGATGGACATGTCTTCCAACAAAATGAAAAACCAGGCTGCTTCCGAAAAAAGCTCTCTGCTCTCTACTATTTGTTTTTATTTAATTATATTTTATGGTATGCATTTTTTTCTCTTTTGGAAAAAGTGCTTGTTGCCAATATGAAAGCATTCTTCTTTCTTTGAAGCAAAACTCTCTTTGTCCAGACACAAGCCTTATTACTTATTATTATCAGTAATATGTATTTTTCTCCCTTCACACACATTTTTTTATAGTGTTACTAAGCAGCCTTCCTGGGGCCATTAAAGAAATTAACTAATTAGTCTGCTGGTCAGCAGGTCACAGTTGAGTCATTATGTAAATTAAATATCAATTACCTTTTACATGCCCATACAAAATCCCCATTAGATTGTAAAAGCAGAAAGCAAAATACCTGCCATTAATAGCAGCAAGTAAGGAAATATCTGTGAGAGTTTTATACTGTTGCCATAGCCTTTCCTTATTATTGCTGTAGATCTTGATAATACATCTACACGCAGGCTGTTTCTGATGAGCTTCTTTGAAAAATTTAGAACAATTCTTATTTAAATTCAATAATTGTCATGGTGTTTCTTCAGTTAACTTTAAGAAAAGGCTGATTGTATTAATAATCATAATACTATCAAACCAAAAATCCCAATGAGAAATTAAATCTTTCTCTGCATCTGGACAAGGAGTTTCCCTGCTAGAGACCATTTCAGTGCATGTCTGTCTGTTTGTCTGTCTGTCTGTCTGTCTTGCCTTCAAGTCAGTTTTGACCTGGGCAAGTCCCTACAGTTTTCTTAGTAAGGTTTTTCAGAACTAGTTTGTCCTTGCCCACTTCTTAGGACTAAAAGTGAGTGACTGGCCTAAGGTCAGTCTATGACCAGTCTTTGTGCCTATGATAAGACTAGAATTCCCAGTCTCCCAACTTCTAACCTAGCAACACAGTTAGAAGGGACTTTGTAGGTTATCTAGTTCAACCCCCTGCTCAAGCATCGTATACCATTTCTGCCCAGTCTCTTCTTGAAAGCTTCCAGTGATGAAGCACCCACAATTTCCAAAGGCAAGCTGTTCACTGGTTGATTGTTCTCACTGTCAGAAAAATTCTCTTTATTTCTAGGTTGAATCTCTCCTTGATCAGTTTCCATCCATTATTCTTTGTCTGGCCTTAACCCCTGCACCAAACTGATTGTCAGAAGCTTTGCAGTGGCAGAATATTTTACCTCCACTGCAGTGGTGGGATTCAATTTTTTTTTTACTACCGGTGGTTTTGTGGGCATGGCTTGGTGGGCGTGGCAGGGGAAGGATACTGTAAAATCTCCAGTCAGAGATGGTATTTGCTGGTTCTCCGAACTACTCAAAATTTCTGCTACTGGTTCTCCAGAACTGCTCAGTACCTGCTGAAATACCCCCTCTTCCTCCACTGGTAATCTGTCAGAAACCAGGTAGGAGAAAGGAAGGCTTGGCAGCTTATTACAAGACTTCCATAGCCCTCATTTTCCCCAACTTTCTATAGTAAAAAGATTTTAAAAATAATGTCTGGACATACAGATTATTCTCGACTTACATCCATAATTCATCCCAGAGTTATTGTGGTTATTGTTAGGATATGTGCAGAGTAACCCTTGTATAAAAAGGATATGCACATGGAAAACGGTTTATGAGAACAGTTATGAAGAAATATACAGCCACACAGAGTTGAACAAGTTGTATTAATGTTGACTTGAAGAAATAGCACAGTCCAATAAACAGTCCATGTCATACACGTTTTTAACATTCCAGAAATATCCAGTTATAAAGTCTTCTTACTGGTTCCATGTCTTTTACAGCAGACAAATATCAAACCATAATACAACAAATAACCTTTGATATCAACAGAATATCAAAATAAACAGGCTTAGTCAGTACCGGTCCGTCAGTCAGTCAGTATCAGTATCAAGAGAGATCATCAGTGAAAAAGAGAAAGAGAATTAAACCATGATCTATAGCTCCCTCTTATGGCAACTTGTAGCATAATTAACCAACCAGAACACAGCATAATACATTACAGTATTTTTCCTTAAAGCTACAAACATATATATTTGTAGTTTACATATTGTCAACCCAACTACGTTATTTACATATACATAACAGTTATAAGTCAAAGCATTACAGGACTGGATTTGAAATTATGACTGTGTTTTTTGTGATGTTTGTTAAGCAACCATAATGGCCATTAAGAAAATCCATTTTCCTCAGTGGGTGTTTTTTGCTGGAAACCGAAAGTAAATGCCAGAATCTGCAAAAACTATTGCAAAATTGGTCACATGACTCAAGACACTGCAAATGGCCATAAAGGTATGTCAGTTGCCAAATGTGCCCAAAATATGATAACATGACCATGGGGTGCGTGGGGCCATCATAATTCCCAAAGTAGATCATAAGTAGCTCTAGGAAGGTCTCTCATAGCTCATTAAGCAACTGATCATAAGTGGAGGGCTTTCCATTCTTTTTTTTTCATTCCCACTAAAAAAAGAATGTAACAGGCAATGTTAGCGAAGCAACCAATAAGCAAAACAGGCAAGAAGGGGAGAGGAAAGTCCCTGTGTTATACATACAGGCACACAGACTCCTTCTGCCCTGGCGAGCATGAGCCAAACAAGTTTTAAGAAAAGGACTAGATTGTTCTCAATTACTCATAGTGTAGTTCTTCCCTCAAAACAACACTATAGAGCACTGCACACGAGAACAACTAAACACAAGAACAGTTTTTTCCTGAAAGCCATCACTCTGCTAAACAAATAATTCCCTCAACACTGTCCAACTATTACAAAGCCTGCACTACTATTACTGTTAATCTTCTCCTCACTCCTTATCAGCCTTCTCCTCCCACTTGTGATTGTATGACTGTAACTTTGTCGCTTGTGTCCTTATGATTTATATTGACTGTTTCCTAGTATGATTTGGTTGCTTATTGTACCCTATGACTATCATTAAGTGTTGTACCTGATGATTCTTGACTCTTGACGAATGTATCTTTTCTTTTATGTACACTGAGAGCATTTGCACCAAGACAAATTCCTTGTGTGTCCAACCACTCTTGGCCAATAAAGAATTCTATTCTATTTATAACTTATACCCCTTGGTATTATTTGCTATGTTCACACAGGCTGCTATAAACTACCCTTTTTTAAAAAGAAAATAATTGATTTTAAAGGATTCTCTTCTCAGTATTTTGTATCCAAAATGGCTTTATGTGAACATGCTGTACCATGGTGTGAACAGTGGATAGTGCCCATTTTTCTGATTCTTTATATCTTTGAATGTATTTGTTGAACCAGCAAAATGCATCCTCAACAGCTTGCTTCTAGCTGAGCCTTAGGATATTTTTCCTCTGAAAGATAAATGAAAGTCCTCTTGATTAAAGAGGGGACAAATCTAATCTTCAGCAGATTAACTGAAAGTATAAGCTGCTATCTTCTCAAACATCGCCTTTATTGAAACAGTTCAAATAGTTGTTATCAACCAGAAGGAATAATAGAAAATCAACCCACAGAATCTTTCTGCAGCTTCATTTTATATTGATGAATTTGTTGGTATCATAATTGTGATATTCACAGGTGAATGAATACACATCCTAATATGTTCAAATAGAAAAAATTATTTTTCTCCACCTCAGAACAGGTAACATGAGTAAGAATAACATAGATAACATAATAATTAAAATCTCATTAAACTATATTGGATCAACATACTGCTTTTATTTTAACAATAGCAAATCAGCCTTTCAGGGTGCCTGCAAGAAATGTCTGAAAAATCAGGATGGCACGCATATCAATGTAATCAAAGCTCTGCCTGTATCCACCATGAAGACTGTGTCTTTTCATTGTCATCATCAGCCATTTAGTCATATCCACCTCTCGGCCACTGTATGGTTCAGCACTCTCCATGCCCCTCTGTACTGCATTGCCTTCTTCAGATCTGCCACGGTCATCCCAGTGTTATCTTTTATAGTGTTCAAGCAGTGGGTGCTAGGATGGCCCCTTCTCCTTTTTCCACTCATCACTCTCAGCATGATTGACTTTTCAAGTGAGTCAGCTCTCATGACATGACCAAAGTATGACAGCCTGTTTGGTGTTCTTGGTTTTGAGTGGATTTTTTTTGGCTAAGGTCCAATCTATCTCTCCTATCCTCACCAAATTATTGAGACAAGAGCATTTCTCAACTTAAGGCCATGAAGACACAGATTATTTTCTGAAGGTTAAAAAAAGACCCAATAAACATCAAACTTGCACCAGCCTCCAACTCTACTCAATCTTCAAAGGAACTCTACCATTTCTTGTCTATCGCAAAGTCAGCTGGATCCTATGCAGCTTTTGGCAAACTGGAAAATGAAAAAGATGGCTTCCAGTATGGGTCATAGCTGACTGAAGACATCTCTGTGAACAATTGGAGATGGCAACTACCACAGAGAATAAAAGACCAGTAAGCAAAAAGAGAGATTGGGAGATTGCCCACAAGTACTCTGAATGACAGCTCTTCGTGATGATGTATAAAACAGTGGTCTCTCTTGTGGATTTGAGCATCAGGAGATTAGGGAGACAATATCTTTGCTTTTAATAGAGGCAGAACTTTTGATAAGGATATAAAGTCATTTACTTTCAAATCACTTTTGGAAATATTCAGTTTAACTGCTTTATAGCTGTTAGAGACCTTCAAAACATTCAGCTTAATTTGGCACCTGTTAAATTTTACTTTTTTCTGATTTAAGGAATTTTAAACAAGAGCCTCAAAAATTTAAAATAATATACAATTGGCAAAAACCAGGGAGGTAGGAGAATTTTAATTTAAGAAACTTTTAAATGGATTAGGAGACCAGAGAGATTTTTAAATGTTGGGTATGTTTGCTGCAAGTCTAAAAAAACAAATATATATTTAAATAATACACTCATAGGAAATGATTGAAAAGGAACTCAATCCATATTAGGAACTGAGGTTTGATGAAAGTTGCAAATGCAACTAGGGGAGCCAAAGGACTAGGCAGGAAAAAATTAAAATGGCTATGTGATTATAACTTGTACTTATCTTAATTAATATCTCAGAGAGGATACAGATTTCAGTGGATAAACTTCTAATTTTTTTTAAAAAAAAAACCTTCTACCTGACATAGACACTATAGAATTTGAAGGCAGTGAAGACAACAAAGTTGCAATTACCAAAATGGGAATACAAAAGACAACGCAAGAAAAGGATCTGGATGTAGAACACCTGCCACAAGAAATCATGGCTGAAGTCTATGGAATTTACAAAGTTGGCTAGTGAAAGTTTTGAAGACTCCTTTAAAATGTCAAAGAGTTAAGAAAGATTAAATCTTTAGGTGCCATAGGAAAGATTTAAAGATCAAAATTGTGCAAAATAAAAGTAAGGAATGTAAAGTGGGACTATTTGACCGGTGTAAACTATTTGTCGGATATTTCTGATACTCCTAATGGAATTTTTCTGCACTAGGATTGAAAAGATGATAATTTCTGGATTGTGCCCGTGGTGGTATACTACTGGTTCAGCCTGGTTCTGCTGAGCTGGTAGCAGCAATGAGCAGCAAATCGGTTCTCTCCGCCGCTCTGCTGTTGGGCCCACCCACCTCTGCCCAGGCTCCCATACTCACCTTTACCTTCTGCTTTTGAAGCACAGCTGCTTTGCACAGCACAGAAGAGTGCCGCGCGGCAGCTGCTGAAGCAACCGGGAGAGTGCAGGCTTGCAGGAGATGAGTCGGAACGCCTCTGCATCTGCGCAAAGTTCGTGTTTGGCAAAGTGTGTGCACGTGTGCAAAGCACATCCACCATGCCATGCCCACTGAACCGGTGGTAAAGGTTTTTTAATCCTACCACTGGATTGTGCATAGATAAAAATCAGGCTTTGGAGAGAAAGCTTTGTTTTTATTTGTAACTTTAAAGGAGAGTGAAAAGCTAGTATACTAACTTATGCTCAGTATGATGAACTTTGGAAGCCATTTTTTAATTATGTATTGTCTTTGTTATCTTTTTTCTTCTTCTCTTTTTATTCTGCACTTTTTGACTTTACTGTTTTCTTTTCTTTCTTTTAATTAGTTCATATTAATTTTAACTATGTTTAGTAGGAGCCATGGTGTTACAGTGGTTAGAATGAAGTATTGCAGGCTAACTCTCCCCGCTGCCAGTTCAGTCCTGACCGGGTCAAGGTTGACTCCACCTTCGAGGACAGTAAAATGAGGACCCAGATTGTTGAGGACAATATGCTGATATTGTAAACCACTCAGAGAGTGCTGTAAAACACTATAAAGTGGTGCTATTGTGTGGTTCTTAGTGGTTCTAAGTGCTATTGCTGTTAAAATTTTAATAAAATTATTTTTTAAAAAGGAAAATGAAAAAGATGATATAGCCTGTAACTTTTTCTGTTTTCCATAATTGAGGTTATAAAAGATTTATATTTAAAAGACTGAAAATGTCCAAAACCTTTGGCCAAAATATTAAGGAAAATATTATTCTGATCAACTATCACATTTTTAACAAATGAAATGAAGCCAACAGCCAATACAATCTGTCCAGACAAGTCAATAGATAAGTGATCATCTTTCATTTAAGATTCATGATGGTCAGTCAAGTATTGATTTGTCATAACAGATAGCAATTTTTTTCTTCTCTTTGACAATGTATCTATTGCTATCACTATTTTGTTTTTCGTTCTTTTTCTTTTACTAATTAAAGAGCAGAAGAAAGAAAGAAAGAAAGAAAGAAAGAAAGAAAGAAAGAAAGAAAGAAAGAAAGAAAGAAAGAAAGAAAGAAAGAAAATAGATGGCAGGGATTAGAAGAGGACTATTTCTACCAGAAAAATATAATGAAAACTACTGATTTAAAAGATGAAATAGATTATCTTCTTAGCTATACTCTGAAAATGTACAAATATAAATGTTTCTTTTAAAATTCATCACTTTATATTAAAGGGACATAAATGTTTAGAACAAAGAAGGCATTAAGTCTACAGGCTCCTCAAAATGTAGCTGCTCATAATTAAGCCATGAGGGACCCTTTCTACTCAATATATACTTTTGTAGAAAAAGCTTATTTTTTTATTTTGAGTTTGGCACTGCTTTGATTACATTGTACCAAATTGTGAATTAATGCTAATATATAGTCTACTATATGTTAATACATGCATTATCGTTTACAAACCAGAATAGCTGGATTGACAGTGGTAAACCAATTTCAGGGAATACCTGCCCAAATACCTGTAACCTTAGGAAAGGTAGGAAACAACATGTAAGTGTCGGTTTATAGGTCATTTCATTACCAAAAAACATGAAATGACATCATCACATTGCAAGGTTTCATCATTCTATTAGCATCTGCCCATGAAACAGGACCAGAAGAAGTGCCAATATCATGCATGAGAAATCTGCACTACCACAGAGGAAGAGAGCTTACGCTATCCACAAATTCACTTTTGGGGAAACCATTGATATCACAAGAACCAGTTTACTGTAGTGGTTAAAATATCAGGCTTCAAACTGGGAAACCATGAATTATAGTCCCACCATAGCAGTAGTAGGATCCTATCTTAGTCACTTCGGTGGGTGACTGCGTGTGGACGCACAACTAATGCACATGCACCTAACAAGCCAATCAGCTGAGAGGATGAAGAAATGAAAAGCTAGGAGTGACCCTCCCTCCCATGTGCTGGTCTTTTATGCTCTCAACTGACTGTCAGAGGCTTTTTTTCCTCCTCTCAGCTGATTGATTTGGCCAAACCAGTAGTGATTTTTACTGCCGGTTCAGTTGAACCAGGCCGAACAGATAGCATACCACCACTGTGCCATAGGCATAAATCCAACTGGATAACTTTGGGCCAGTCACTCTCCCCAGCTCTGCGAAGAAAGCAAGGGGAAACTACTTTCAATAACCTTCTTAAGAAAACTTCAGGGACTTGTCCAGGCAATCAACCAGGAGTCAACACTAATTTGAAGGCACACACATCACATTGATATCATGCCTTATCATGTTCCTTTTAATATGACAATGTTCTTGCTAAGCCATGTCTGCAGATGTGCTTGTGAGGGAGCTTACACAGAAGCGAAAACATCTGAGAACTCTTCAAAATAAACCAAAACAATTGTGTACATTTCATTCTTTCCTTGTTAGTAACATCATTCTTATCACCAAAACTTCCTAGTATGATTAAAAAAAAAAAAAAAAAAGGACAGTTATGGAGTGTGTTCCATTGATCAAAAAAAAAAAAAAAAACCTTGAGGGATAATTGGTTTCATACAAGTCCCAATCTTCCATATAAACCTAGAAAGCATAGCTGTGCTTTATATGTGTGTCTTAAATTTTTTTCATCTGAGACTTTATCCTACAGCCACATCTTTTATTCAATTCCTGACCTAACAATGAATAATCCTTTTCATAAAAAAGCATCTCAGCTAATGATTCATGAAATCCGAAAATGAAAGGCCTAAGGAGCAAACAATAGTTGCTTTCAATGCTTGCTGGATGACTCTCTAAATACAATAGCACGGCAGGATTTTGGTAATAGCTTTTTTTTTTATCTAAAGAAAATCTGCTGCATATCATGATAGGAAATCTCTTTGCATTGTGCTAAGAAATTGAAGCTTGGTAAAATGTAAGCCCCATATACCCCATGAACTCAAGAATATTAAGCTAAATTTACTCATGGCTTAAGATCAACTTTTTTAGTTTTTCTCCTGCAGATTTTCCAACAGAATGTTCATGTTATTGAAATAACTATTACATTTTTACAGTAAGTGATATAATACCTCAGGGTTATGAAAAAGAGAATGTTTTTGTTTATCCTCCATGCAATCATTTTCCTATTCCTTTCAGTTATGAATTTATACATCAGCAGCTGAATATTATCTTTGATTCATTTTCTGAAATGTTTCAATCTCAGTTTTTAGGCATCTTGTCATTTCTCAGCCAAATTATATAGTTGTTTGTATGTGTGCAAACCAACCTCATCATAGAATAAATATGTTTAGCTACGTATTAGCACAGAGTAAAATAGTGTAGAAGTGGGGAAGAAGCTGTAGCTGAAATAAAATAAAGAAGATTAAAGAACAGTTCTATCTTCTTCTTTTTCTCCCTCTGTGAATTTGGGCAATGAAGCAAACAGAAATATAGCCAAAATAGGATGCTGGGAATAAAAGAAATAACTGCATGATTCAACAAATCCCAAAGCTGGCATAACTGCAATTTTTCAGAGGGGGAATAAGCAGAGGGAAGCAGCATTCTTAGTAAAAATGAAAGCATAACATGGATGCGGTATGCTTGGTGCACTGAAGTGGGTTGCTTTGCTTGAAGAAATGGCTGACTCGCATGCTAATAGCAATAGCACTTAGACTTATATACCGTTTCACCGTGCTTCACAGCCCTCTCTAAGCGCTTTACAGAGTCAGCATGTTGCCCCCAACAATCTGGATCCTCATTTTACCCACCTCGGAAGGATGGAAGGCTGAATCAACCTTGAGCCTGGTGAGATTTGAACTGCCAAATTGCAGGCAGTCAGCACTCAGCAGAAGTAGCCTGCAGTACTGCACTCTAACCACTGTGCCACCATGGCTCATTGATTCATAATGGAGTCAATTTGTGAAAAACAGTATTTTGTTGCAGATTCCATTTCCTCTGTTCTGTGGATGAAAGTCCCTTTCATGTAATAATATATGTGTGAGAAGTTTTATATCAAAAATTATTTTATTCTTTATGCTGTTTCCATATTCCCTTAAAACATTAACAGAAGCCACAATGTTCTGAGAATCAGCGTCTCCACTAGATAATTGACAGTCAAGTTGAAATTAAATTAATCAAGTAAAAATAGCAAATGGGGGGAAATCCTTTACCCAATCTTCCTGAAACTCCCAAATAGGTTACCCAGACCTAATCCAAATATCAAAGTATAAGGTCTGCAAACACAAATAAAGTTAAGTAATTTATGATTCTCAGCAGAACTGGGATTGTTTTGACATACACATTAAGAAATAATATGTAATATTGGAGTTAGAGTACTGCACAGTTCTACTTGCAACTCAAAAGTATAAATTATTTTGTATACTTTAAATTTTTCTAATGGTTGTAAAGAAAAAAAACAACTGACAATTATATGTCTCGGCCACAAGTTCACCTCTTGATTTTATTTTACATTCCCTTGACCAAATTATAGTATCTCATGATACGTTAGCCATTTGTGTTTGCTTATTATTTCTCATCTACAAAATGATTCATTAATGAGAGCTACAAAGATACTTTCAGACACAACCTACACCTTTTTCATATTCTTAATATGGCATATATAACAAAATGATTTTTAATAGCAATAGCACTTACACTTATATACTGTTTTGCAGCCCTCTCTAAGCAGTTTACAGAGTCAGCATATTGCCCCCAACAATTTGGGTCCTTATTTTACCCACCTTGGAAGGCTGAATCAACCTTGAGCCCTGTGGGATTTGAACTGCCAAATTGTAGGCAGCTGGCTGCAGAAGTAGCTTGCAGTACTGCACTCTAACTACTGCGCCACAGAGGCTCATAATCACATTTTGCTAAAACAATTTATGTTACCTCTCTGTATTCTCATTGTTGGATGATGCCAAATTCTAGAATTGGAAGAGACAGAAAAACCTTATCATTATAGATTTTATCACTACTACTGCACATAATTTTATAATCTTTTATAAAGCATGGAAAATCTGCCCTCGTTTAAGGCGATATCTTTCCAAAATTGCAATCTTTACTTGCAGGAGAAGTGCAGCAGTTCCCCACTAGCTCCCAGCTACTGGATTTATCTCTTTCCAAGTTATTCTGTTTTTAATAAAGCTCAAAAGCAAAGGTGCCCTTTTGGATAATATAGAAAGAAATACCTGAACTTTACAGCTAAAAAGACCCACCAATCAATTTAAGGAAATACTTTATTTATATCTAGGAATAATTATTAACATTTATACATGTTATGAAACTATTTATAAACAATATTTTTTCAATATTTTTTCCTCAGAGCCAGGCATAATACTGTAGGACTTTCAAAACACTACTTTTAGTACCTTCAGCACAGGAAAAAAACTTAACTGATCTTTCCTATCTCAAAAGATCAGTTAATTAAAGAGCTTGGATAGGGATCCATACAGGGATGGGCTGTTGGGGTTCAGAGGGGTTCAGGAAACCCTCTAGCTAACATTTTGCACAGTTCAGGGAACCCCCAAATCCCACTCCTGGCTGGCCTCACTCACCCTGTCCCACCCCACCCAGGAGTCCCCACACAGCCCGTTTTGGATGCAGGTAAGTACAGTGCTTGCACAGAAGTTTGGGAAGGCTGAGAACGGGTCTGCTTCCAGCTTCCAAAAAGTCTCCGGAGCCTGGGAAGGCCGTTTTCACCCTCCTGGAGGTTCGAGGAAAGCCTCTGGAGTCCAGGGAGGACAAAAATGCCTCCCCCTGCCATGGTGCAGGAGGCTGACTAAGCCACGCCCACCATGGCCACACCCACCCAGCAACCGAGCAGAGAACTCATTGCTAAAAATTTTGAAGCCCACCCCTGGATCCACACCAGAGTTTCAGGTGTGAAGGCTAGGTATGTAATTTTATTTAATTATTTAATTTATATAGCCACCCATATTATGAAACACAGCCCCAGGCAACTCGCAAAAGAATAAAAATATAATTTGAAAACTTATAATTTTTTATCTAACTGCTATTCAAAAGAAGCGATGTTTTCCATCATTACCAGAAAAGATTTCTGAAGTCAGAGGTTTATATTTTGAAATCTAGGATGAGAAAATCTGAGATGCAAATAAAATAATAACATATACTGTACATGAAGTAACTCTGGCTTCACAACCCTTGAAAATGTTAGATTTTGCAACAGAAATTCAAATACAGAAAGCTGACTAGTTCACCAGGATTCATTAATTTCTTTATATAGATAATAACATTGGAAGTAAAGTTTACAATACCAATACTAGATTCTTCCAATGTAACACAAGCAAAACACAAGCAGCAGCTTCAGAGCTCAGAGCAGAGAGGTTTAATTTCACTTTAAACAGCACATATAAATTTCATTTCTTCAGAGCTAAGCCATGCCCAGACTCCTTTCAGTCTCAGCTCCCAATTCAGCTCCCATTGGCTGACCTTGTTACTCATGTCTCTGCCAGTTCATGGATATTCTGACAGAAAAACATTTTTTTTTTTTTGCTGATATATTGTTGCTAGGTTGCTATAATCTTTTTGGCTAGCCAATAAGATTCAACACATCTCTGATCAATCGAAGTATGCCATCCAGGAGTTTCCCCTGAATGGAAACTACATGAAGGAGACAAAATGAAAGAACATGAGGAGGAGGACTCTGAAATAACAGAATAACAGAGTCAGAAGGGACCTTGGAGGTCTTCTAGTCCAACCCTGTGCCTATACCATTTCAGAACATAGTAGGGTTCTATGCTTCTAACAGATGATGCTTTTCAAAAGGTTGATGTAATGGGATGAATGGGTGAGCATGAGGAAAGGAGAGGAGAGATGCTGCCTAGGAAACAATCAGACAAGAGAAGCCCCCAGTGGTTTAACTATCAGAAAAAGAAGCCTATGAAGGGCCTTGTTAAGTTTGGAGAATAATGGAGACCAGACATCTGACCAGTGACTTCAACTCTTTAATAACAGTAGATAGAACAGAACAGAGCAAGGCTATGGGCAGCAGTAACCCTTTTATAGGGTTGGCTGCTACCTTATTAACCAATAATATATGCAACAAGTTCAACTAATACCCAATAAGAAGTGTCCTAATATGGGCCAATCAGGAACTTGCTATGGACCAATCCTTGTTCGTTGTTTAAGGACCAATCAGGTGTGCAGGCTTTCAAAACCCGCTTTGCATTTGGGTTTAGTTCTTTTATTGATTCACAACACCCCTCCCCCTTGGGCTCCGTTTGAGGAGCTGTAACAAAATCCTCAAGATAGACAGGCCGTTTGGTCTGTCTGGATGATTCCGTGGTTCCACGGGTTTGGCCTAAAGTCCGGTTCCGGTGGAGCGTTTGGATGATCTCTGTTAAGCTCCGTTTCGCTGCACGGAAATTCCGTGTTGCTTTCGTTGTGGTTGTCCCCACCAATCAGTGTTTCTTCAGGGTTTACTGCAGTTTGGTTTCCCCGTGTTCACATTCCATGGGAAATTCAACTCCCTCCCTGCTTCGATTCCCGGTACTTCGCTGGGCCGTAGGGTTTCCGTTGGCCTGCTATCTGTCATATCCAAGTCAATTTCCTCGATATTTCCTCCCCCTCAGTTGGTGAACCCGGGAGCCATGGGCGCTGGGTGGTAATCTCGAACGGAGTTGGTCTATGTGGCGTTCCACACCCTCCCATCGTCTGTTAGCAGGCGGTAAGATCTAGGCCCTGTGAGGTGGGTGACGGTTGCGGGTATCCATAAAGGGTCGCGGAGAAGTTTTTGCAAAGATTAAATCACCTACCTTAAATTCCCGGCATTTGCTGCTGGAGCGAAAGCTTTTCGGGTGTGTATGCGGGGTGGAGCCGGTCAAGGTGCGATCGTAGTTTCCGCCCATGAGAAGTTCGGCGGGCGTTTTGTTGGTAACGCTGTGGGGCGTGATGTGCTGCAACAATAAAATTCGATTGATTTTTTTCATCGATGTCGCGAATTCCATTTTGTGGAGGGTCTTTTTACAAACTGTACCATGCGCTCTGCCGTCCGTTCGCCGCAGGGTGCGCGGGCGGGTTAGCGCATGGCGGATGCCCCGGTCAGCAAGATATTGTTCAAATGGTAATGCTGTGAACTGTGGGCCATTATCCGAGACGAAACGTCCGGAAAACCATGTGTGGCAAATAACCTGTTTAATTTGTTGATAACTGAGTCCGTTGTAGTTGTGTTCATTCGATGGATCTCGAGCCAATTTGAATAGGCGTCGACTGTAATAAGGAAAGTGTGCCCTTTTGTAGGCCCATAAAGTCAATATGAATACGGGACCCTCGGAGTTTCCCATTCGGTTGGGCTTGCTTTAGGTGGGGCGTTGCTGACGTCCTGGCAACGTTGACAAGTAGCGACCCAGGCCTCGATTCTTTTGTCGATTCCCGGCCACCAGGCGTAGCTCCGTGCGAGTGCTTTCATCCGCACGATGCCCGGATGTCCGTCGTGCAATACCGCTAAAACAGTTCGTTGCAGTTTGCCGGGATTACGACTCTATCGCCCACAAGATGCAGCCCTTTTGGGAAAACAGTTCGGTTTGGCGGGCTTTGAAAGCGCCCATTCAGGTGATAGTTGTTCTGTTGGCCAACCACGTTCAACCCAGCATAGGATGTGTTGAAGGACCGGATCTCGTTTTGTTTCGAGGCAATGTCTCTGCCGTCAATGGTGGCGCGTGTAGAGTCTCAATTTGTAGCGTTGTGATGGTTGGGGCTGGATCTTCAACCGATTCTGGGACAGTGTTCTGCTCAATGCATCAGCGTGGAGAATTGATTTCCCGGGCGGTGTTGCAAGGTGTGTTATGCGCCACCAAGAATTCAGACCAGCGGGTCATTCTGGGGGATAATATATACGGGGTTGGTTTATTACCCGCAATAATCCCCAGTAGTGGTTTATGATCAGTAATTATTATGCGCATGCGCCCATACACATATTCATGAAATCGTTTAACTGCAGCCACAATAGCTAAAGCTTCTTTATCCAGCTGACTATAATTTCTTTCAGATTTAGCTAAGGTTCGTGAAAAAACACGACGGGAGCTTCTGCTCCGTTCGGTAAGACGTGGGCCAGGATTGCTCCAACCCCAAAAGGTGAGCGTCACAAGTAATAGTTAACGGCAGAGTTTCGTTGTACTGCATAAGTACAGAATCAGAAGTTAGCTATTTCTTTACTTGTTGGAAAAGCGTATTATTCACGTTGTCCCCAAACCCACGTTGCTTTTTGTCTAAGAGTCTATGTAATGGTTCAGCTACCGTTGCTTTATTGGGTAAAAAGACGTTATAAAAATTGATAAGTCAAGGAACGCCTGTAGATCTGCCTTGTTCCTTGGAGTGGGGGCCTTCTTAATTGCCTTTAATTTGTCCTCAGTGGGATGGATTCCTTGACTGTCCAGGAGGTATCCCAAAAACTCTACCCTTCGGTACATAACTGGCATTTATTTTTTTGACTTTGAGGCCGGCGTTTTGGAACCTTTGTAAGACCATTCGGAGTCATTTTTCTAGAATGTCTCTGTTAGGGGCGGCGATGAGTACATCGTCGAAATATGGTAGGACCCCTCTTATTCCTTGTAACAGCCTTTCCATTAAGCTCTGAAAGATTCCTGGAGCGCTCACCCCCAAACTGGAGCAGTTGCATTTAAATGCGCCCCTATGCGTGACGATAGTTTTGCGCCTCCGCGGTGGCGGATCTACAGGCAATTGTTGATACGCCTGCGCTAGGTCTAATTTAGCGAAAACTTTCCCGCCGCCCAGGGAATGGAGCAGGTGTTGCACTACCGGCACTGGATATGCACTTTGTTGAAGTGCGTGGTTTAGGGTGGCCCGGTAGTCTCCGCAAATTCTCAGTGACCCATCAGGTTTGATAGGCGTCACTATTGGGGTTTCCACCGGGCGTGGTCGGTGGGTTCCAGCACGCCCTGTGCTATTAGTTTATCGAGTTGTTCGTCAATTTTAGGTTTTAGGGCGAGACGGCACCCGGCGCGGCTTAAGGCGGATGGGTGCTACCTCAGGAGTTCAAGTTAAATGAGATCGGGGTCCCCTTGTACTTGCCTAGTCCATTCGTGAAAAGCGTCTTGGAATTCTTGCTTGCGAGGCTTCCTCCCAATCGTTGCTTGCTCGGCACGGTGGACTCCGGCTACAGTGATTCGGCGGTCTGAACCATTGCAGGCCTAAAAGACTAGGCCGGTCACGGTCAACGACAGTCAGTGGCAGTGCGACGGTGCGGTCCTTGAAAGAGACCTGGAATCGGCGGGACCCGACAACGAAATTCAGTTACCCTGGTAATCTTTGAGTATAACCCTCTGAGGGTTGAGGTCTTGGCGGCGAATCGACGGAACGAGCTGTTGGAGCATCTTCCAGGACACCATTGAGAGGGATGATCCTGAGTCCACCTCCATTACACAAGGTTTGTTTTTCGATAGCGATTTTCACTCTGATTTTCCTGCATCTAGGGATGTGGCGTGGCCTATGGTAATCGTCTGGTGGGTCTCTTCCTGCCTGGTTTCTTCCCGCCTGGTGGAAGTGGTGGACGGTTTGTTTCTGTAGGAGTGGCTTCCCCATTGGTGATTCAGTTTGTCTCGGGGTGTGCCGATTAATCCTGAAGACTGGCATTCGGCCTGTCGGGGTTTGGAGTTGGAGTTTGTTTGCTTCTGCAAACCTTTGCGATGTGACCTCTTTTCCCATAAGCGTGGCAGAGTGCGTCGAGGAATTTGCAGCTGGATCGTGGGTGATTCGCTCCACATCCTGCACCGGTCAAAGTGAGCGTTGTGTGAACTGGTCTTGTTCCGTTCGGAGTCGGTTGACCTCTTCCTCATCACTATCTGACGGGGATTCTAGGTCTTCGTGGTGAGTCGATGCCGGTTGTCTCTCTGAGCGGCGAGGTATCATTGGCGAGTTGAGCGTGGCGGTGCGCTGGTGCGGCGCATTCGGGCTGCCGACTTCTTGGTTGCTTCTGCTGCAGTGGCTTCTTTAAGGGCATCGGTGAGGCTGATGTCCCCCTTAGCCATGATTTTGCTCTGGATCGTGCAGTCTTCTAGGCCCAGAACTAGGCGGTCTCGGAGGGCTTCTTCTAGGTTAGAGAATCCATGAGAGGCCTCCAAGGTTCGGAGGTCTGCGGCGTAGTTGGCAAGGCTTTCGCCTTTCCGCTGGACCCTCTGGTAAAATTCTGACTAAGGTTGGCACGGTGGGCGTAGTGGGCCCGTAGCAAAGGCTCGGGACGTCCCAGTCCATCGCTTTTACTTGCTGGCTTGGCAAGTGATTTTGCCATTTAAACACGGTAGCCCGCGTGGGTTAGAAATACAGCTCTTTTTTGCTGGCTGTTGCATCTTTCAAGTTGTTGGTCTCTAGAAACACCTGGAACCTATCCATGTACGACTCCCAGTCTTGGTTTCTGGGTGAATGGAGCGGGTGGTACGGCACCGCTGGCCATGTTACCGTTGATAGTGCGTGTTCGACCACGTGCTCTGTTGGTT
The DNA here is from genome assembly GCF_049901735.1 of Notechis scutatus. Lineage (NCBI taxonomy): Eukaryota > Metazoa > Chordata > Lepidosauria > Squamata > Elapidae > Notechis > Notechis scutatus. The sequence goes on from NC_142010.1 coordinate 41,726,033, forward strand.
GCTCTGTAGATCAGTCAGCTCTTGGTCTCCGCATCCCACCTTAAGTCGCCAGTGTTAAGTTTGGAGAATAATGGAGACCAGACATCTGACCAGTGACTTCAACTCTTTAATAAAAGTAGATAGAACAGAACAGAGCAAGGCTATGGGCAGCAGTAACCCTTTTATAGGGTTGGCTGCTACCTTATTAACCAATAATATATGCAACAAGTTCAACTAATACCCAATAAGAAGTGTCCTAATATGGGCCAATCAGGAACTTGCTATGGACCAATCCTTGTTCGTTGTTTAAGGACCAATCAGGTGTGCAGGCTTTCAAAACCCGCTTTGCATTTGGGTTTAGTTCTTTTATTGATTCACAACAGGCCTACCCTAATGGACCAAGCAGTTAAAAGTTGGGGAGGGAAGATTTGCAAGATTCTGTTAATGTAGCCTTACAACAGGGGTGTCAAACTCGCGGCGTCACAGCAACGTCACGTGACATATCCGAACATTTTTTTCCCTTCGCTAAACTGGGGGGTGGAGAGCACATGTTGCATTCAGCCCACGGGCCACAAGTTTGACACCCCTGCCTTACAACATAGTAGAAGTAGCTCATCTAGTCATGTTTCCTTTCTGGTTTAGCTGTGCGTGCTAACACCAATCTTGCAAGGGACAATCTTCTGAGCTATGTCTCTTGTTAGAGAACCTCCCACTGATACTAAGTATGTCTTGCTTTTTCTATTTATCAACCTCATGAAATTAGTAACGTGTGTTTCAAGACTTGGCCTGAAGCAACTATGTCTTTACAAATCAGTAGGCATGACTATCCCAGGAGAACATCTTTATAAGAAGAATGGTAGTCTCAGGGCACCATGGAGGGCTCCCGCTTTGTATTCTCTAGTTCCATATCAATTAACACTTTGTGAGGTTTCTTGATTTTGTAGAAGGGCCCTTTTTCTTTTGGCTAACCAATAAGATTCAACACATCTCTGATCAATTAAAGTGTGTCATCCAGGAGTTTCTCCTGAATGGGAACTACATGAAGGAGACAAAATGAAAGAAAATGAAAGAAGAGAAGGACCCCAAAATAAAAGAATAACAGAGTTGGAAGGAACCTTGGAGGTCTTCTAGTCTAACCCTCTGCCTATACCATTTCAGAAAATAGTAAGATTCTATGCTCGGAATCTACCTGGGACCCTTACTACCAGCATGAAATCCAAATGTCCAATTCTCACCCTTATTTGAGAGATGTCTGCAACAGGGAAAAAGAACTGAAATTGGGAATTAGAGCATGGAAGTTAAAAAGGTGTCACTGTGGGTTTTACCCCAGGAGTCATGACCGACTTTAGGGGGCAGTGCTCATTTCAATTTTTTTAAGCCAAAAAGCCAGCAATGCCTGAAGATATTTACATGGTCATGAAGCTGGCACGACATCATGCTGCAACACAAAGTATACGACAAAACATGGAATGCTGTTACCTTTCCACATATTTATGCGGTATCTAGTCATATACTTTATTTATTTATTTATTTGATTTGATTTGCCAATTGTTTACAAGATAATAAGTATAAGTGTATACATAGTTGTGAATACATGAAATGGGTACATATAAGAAAAATAAAAAGAAGAATAAGAGAAACAATAGGACAGGGATGGTAGGCACATTGGTGGCTTTATGCACGCCCCTACAGAACTTCTTAGGAAAGGGGTGAGGTCAATAGTAGACAGTCTAAGGTTAAAGTTTTTGGGGAAGAAACTACAGAGTCGGGTAGAGTATTCCAGACATTGACCACTCTATTGCTGAAGTCGTATTTTTTGCAATCAAGTTTGGTGCAGTTAACTTTGAGTTTGTATCTATTGTGTGCTCTTGTGTTGTTATGGTTGAAGCTGAAGTATTCATTGACAGGTAGGACATTGCAATGTATGATTTTATATACATGCTTAAATCAGACCGAAGACAGCGTAATTCAAGGTTTTCTAGGTCTAGAATTTCAAGTCTGGTGGCATAAGGTATTCTACAACAAGTAGAGGAGTGGCGAAGTCTTCTTGTGAAATATTTCTGGACTTTCTCAATTGTGCTAATATCAGATACGTAATGTGGGTTCCAGACTGATGAGCTGTATTCGGTATTGGTCTAGCAAATGTTTTGTATGCTCTAGTTAGTAGTGTGATATTACCAGAGAAAAAGCTATGTAGGATTAGGTTAACAACTCTTAATGCCTTTTTATACTTGCATTTGCATGCTTTCAAACTGCTAGGTTGGCAGGAGATGTGCTGTCCTGCTCTCTTCCCCTCTCCCTCCCTCCCTCCTTTCCTCCCTCCCCCCCTCTCTCTCATCCATGGGCCGGATGCATCATGTGATGATCACACCCAGGCCCAGTTTAGCAAAGGGAAAAAAGGTTTCAATACGTCACATGACACTACCATGACATGAGTTTGGCACCCCTGCTCTAAAGGAAGATGAATTGCTCCCAGAATCATCTTCATTGTACAAGAGATTCACCTGTCCTTGGTGATGTCATAGTGTAATCATATGTATTAATATAGTAACAGAATCTACTTGATTCCTTATTGAGTAAAATTACTCCTTTTTTATTTTTGGTGCCTTCAATTTCTTCCAACTAGATAAACATCTTAAAAGGCATTTCTCAATGTGTCTTTGAGAACTCTGAACATGGAAAAAGTCAGGTAAGCAGACAGTTCTAGTGGGAATTGGAAGAACATAAAACTGGTATATGGCAGAAGGAAGTTTTAATGAAGTGTGGTTAATAAAGCTTTTTCCTCTGCTAAGCATATTCCATCCATGGTTAGACTGATGCACTCTCAAAGTGCTGAGGCTTTTTTCTTGTTAACTGTAGTCTTGTAAAAACTTACATTATAGGTCACCAAATGACTGCAACCAAGAGATCTTTTCTATTCTTAGTCTATAAGGAGCTGCTAAGATTCAAATGAAGAGTTTGGCCTTTCAAATTAAGCTCACGATTTTGTCGCTTATCTAAGTGGGTGTTTCCAGTTCACCCTCTCTCCTGAAGTCACAGACAAGTCTCTTTTCACACCTTATAGACAGCTATTCCAATTTTAAACCGTCACTATTTAATTGCCTCATTTTCAAGAGGCATACTAAAGCAAAAAATTCTATCCCCAATAAAGTTTAATGATTAATGAACTGACTTCTTCCAACTCTACCTTAAGCTCTGCTCTAACCACAGGTGACAGATTTTATTGTTCACGCTAGCTATATCCAACACTGAATGAATTCACTTCTATTTACACAATGAGATGCCCTCTGGAGCAAATGTGGCATAGTCTACAGGGGGTGCATATTAAGAAACTATTCCATTATTGCAAAGGCATCTGTTAACAGAATGGTACCACTGGATTCATCCCCAGTGAATAAGAGTTGTGAGACAACACCACAGGAGGTAACAAACAAGCAGTCATATGCCAGCAGCCAAGGATAGTATGAGATATGCACGCAGTTCTAAAATGGCCCTTGAAACGTCATGTAGGACTACAATAGATTAACTTGAAAATTAATACTGAGAGATAAGAAACCAAAAAAAATTCTCTCCAGCCAAAGCACCCATAGACACAACAGAAACACACATGTGTGACAGTGTAGGGCTGAGTCAGATAATACAACGGTTTGAATCTTTCTTGTAAAAACAAAAATGAAGAGAGGTTTCCAAGGTTTATTTTTTTTTAATCCGTGTATGACAGAATTGTAAAACATATAGTCATGTGAATATGTACTCTGCCTGCAATGCTTTTGTCACCCGAAAAATAGATAGAGCCACAAATATGGCACTTCCTTACATTTTGAAGTAATTTAGAATATTTTCATGGGTGAAATGAGTCCCTTAAATTTTAGATGCTTTCAGCATTGATTTCACAACTTAAAATTCCAGAAAGAAACAATCCCTGTTCCAAGCACTTTCAGAATGTGACATTTGGCATTCTACCCCAAATATGGTGGTTTATCCATGAGATCTTTCTCCTCATCATGGCCTAGCTATGATGATATGGTGGGATGTGATAATGTAGCAATGAACATATTATTGACTTCCAATATAACATTTTGGTGTAAAGCAGAGGTGGTATTCAGCAGGCTCTGACCAGTTCTGGAGAACTGGTAGCGAAAATTTTGAGTAGTTCAGAGAACCGGTAGCGGAAATTTTGAATAGTTTGGAATACCACCAAACTATTCTCTGCTTCCTGATCAGCTGGACCTTCTTTTGTTGCCCTGCACAGGAGAACAGAGCTGGAAAGCAGGTTAGTGAGGTAGGGAGAGAATGAGGATTTTACAGTATCCCTCCCCTGGAGTGGGGTGGGAATGGAGATTTTACAATATCCTTCCCCTGCCACGCCCACCAAGCCATGCCCACCAAGCCATGCCACACCCACAGAACTGGTAGTAAAAAAAAAAATTTGAATCCCACCACTGGTGTAAATAGTGATTAAACTGGTCAGAGGGACTGATAGTCCTAAGGAATAAATCTAAAACTAGTTTCCTTAGGATAGTTAATGAAGCTGTCAGTCACCACTCCATCATAAAGTTTTAGTTCTATCAATCAGCATCTTCTCCTATTCCAAAAGATCTGATAATTACGTTTGATGATATTCTTTCCCATTTCTTCATTTTCCAGGATGTAGGTGTGTGGCCAAAAAACCTTGAGAACTTAGAAGCTGCCATCATAGGTTTTCTAAACTTCTGAACATGCTACAAAAGTTTTCATTTCAACAACATATAAATTTGCTATTTGCTAAGAATTTTCAGTCCTCCTCCCCCCCATCTGAAGGTTGGGATGGAAGAAAGACATCTCTGCCTTCTATGGTAGTTACACTAGCTCAGAAATGAATGAATAATTACATCCTCCTGAAATGTATAACACACATCACTGACACTGCTTAATTGCTTTGTATGGAATCTTGTAATGAGAATAAATCATCCAGCATAATTGGTTGCTTATCATAGCCAACTTTCTACTGGATTTCTGTACCATCACCTGTCCTTGTATAAAACTGTATCTGTGTTTGAATGCAAGGTCCTTAACTTCGACATTTTGTGCAGAGGCAATGCAACAGCAACCATGAAGCTCCTCACCAAATCTTTTGCTCAAACTTAAATTTCCACGGGAGGATGGGTCTCTATTTTACCACTGAAAGTGGTGCCAGGCAGCATTTATGAATGCCATGGCATTTGCTTCATTCTCAATAGAATTTGTTTTCTTCCAAAATGCAAAATGAGAACATCTGAAGAATGAAAGTCAATACAATACAACAAAAGATATTGTAACCGTGCCTTTCCATTTATTTGAAGAATCTTGTTTATATAAATGTAGAACTAGCTTTCTGTTTAAATGTCATACACATAGGCACATTCTCGTTTATACTGTTACTACCAAATGGAAATTTCTAAAAATTTGAGTGCAATTATTTAAACCTAACATCACTTACTTTCCAGTCTTTAGGTTAAGTATGCGTCTCAGAAAATAATTAGAAGGAACTTGGTGGATACAATATTATTTAGCCTTTACTCTACTTGGTTCCAGAAAGCCATACTTTTAATTCCTGGATGTGAGGACATGATTCCTAAATAATGCCAAGAGGAAAAAAATACTGTATTTGAATAGATCAGTGAAGATTCTCAGGTCATGGTTGTCCCAAAGATGCTTTTTTTTTTCTTTTTCAAAAGGCAACTGGACTTTGTTGTTTTTTCTGGAATATGTTTCGTTTCTCATCCAAGAAACGTCTTTAGTTCTGACTATGTTTGAGAATATTGAGTTCTCAGAAATAGAAAAGCAAAGTCATATTTGTTTTTTCTACAAATCGTATTTTTAGGAAAAGCAAATATTGAATAAAGATTTGGTTAAAGGATGAACAAAGCACTTGGTTAAAGTTTATGACGAATGTCCATGAATTCTATGTACTGTAGATGCCGTGTCTTCTAACAATGGCAACTTAACAGATTTATTATGCATTGTTCCCATTGTGCACACCTGTTGTGAATTTATACATAATATTGTAGCATTCCATCAGAGAGGCTCTGTAACATAGTTAGAATATGTAGCTGCAGCTACATTGGAAGGCTCAAGCTATGCTTACACAGCATTTGTAAATCTTGTAGGAATTCACTCTTTTTAAAATGGCTACTTTCTGGGTTATCTGAATGTTATGATTCCCTCATTATCCTATCCTGCAAAATGGACTCAATGCCAATTTGACATGAATCTGTGAAGTAAATCAGAAATAGACATAACTCTGGTCGGTGACTGTAGTGAAGTCTAAAAGGCATTAGGTGGCCTCATCTGGTCAAAGCTGTTTTGAAAATAGAATATACCTCAAAAATCCAAAAATCCAAAGAAACTGAATGTAAAAATGAAGGAGCTGCTATTGTAGTTCTTTGTTCAGTATAACTACTGGTCTGCAACTAAGAACTGAGTGTTATCATGAAATCATTAAGGCTTTCCCTGGTGCCATGTTTAAGATAATGGCAGAATGAAATTTGCTTTGAGAATGGTGCTCGGTTTTGTTTCACTAAAGGTCACCACTGAAGACTGGCTAAAGTACACACAAATAATCTAAGTAGGTTATTTAAGTAGGAACTTGTATGTTGAGGCCCAACTGTGTTCATAATGACAGGTCTCACAGAAGCTTTCTAGTGACTGTAATGGCGTGTTGCTTAGCACTATAGCTTGCTTCCTATGTTGAAGACAGGTGATTGTTGGACTCATCCCAAATACTGAGTTATTCTATGCTTTTTCACTTGGCTTGTGATAGAACATGAAATCAGCCACTGTGGTTTATCAACATGTGTCAACTCAGACAATTGCTCCTTGTACAATAATTGTGATTAGACAAACTAAAGTTTGACAAACATATGGATCTAATTTTATTGGATCCAGAAAGAAAGTCCCACTGAACTGAGAGAAAAATTTGCATGCTGAAGGTTTTAGAATTTCCTTCTTTTGATTATTTCTAATTATATGGTGTTCTTTTCAAGATTGGGAAGAAGCAACTTTTTAAAAAAAAAAACTCCACCACTGATTATTAGAAACCCCAAGACAATTTATGACATGACTGAGCACAATAAGATTATTGCCTAAAGAATTTTCTGCAATATCATAATAGAAAATAGATGAATATTTAGTGGCATACAAACCATTTCAAATATGAAATATTTTAAGCTCCAACGACTCAGCTTAAAACTCAGCAGATGTGATTTTACAGAAAGTGCATTGGGGCTGTTCTGACTATGCCATATAAGTCCAAAATGACACCGTTTCAATTTCAAAGCAGGGTTATTTTCAATTCAGACCCTTTTCAGACAGGTCCAAATGCTTCATAACACTTCCAGTGAGGGCACAACAACTCATTTCAAACAGTGTGCTCAAAATGTGCACCACTAGTTAAATGCAGAAGCAGAAAAGAGCATGGCAAATAAAATATTTACATTGGTATAGGGGTTAAAAATAATGAATAAAATTATTTCAGGAAAGAAAACAGTGGAAAAAGCCAACCGTAGGTAGCAAATTAGAGAGGCTGAAAAATAAATGGAGAGAGAGGAATTGAACAACAGATGGTGCATTTAATTATAGACAAAATATGAGTATTTGATCAGTAGATATTTTCATTTGCAATTTACTAATATAGAGGCAAGCAGATTCTCCTGTCATATTTCACACAACAGCTCAGCATATCTCATATGCTTTTAAAGATGAATGATAAATGGGCACTCCTAAAGTTAGTTAAATTCATTCAACAGTGAGAATAAGATTTTACCTCTTAAAAATATTCATCACATATGAATGTTGGTTATAGCTTTAAGATTTTAGCAAAACAGGCAGATAATGGCTACATCCCACACAGAGTTATTCTCAGATAATTTACCCTAATGTGGGCTTGTTTTCTCCACTATATCGCACACTAGATCCTAAATACTGTATACTGTATGTATTTTAAAGCTATCACCAGAAGCAATGCCCTTCAATATGTTTTCAAAAAAATTATAGCAACTTTACCCATTCACTCTCTTTCATTCCACCCCATACCTGGATCCAATTTGGGTCAATCACCAAGACCAGAAGTTTATTCTTCCTGGTGAGAGAGGAGTTCCCTGAGGATGGGCTCTAGCACAAACCTGAAAAATTGGGAGAACTGGTCCCAGTGACTGACCCTGATTGGATTCTGCAATATTGTTCTGCGATACACATATTTGCTCAGTTCGGGGAAGGGGAACAGAAAAAGAAAGACTTCTGGGGAGACTATAATATCATAAAAATCAAAGAACCAAGGAACTGGAAAGAAAGTTGGAGCTCTTTGGAGCCGTGGTGGCGCAGTGGTTAGAATACAGTACTGCAGGCTACTTCTATTGACTGCCTACTGCCAGCAGTTTGGCAGTTCAATTCTCACCAGCTCAAGATTGACTCAGCATTTTATCCTACCAAGGTCAGTAAAATGAGGACCCAGATTGCTGGGAGCAATATGCTGACTCTGTAAACTAATTAGAGAGAGCTGTAAACCATATCTAACCACTGTGAAGCTATAGACTGATTGAAGATGGCAACAAGGCAGATGTATAATCACGCCACTGGGAGCCCGAAGGAGAGAAAAGTACCAGTAACTAAATTCAGAGACAGGAGTAGAAGTAACAAAAGTAACAAAAATACATAGATTAGGTCCTAGGGATCTACAAAGTAGCAGCGTAAGGATTCAGACAAAGGATCAAAACGTAAGGATCCGGAGTGCCAGGGTCCAGAAATTCCATCTTGAGCAGCTTTCCTTTGTTGGGTAAGGCGATCGAGCGATCCGCTAGGATCTCGTCAAAAAATCACAAATTTTTCAGCTGCCTGGAGAGGAAAAAGCTGCCTAGTGAAAAGAAGCTACCTGGTCTAAAGAATCTGCCTGGTCTCGGGAGAGGGAAGCCAACGCAGGGAACGAATGAGCTGTGGGTTTGTGGCAACTGTTGGCAAGGACTGCAAGCTTACCTGCAGGTGAGTGTCTCTCCCCCGGCTCCTTATAGATCAGTGGTGCATTTTTCAGTGGGAGGAAGGAGCGGGTAAATGGCTCAAAGATTTACTGTGGACCCGAGTCAGAAACAACTTAAAAAGCAAAGTCTCTTTAAGCAACTTAAAAAGCAAAGCAGAAGGGGTGGGTGTGGAGATTAAGCAGCAGCGGCTTTATGTTTTAACCCCCTAACTCTGGAAGTTAAATGGCAGCTTGAGAAAAGTGTGATTAAAGGAGGAAAAAAAGGGGGGACTAGATGAGAAGAAGAGGTGTAAAGAAGGTTTTTATTCAGGAAAATTCCCTTTTGAAACTGAAATTGATTGTGAATTCTGATGATGGAAGAACTGGAATGATCTCTACAGTCTCCATTTAAATGAAATCACCAAAAATAATTCTAAACGGCCACCAATTGGGGAGAACAAAGGAGACACACGGAGAATTGATCGTCTCCATATAAATCACCCAGCTCCATTTAAACAACCCAGCTGATTATTCAGCCTGAATTTAAATTCCCACTCAGCTGATTGGACAACCTCCACTAAACTTCCACCCAAATCTCATCCTTTCCAAACTCCAAAGTAGATGATTGGGGAGCTCATTCAAATCTTCTCCATTCAAACCTATCAAACAGCAATGCTTCCTCTTTAAAACAAAAACAAAGCAAAACAAAAACCAACAAACATGGCTTTAAGGAAAAACAAAGGAACTTTACACAACAAACCTCCAATACTTTACTACCTCCAATATTTCAGTACCTCAAGACCAAATATTTATAGATAATGTTTTGTTTATAATCATTGATTTATCATATAATAGTATAATAATTGTTAAATGACCACTAATTTACTGATTCATTGAACTGATAGAGATTTAATACTGTTTAATTGATTATCTAGTCTATTGATTGATTGATTTCCAATATTTCAGTACCTCAAGACCAAATATTTATAGATAATGTTTTGTCTATAATCATTGATTTATCATATAATAGTATAATAATTGTTAAATGACCACTAATTTACTGATTCATTGAACTGATAGAGATTTAATACTGTTAATTGATTATCTAGTCTATTGATTGATTGATTCTTAGTAATAAGTTGATTGTTTGATTTTTAGTAATAAGTAACCTTGCTTTTGATTTGTTCTCTAACTTATCAATTAACATTTATTAATTACCAACATTCATTAAGTAACTGTCTACCTATGACATTAATTAGCTATTCTAATTGCTTAGTGTACTATTGTGATTGACCATGCCAGCCAGAAGCTCCAGAAACTCCAAATCCTCCACTACCAAACAACAACAAAAATATCTCTACCAATGGCCTCACAGACTCCTGTACATGCTTCAAATGTCTTAAAACCATCAACGAAAATAACATCAAATGCTACCTGTGTGACAATCAAGCCCACCTTGCCTGCTTAAACTTAAATAACATCAAATAACATCAAATGCTACCTATGTGACAATCAAGCCCACCTTGCCTGCTTAAACTTAAACAAAGACGTAGCTGATCTCCTAAAAGCATCAGATACATTCCCTTGTCTATGTCCATCATGTTTTCCTAAGCTAAACAAACCAAGTACCCTGCCTGACAGAGTTGATAGCATAGAATCACTCATGAACTCAATAGAAAAACACTTAGCAACATGTTTTGAAACAATTATACAAGAAAGCCTAATTTCTCTTGGAAAAAATAATACAGCACCGATAAGTGACTACCTGTCAGCTCAAAATCAAATCCCAACCCAACAACCACTACCACAACTAATACCTCAACTACAATCACAACTACAACCAAAAATAACCATCAAACCACAACCATAAATAATTATTATCCCATCAAATAATTCCACAAATGATATCTCCTTACTCATCAGAGACACCATGGAACATGATCAGAAATGTCCAAATGCCATCTTATTTGGTCTTGAAGACACCAATGAATCAGATGACATCACCAAAGTTTGCAATATCATAAGCAACTCAAATACAACAAACATCTCTCCTGAAGATATCATTGAAATAACCAGAGATGGCCCTGAGTACAAATACAATGATGGCTCTCTAGCCCCCAAATTTTGTAGAGTTGTTTGCAAAAATGAGTCCAGCAAACGCATATTTATTCATACAATAAACACCATTGCAAAACCAATCCCAACCACAAAAAACTTCGCTTAAGACCAGACTTATCCATATTGCAAAGAATCCGCTCCCGTGAACTCCGCAATGAACTCAAAAGACGTCTAGACAATGGAGAGAAGGATCTCTACATTGACTACCACGCAGATTGTATCAAAAGTAAGTCACAGAACCTACAACTCCACATCCAACCCTACCTCATCCAACCCACCATCACTCAAAACTAGGCACGCACGCCCCTAACTACCTCTATTCCAACTACAACTGGCCTTAAATGCAAGCTACTCAATGCAAGAAGCCTTGTGAATAAACTACCTGAATTTCTCCTCTTACTAAATATGGCTAAATTCGACATCATATTTGTCTGTGAAACATGACTCATTGCATCTCTCCCTGACTCCATTATCACAGTAAGAGACTATCATGTTTACTGATCCGATCATGAAATCTGTAGAGGAGGTGGTGTTGCTATCTTCTATAAAAAGTCCTTACATCTAAAAAACATCCAAGTTACCCAAGAGCTTGCTCTTCCTGAGACCATCATCTGTGAACTATCCTTAAATATCACATTTCAATTCTTACTATGTTACAGAGCCCCTGATTATGACACTGAACAGGTAAACAAGCTAAATTCATTACTAACATGGGCAACATCCTGCCCACACACTTTTATCTTTCTTGGTGACTTCAATCTAACTCACATTAACTGGACCCTAAATGAATGTAAAACTGAACCCATACATGCAACCATCTACAATGCTGTAACAAACCTGGGACTGGAACAACTAGTAACCAACAATACTAGACTTAACAACTGCCTTGATCTAATCTTCTGCAATAGTTTGAATTCAATTTACGGAATACAAATTAAAGAACCCTTTTCCAACAGTGACCACAGCATGATTGACTTTTGTCTCAACATACGTCCACACACAAATCATCACAATGATGTAATCCCCAATTATAACTTCAAAAAAGGCAACTATGATCTTATAGACAATGATCTTTCATCCTTTGATTGGCAATTTCTATTCACTGGATGCAATACTGTAGAAGACCATTACAACATATTTTTACTTGAAGTCAAAAGAGTCATCAAACTATATGTACCAATAACAACTCCCAAAACAAAAACAAAAAAAACCAGATTACCCATAACAATAAGGAAGCTTCAATCCAAAAAGAAATCACTTTGGTGGAAAAACAAATCTGGTCACGTTGCCAACTTCAAAAGCTGCTACAAAAATTTATGCCACCAGATAAAAATTGAATGCACCAATTCCACCTGCACTTTCTACAATTTTTTATAAACAACAAACTAAAAGACTCAAGGTCCATCCCACCCCTGAAAGGACCTAATGGTAAAAACTGCAATGACGACACTATTAAAGCCAACCTCTTTAACACTTTCTTTGGCTCAGTATTTGTAAATAGCAATGGATCATGCCCAGAATTTCCTAGTCGAACCACAGACGACTGCAATGATCTAATACATATCGATTTTACAGAAGAAAATGTTGAAAAAGCACTATGCAATCTAAAACCATCTCTATCTATTGGACCAGACGGAATATGTGCCTACTTCTTTAAAAAGCTATCCACTGCCATAGCAGAACCTCTAAGCATAATCTTTGAAAAATCTTTCAGGACCAGCTCCTTGCCAAAACTTTGGTCACAAGCCACGGTCATCCCGATCTTCAAAAAGGGAGACCCCAGCCTAGTTGAAAATTACAGACCAATCTCTTTATGCTGCATCACCTGTAAAGTCATGGAATCAATTATTAACCAATCCATCATCCTCCACTTAGAAACAAACAACCTATTCTCCAATAAACAATTTGGTTTCAGAAAAAAACTATCCTGCAATCTGCAACTCTTCCACTACAAAAACATATGGACTACACAACTCGATCAGGGCAAAGCAATAGACGCAATCTACATAGACTTCTGTAAAGCCTTTGATTCAGTGGTACACAGCAAACTACTCCCAAAACTAAAATCGTATGGTATCTCTGGACACCTGCATAACTGGATAGAAGCATTCCTTCAAACAGACAACAAATGGTCAAAATTGGGAGCGTCCTATCAAATTCTGTACCTGTCAAAAGTGGTGTTCCCCAAGGCAGTGTTCTAGGACCAACTCTCTTCATACCCTACATAAATGACCTCTGTGATCATATTAAGAGCAACTGCGTTCACTTTTCTGACAATGTAAAGCTATTCAACACCACTGGCAATACTGCTACCCTTCAAAAATACCTCAACTATGTATCAGAATGGTCAAACAAATGGCAACTTCAAATCTCAACAAATAAATGCTATGTCTTACATATTGGCAAAAAAAAAATATCAGAAAATAAAATACAAGCTGAATAGTCAATACCTTGATGATGATCCAAACTCTGTCAAGGATCTTGGAGTACTCATCTCTAATGATCTAAGTGCTAGAACCCATTGTAACTACATAGCTAAAAAGGCATTTAGAGTTATTAACCTAATCTTACATAGCTTTTTCTCTGGTAATATTACACTACTAACTAGAACATACAAAACATTTGCTAGACCAATACTCGAATACAGCTCATCAGTCTGGAACCCACATTATGTATCTGATATTAACACAGTTGAGAAAGTCCAGAAATATTTCACAAGAAGAGTTCTCCACTCCTCTACTCATTGCAGAATACCTTATGCCACCAGACTCGAAATTCTAGACCTAGAAAATCTAGAACTACGCCGCCTTCGGTCCGATCTAAGTATAGTATATAGAATCATACGTTGCAATGTCCTACCTGTCAATGAATGCTTCAACTTCAACCATAACAATACAAGAGCAAACAATACATACAAACTCAAGGTTAATTGCACCAAACTTGATTGCAGGAAATATGACTTCAGCAACAGAGTGATCAATGTCTGGAATACTCTACCTGACTCTATGGTTTCTTCCCCAAACCACAAAAACTTTAATCTTAGACTTTCTACTATTGACCTCACCCCTTTCCTAAGAGGTCTGTCGGGGGCGTGCATAAACGCACCAACATGCTTACCGTCCCTGTCCTATTGTTTCCTTTATTTTTCTTATATGTATACATCAGGGGTGGGATTCTACAGGTTCACACCTATTATCTAGAACTGGTTGTTAACATTCTAAGCAGTTCGAAGAACCGGTTGTTAGAAGAAATTACTGGCCTAATCCTGTAAGGAAGGCAGGAAGGAAACATTCTGGTGTTGCTTACTGCCTCTCCGTTAACCTTTATTACATTCTTGGCAGGACTAGATTTCCTGTCTCAGGAACGTCTCTGGAGTTATTTTTCCCTCCTTTGCTGGTACTTTGCTTGTGTGGAGTGACCATTCAAAGTTACAATGGCACTGAAAAAAGTGACTTATGACCATTTTTCATATTTACGACTGTTGCAGCATCCCCACAGTCATGAGAGGCCAGGTGAGGAGATGGGTACCTCAATGTGAGTGATGTGGAGTTGGCCACACCCAGCCAGTCACATGACCACCAAGCCACACCCACCAAGTAAGCCACACCCACAGAACCGGTTGTTAAAAAAATTGAATCCCATCCCTGGTATCCATGTATTCATAACTATGTTTTTACTTAAACCTATTAACTTGTAAGCAATTGACAAACCAAATAAAATAAAATAAAAATAAATATATATCAGTTTAAGTGTTATTGTTATTTTAATACAAAACCCAGCACAAGACAGCCCATTTCACTACTTAATAGTTTCACAATCAGAAAATATTCCACCGGTTTCTTAAGTTCTCTCCCTAATCAGGAATTATGTCATTGATAATGCAGACAACAATGCAATTATCATAGGCAGAATTAAGGGAGAAGGAGCCAAGCTGGTCAGGAGATGGCTGAGTCAAATCTATTTAAAGAGGGGGTACTGTATAGAATGCTTTTTTCTTTGTCAACTTGGTCCTACTTTAGACATGTTTTCATCAGGTTTCCGCTGAAGAATACTCAGTAACCATCCCTGGAATATTTCTACTTGTGTATCTGTCCCCAAAGTGGTATCTTTTGAAATTTGCCAATACATGCTCTTTACAGCAAATTTTAATACAGCTGGAGCTCAATGTTTCAACAGCAGAGTGAAAATGAAAAGATGCAAAACAAAATTCCTTCCCCTGGAGTAAAAATTGCACCCTGTATCTCTATATTCCAAAATAAATTACAGCTGCCTTATAGCTTCCATCAAATTTAATTTCACCTTATTTCACAACCATGTGAAAAAATAATAATCAATGTCTGACTGTATAATTTTGACTGCATCCACTTATTTCATTATAGTTGTCAATATTCCCTCTTTTATTTAACTTTCAAATCTATTATAATAGTCAACATTCCCTCCTTTATTTAACTTTCAAATCTGCCCTTCCATATATGCATATCAGTGTCTTTCCTCTATACACACATGCTTCAGTCTCTTTGCAGCATTCTATCCAGTCTAAGATGAGGTCATTATAAATTAACATTGACATGATAGAAGAAGTGTGACCTCAGTGGCTTGTATGCAATTAATTACTACTATTCTCACTGAGGCAAAAAAAAATACTTAACCCCCTTTATACTGGGAGGAATATATCTTCCTTTCCTGTTAAGCAGTGACCTATAAATAATACATTGGTGAACTGGGCAGGCAAATGACTGCAATTTGTGGTACCAAGAGGTTACAGAGGGGATCCTAATGTAGCATTGATTTTCTAGATGATAGTGATTTAATCATTAGTAACAACCTTGCTGTTGACACCAAATAAGTGTTTTGCCAGAGATTCTTTCATACTGTGTTCCAACTCATGCTGCTCTGCTTTCAGGTTTTTTAAAGAAAAAGGGGGGGGAGAAATCTCCTGGATATTCCTAAAATAGTGAGAACTCCCAGTTTGAAGGTGGGTAAGTGTAAGCTAGAATGCATGCTGATCAGATAGGGGAAAATGTTCCTAGTCATTTATTATTCTGCATACATACAAAATAAGAATATTTTACACTAAATGCCATGTCTCTGTCAAGATGAATTGGTACCTGCCTTATTAATGCATGGTAAACTACAAATGATGTAAACAGGCATCAAAAAAGGGAAAATTAATTATGAACAATTAGCTTATGATCTACCTCTGCTAAAGCTGATGAAAGTGGGTTACATTTTGAATCTTTCTTTTTAGAAAAAAAGAAAGAAGGACTCAAGCAAGCAGGTTGAATCGTGTGGGATCACTATTCTGCACACTGCTGATAATACCAAATATATAGTAAATTTTAAAACAAAGATCAGTGTTGGGCATTTTTCACTGATATGGTATTCAGTCTTTTAAAGACAAGCAGTCTCTCAGGCCATTTGATTGATAGTTTGACATGTGGAGATGCATTGGGTATTAAACCTACAAAATGAGCTAATGTATCGGGGTCAAGGTGAAAGAGAAAAGAAAAACATTCATAAAGATCAGTGAGAAAGAATGGCACTTGATTCTATAAAAGAAGTGAAGCTTTTTGGGTTTACGTGCAGAGATAAGTCTCTATCTTAGTTTGTCGGGGGGAATCTGTGAACAAAAATTGTATTCTATAAAGCAGGAGCCCATTTTGCCTGCTATAAGTGCAGTAACAGGTGGAGTGATTAGTAGTAACTGGAAAGGAAAAATCTTTCAGGAAAGATAGAAAAACTATCAGAAAACTCAGCACCTCTGAAACTGTCCCCTTCACTTTCCATTATTTTTCTGAGATGCTGCGTCAAAGAACCGTTCTTTCTTAGTACAGGTCATTCCACATAATTTGATTGGAATGATTTTTTATTTTTTTACCTACTACAATGTCTGGCTCAAATTGTAAGTCATTGAAGCCAAGCCAGAATGGACCTGGTTCAGAGGTGGTATTCAGCAGGTTCTGAGCAGTTCTGGAGAACCAGTAGCGGAAATTTTGAGTAGTTCAGAGAACCGGCAAATACCATCTCTGACTGGAGATTTTATAGTATCTTTCCCTGCCACACCCACCAAGCCACACCCACAGAACCAGTAGTAAAAAAAATTGAATCCCATCACTGGTTAATATTTAAAAAGAACCAGTAGTAAAAAAAATTGAATCCCATCACTGGTTAATATTTAAAAAGGAGAATTCTGCTAGAGAATTACAGGTTTAAAAGCTGGCTTGGGAGGATTAAAAGAACACTGAAAGAATGTAATGCCAAACCATATCCATTTTGTTGGAAAGGAAACTGGATGGATGGATGGAGCCCTTCTAGTTACCAGAAGTCAACTTCAAAATTATATCTAACTTTTCTAATACAGAGATTGCTGGATTCATTTCTCCGTTTTTCCACTCATGCCAATATATTTATATTTTCTGAAATGAAAGATTTATTGCATGCTACTTTCTATCAAGCTTTAGGACAACCACCAAATCAATCAAATATTACCATATCTGATGAGCCTGAACCAGTCCAGGGAGAAGCCACAGTTTCAAAAAATGTCTCTCATTTCAAATCTGTGTGGTTTTTAGCTGAGGCAAAGACAAGAATTTTCTCATCACCAATAAAAATGCATGTGCTTACTTGGAAAGTTGTTTAGAAAGCAAATGGGGAAAAAATTATTTACCTGAGTTGGAAAAAAAAAAACCCTCTGCATAAGATTTTGCGGTATCAGATCTTAAAGACAGAAGGTGTTGTTCCAAAGCATATTGCCTTTCTGAAATATTGCTATTTTCTGGCCAAATTGAATGTGAGGATAATTATGTTGGTGCAATGCATACATATTCACACATCAGGCTGCAGTTTCTGAGTAAGCAACATTATGTAACAGTCAAGAAAAGATTAAGAAATAGGAAGCGAAATAAATTGGAGGCAAGAGATAAAGGAAAATCTAACAAAATTTAATTTACACCAATACAATTCATTACCTCTCAATATTTATTATTTGCAAGCCATTTTTGCAACCTCATCTACAAATCACTTCATGCATTCCTTGAAAGCCATCCAAAATGATGGAAAGGATTTGGGTAAAGAGTGATATTGAGCCAATAACTTCAAGCTGTGTTCCAATCCAAATGAAGCTGGCCATTTTTATATGAAGAACTTGAATAAATTGCACATTTTATGTTACTGTGGAGCTCTGTTCTTTTGCTTTAGATATAGTTTGCAAACTTGTAGAATGATTGATCTACAGTTCTTACTGATAATTTTATGGGTTCATGAGAAATCATAAAAGCAGCCTTCATGGATCAGAGAAAAATGGCTGAAGGTAGCCATAAACCATGGAAGATTCTTACTTGGAGGTATATCATAATAGATATACCCCAGAATAAATCCAAGCAATTCCATTTGGGAGTTCTATTTCACAGATTCAAAGTACTTAACAAATTTAACAGATAATCAGAGTTGGAAGGTACCTTGTAGATCATCTAGTCCAACCCCCCGCCCAAGCGGGAGACCCTACACCATTTCTGACAAATGGCAGTCCAATCTCTTCTTGAAAGTCTCAAGTGATGGCACTCCCACAACTTCCGAGGGCAAGCTGTTCCATTGGTTGATTGTTCTCACTGTCAGAAAGTTTCTCCTTATTTCCAGGTTAAATCTCTCCTTGTTCAGTTTCCATCCATTATTCCTTGTCTGGCCTACAGTCGCTTTAAAAAATAGCGGACACCTTGGGTACAAGAATACTCCAGCCAGAAGTGGTATTCAGCAGGTTCTGACCAGTTCTGGAGAACCAGTAGTGGAAATTTTGAGTAGTTCGGAGAACTGGCAAATATCACCTCTGGCTGGAGATTTTACAGTATCCTTCCCCTGCCATACCCACCAAGCCACGCCCACAGAACTGGTAGTAAAAAAGTTTGAATCCCACCACTGACTCCAGCCCCTAAATATTGTGATTTCTGTACTGCTTTACATCTTAGAGGGAAAGCAACAGTCCAGAGTATTTCATTTATCTTACAATTAGGTCTCAACAGGCAGTTGGCAGGCAAAAACACTGTGCCATCTTTGGGGTGGATAGATGGGAGAGAATGAAAGCAATCTGGCTTTGTTTAATGATTCAGAATGGAAGTGAACCATTGTTGCGTAATTTAGATAACACCCTTGCGTGCATCAACCTCATCTATACGATTAACAGTGTCATATATAGTTTGCTTCTGAATTTGATGGTTTATTGAATTTGACAGTAGAATGTGAACATTTTTGCCAACATTTTTGTATGCTCCAAGTGAAAACGGAAGGCACATTATAAACTCCAGTAATGTAAGGCAAACTGTTTTGGAAGAAAACAGTTTGATGAGGAGATAACATGTTATTACCAAATGTTTTAAAACAGACAAGAAGCCAAATCTTTTTCACTACTGTATTTCAGGTTTTCAGCATGTCATTGGGGAAGACTTCAACACTTAGTGTACCACTTTAAGGCCTTTGGCAGTTTCAAAAGATGAAATATGAATCTGTCTTACGACTTCTAAAGAAAAATCCTAATTCAACTATCTACAGAGGAAAGAGCTCTGAACATCTATAGGGACATTGCACAGTTAATTGAATTGTACGAAAGTGTAGGACATCAATGAAAGATCATCAGTGCAATTCTATTGGCAGATCTACTAGTGCTACCAATAAATAGACATGGTTTAAAAGGCATTTTAAATTGTCTTCAATTTCTGGAATATTTGTATTCGGAAATTTCTAAAATAGTATTTCTAAGTATTCTGAACTTCTTGGGGGGTTTTAATTGCAAAATAATAACCATGCTAAAGTGTTTGTTCTGGACTAGAACATTGACTAAGGCATTTGGGTCAAAGCCCAGAAACAAGAATATTTGGTGGCAAAAATTACAGTTATAGAACAGGAAATGTCGTCCTTTCATAAAAAAATAAACTTCATTAGAGACACTTTGTCATGTTAAAATGTTATAACAGAGGGTTGGTTCTAGGACTAAGGACTAACTGCTTATTTAGATTGAATGTCCAGATTTCTTTTTTTTTAATGCAAAGATATTTATATAGAGCAAGAGGAATGAAAGAGCTATGTTTAAATTGTTATTGGCCTTAGGTAGACATGTTAATCTTCACAGGTTCTCACTGCAGTCATGATACAGATGCTTACAGTTCTAAAAGTATTCCCTGGACCTATGATGCTCTTTTTAAAAATAAAAAAAAAAAATGATATTGTGAAAGCAAATCTCAAAAGTATATGTATAATAATATATAGTAGTGGTAGTTTTTTTTAATTATATTTAATTTTAAGATATACAAATTTCAATGTCACTGTTTCTGTTTTCCTTCTTTCCTTCTTTCCTTCCTTCCTCTCCAGAAAATGTAGAGGCCCAAGGAACTGTGAAACTGGCTACCCTATGGAATAGTTTCCCTCTCCTCTCAAAGACTGGAGGGTCTCAGTCCTCTTGGCTTTCTAGAAGACTGCATAGATCTGACTTTTCCTGCAGGCATGGGACCAAAATGTTAGACAAGCCCAAAATACGTTTCCTCTGGTCTATGAGTTGTTGTGTGATGCTCGGTTGTTGTGTTTTGATCATTTTAATTGCACTCTTTGTTTATTTATAGATATTTTATAGCACTGTGTTTTTGCTTATTATTTATGCAAAATAACATCCATATAAACTTTCTCAATAAAATAAAAATAAATTAAATGAATTAATATTACTCCAAGTGGATAATACAGGCCTGGGAATGTACAGCTATTGAAAATGAAACAATGGTAAAGAAAAAGCGTTTGTGATATTGTACAAATCCAAAATAGGTCTTCCTCTGAAACCAGAAAATTTTCCATATCCCCATTCTCACCAGCATGACTGCTTATTAGATACAATTTGTCATTTAATATATTATTAGTTTAATATTTCCTTAATGACACAACTGAGCATAATTTCAGCTTGAAAACATATTAGAAATCCTGCTAAGCTTCACATAAGAAGTTAATTTACCATCATAGAAAAGACTTATTAATCAGAAATTAGAACTGAAAACTCATATGAGGTCCAGTAGTAGCAAGTACAACTTTTAAAAATATTGTTATTTCTGCTGTTATTCTTTTTTTTTAATAAAGTTTTATTTGGGTTTTCACACATACAAAATACAAGTAAAACATCTTTTTTGAAAATACCATGGTCCCAGGTTGAACTTCTTTATACAGACACAAAACTCAATTTCATGCTCATTTTTGTTTTCTATTCCATATCTTATACTATTCTACATTTTCTATATAGTTTTTCCTCTCTTTTAATTTTCTTGATTTTATTTTGATTATCTCATCTCAGTTCAAATCATTATATTTATGCTTTTGTCTGTTCTGTTTCAATTTCATATTATCTTTTCTCATTAAACAAGTTTTCTCCTGTAGTTACTAATTGGAGTATGACACCTTTATATCTTTTAATTACATCCATTCAATTCTTATTTAAACTTCAATATATACCTTAAGGTTATGACCTTCAATATAATACATAATACATAACTTCCAATCAAATTCTGCTTGGTACATTCTTATAGTACACACTATATTCTTTTTAAAAAAGGATTATAAATATATGTAATTATAAACCCTCATTCCATTCCAATTCAGTTCTATCATTAATAATCATTAAAATCTTAACATCTTTAACATTTCTTTTCAATTAAATATCATACTTCCTTAAAGATACGTATAATCTCCATAATTAATTTTTCCCTTATTTCTCTTCACATATGTTTTGTAAATCATTAAATATTCATTTTGTTACATTTATTTATTGACAAGCATTCCACTGAATTACAATAGCTATTTTATCAAACATTTTAATCGTACATTGTTGCATATTTTCTAAAATTATTTCTGTTTCTAATATAACAATACTATCTTATGTACCTTTTCAGAATCCCTTTTTCCATTAAATTTTCACCCATTATCTCTAAATAGGCCGTTTCTCTATATTTTGTTTCTGTCCTTTATAACTTCTTTTCCTTTCTTTCTTCCCTCTCATCTTCTCCCTTCCCTTTTTACCCCTTGTCTCTCTACTTCTAATTCTCTCCTCTGCATTTCCCTCTTCTGTTGCTTTCTGATTTTATACTTATTTTTCACTCTATTTTGGGGTGGGGTTGTTTTTCCCAATCTTAAACTTTCCATTCTCTTTCCCCCCTTTCCATTCTCTTTCCCCCCTTTCCATTCTCTTTCCCCCACCTAAGATTACTTGTTCATTAAAGATGGCTTCTTCTTTGTCGCAATCTTCTTGTTCTGCAGGCATTTCTTGTTGTTTCTCATAGTTCCAAACCTCCATTTCTAAGAACTGAAATAAGAAGCCAAAAGAACCTCTCCCTTCTTGTGCATCTTCTTTGTACTTTTTAAGTTCCATTTTCAGTTCTTCTAAAAGTGGAGCCATTTTAAACAGTTTTAAACAACCACCCGATTGATTTTAGTCATTCAAATACAATAACCAAAAATCCAGAGATCATCAAGTAATCCAAATAGTCCCAAGCTGTTTCTTCTTATTTCTTTTTCCACTTTCTTTTCCTGGGGTTTTTGTTGTGATGTTTCAGTTAAAATGTATCTTTTGGAAGTCTTGTTGAGATTTTGCTGTAAGTTCTTTTTAATTCCAGGCAGTTTCCTCCCTTCCAGATCCTGCCCTTTTATTCTTTTTCTCTCCTTTCCTGTTTTCAAAAGCTTTTGATTATCCAGAAATCTTTATTATTCCTTTGACTTTTTATTTTCAGCATTAAATGCCTATTAATGTCAAAGTGGATTTTTTTTCCAATTTCTTGCTTAAGTCTCTTAGCTGTCAGTATAGGAAAAGGAGAAAAAAAAACCAAATCTTTTCCCTTTTCTCTCTCCTTCACAGCTTAAAAATCTTCTTAGGGAACAATGTTATTGGTTTTTTTTAATAGTTTCAATTCCAGGGTACCTTATTTGTTGCTTTTGCTGTTTGACCCGGTCAACCAAAACTTTCTCTTCTTATCTTCCTCCTGCACATTCTTTTCTGGTCAAGTTCTTCTTTGTGGTGGTCATTTCTGACCACCGCTACAACCGCCTTCGGGAAAGGGAGTAATGGCCAGCTGGGGAGGAGAGATGCGGCTCTCCTCAACCCTGCAGGCAGTCTCCCCCTTCTTCACCACCTCTATGGGGTGGCTTAGCCCCAAAACCAGCTGGCTTTGGGCACTCCAGCGGCAAGCACAGATCGAAACCTCACAGAGATGAGGCTTCGGTCTGTTACCGAAGAAGCTCAAACCGGAAATCCATTTCTGCTGTTATTCTTATTATTTAGTTTTCTAAAATTGGATTGTTACTATTTTGCCTCAAGGATATAATTTTTTCAATGTCTTCTCTTGAACCTGACTTGCTTCTATCAATTTAGTTTCAGCATTTTTCTTTGTAAGATGTTGTAAATTTGAACTCAGGTTCCCTTGATCAATGACTAACACATACCAAGCACAATAACTATCAGACTAATTCATTTTGCAAGCTTATTCTTCAAACATTTTTTTAAAACAAATTTTATTAATTTTTAAAAAACAATACACAAACAAACAAAACATAAAATATAAGAACATAAAACATCTTATTTAGAAACAGCATAATTCCAGATTATCACGTTTCCATACAAACACAATTTGATATACATATTTATCTTATATACTCAACTTCAAATCTTTTTCCAACTTCTCTCTATTTCTCCCATTCCTTCTATTCAATTATATTTCTTTTGTCTTGATTTCTATATCTTTTTATTCATTATGTACTTCCTTCTGTCTTGTTTACAATTCCATTGTTCTCTTCCAACATTCTTCTAGAATTTTCAAACATAGACAAACAAAACACTAAACATAAATACATAAAACTTCTTTTTGGAAAGCGGCTTAACCCCAGGTTACATCTTTTTATACAGACATAAATCAAATTCATGCTCACCTTATATACTATTTCATATCTTATTTAACATTCTATATTTTCTATATGTTGTTTCACCTCTATTCACTCTCTTAATTCTATTTTATATATTTCATCTCAATTTAAATCACTATACTTGCATCTTTTGTCCGTTCTTTTTCAATTATCTATTTATTTTTTCTTTCTAATACAATATTTCTCCTGTAATACTGGTTGAAGTATAATGCCTTTTTATCTTTCCCCTATATTTAACACTTAAAATAATACATACTTTCCATATTGATTCTGCTTAGTACATTCTAAATACTATATTTTAAAATAATGAAAAAAAAGAGAAATTATGCTTATAATATAGTAAAAACAATGTTCAAAAAACTCTATTGTTAAATCTTAGACATTTTATACATTCCCTTTAATGTACTGTTAACTCATATAATATTCCAATTTTCTAACTCTATTTCAAATACTAATATCTACAATACAGTCTTATGTACTTTTGCAGAATCCTTTTTTTTAAATTATATTTTACCCTTTATCTCTAAAAAAAACCTGTTTTTTAACATCTTGTTTTAAGCCTTTGTGACTTCTCTTCCCTTTTTTCCTTCCTTTCTTGTCAATTCTAGCCTTTTTACCCCCCATCTCTCAATCTCCGCTCTCTTAGTCTCCCCTCTCTGTTGTGTTCCTCTTTTCTGTTGCTTTCTGACATTGTATTGATTTTTCACCTTATTTTTCCCTTTCTTGGTTGCTTTTTTAAGTTCTAAATTCTCCATTTTCTTTCCCCTCTTTCTCTTTTCTTCCTCAACTAAGATTATTTGTCCATTAAAGATGGCTTCTTCTTCTTCATCCCAACTTTCTTGTTATTGTAAATCCTGATAGGTAAAAATCGCCATTTCTAAAAAGTGAAAAATAGATCCAGAAGAGCCCTTGCCTTCTTGTTCCTCTTCTTTTAACTTTTGGAATTCCATTTGCAATTCTTCAACAGATAATGCCATTATAGAAAAAGTTTTTTTAAAAAACAACCCAAATGTTTTTAGTCTTTCAAGGAATAATTTCCAAAAGTCCCAAAGTCACAAAGCAATCCAAATCAGGACAAACTGTTTCATTTAACACTTTCTTCTTTTTATATTGTTTTCTTCCTGGGGTAGAATTCAATTACACAGTTCCAAAATAATTTTTTAGAAGTCTTATTGCCATTTATTTCTAGTCTTATAAGCTCCAAGCTGTCTCCTCCAATAAAATCTTAGTATAAGTTCTTTACCTCTCTCTTCCCACTTCTAGCAAAAGAATTTTAGTTTTTAATTCCAATGTTCAGAGATCTTTAATATCCCCTTGGCTTTCAAGCTTAGTTACCTTCTGTACCAAAGCAGGTTTTTCAGATTTCCGTCTGCTATTTCTGTAGGGAAGGAGAGTGGGAAAAAATAACTTTCCCTTTCTGCTTTCTTCCGCCGCTTTTACGATCTTTTTGGGAAACAGTGTATCGTATAAAGGATTAAATTGCCAGGGTATTTAGAAGTTCCTTATTGTCCCGGTTCAGCCAAAAACTTTCACTTTCTCTGACTTCCTCCTGCACAATCTTGTCCGGCTGCAAGCTTCTTTGTGGCAGCCATTGCTGACCACCGCTCCACCGCCTTTGGAAAAGGGAGTTGTGCCGGCTGAGGAGGGGGTTTGCGATACCCACAAGCCCCTGCCCGGATCTCCCCTGTCTTCGGTTGCCTCTACGGGGCAACCATAGCCTCCAAATCCAGCTGGATCGGGGGCACTCCAGCAGCGAGCGCAGTAGGAACCGCGCACGATCGCGGATTCCTGCCGAAGCCTAGCAAACCGGAAGGATTCTTCAAACATTTTTATAAAGCTTGTATTTCATTTTCAGTTAATATTACTCCTCTACTTCTGTCAAGACAATTAAAAGGGATTGTAATTCATGATTCCACAAACAGGTGGAAAAATTATTATTCAGAATGTTTATTGTTCTATTTCTCTTGTTTATATTTAACTTTATAAATAAACTATAATAACAATAAATATAAAACTTCTAATGCTTATTTTGTGCTAGCCATATGGTTAGCTTAAGTACAGTTTAATAACAAGTAGCTCTATTAATGACTAGAATGCTGCCAGAAAACCAATGAACAGCTATGTTTAGACACACATACACAGATTGATGTCTCATCTGGCTCTGATTTTTATCTTGGGTGCTCAATGGTAACAATTATGGGCAGTCTTTCAAAAGTGTTGCACCACCTTTTTCAGCTGTTTTCCTGTTCACATTTCCAGCACTGCAAATTCTAGAGAGAGGATTTACTGCTAGACAGTTTAACATGGTCTGTCTGGAGCCTATTTTATATGGACAGAGCTTGCCTAGTCATACATTCCAGTTTGGCCTGTCAACATACTAAGACAAAATGGTAGCTGTCTTTTTTTTTTTTTTTTTTTTACAAACCTTTAAATCTTATGGTATGGTGCATGAAACACTGGTTTATTCATCATGTTTAAATCAACCAAGGTTTCCCAAGTGGTGTGAACCATAGCTGTCCTTTTACACAGGCTAAAAGTACAGAAGAACAAAGAAAAACTGTATAGATTTATTTTGAAGAAGGCTGATGAATATTGATAATATCCCTTTTTTATATATAGAAAATCAGCCCATGCTATTGCACCTTCTCCTTGTTTAGCAAGTGCAATCCACAGTTCCTTAAATCAGAAACAAAATGGTTGCTAAGTGAAAGGTGTGTGTCTGTGTGTACGTGTGTGTGTGTGTAAGGGGGGGGGGGAGAGAGAGAGAGATGGACAGACAGACAAAGAAATGCTGCAAAAATCACTGATTCCTACCAACTCAGTTAAATAACATTCTCTCATACACTGTCCTGAGCCTGAGTCCCATATCCACCACACTGCAGAGATACTGTTCTCCATAACAAAGTATGTTCCTAAAAAATGCCACCTGCAAGTTAACAAGCTCAATTCTGTGAATGTAATTGGTTGATGAGGACTCAGATTGTTGAGGGCAATATGCTGACTGTAAACAGCTACACAGTGTAAAGCACTTGAAGTAAGTCTAAGTGCTATTGCTATTAAAATCATCCATAGGAGGAGTGGGCAATCTATGCCCCCTTTATCACCTGTGAGCTTCAACTCTCAGAATTCCTGAGTCAGCACTGACCATAGATGTTCACACCTGCTCCATAGACTTATACAGATGCCACATGTTAATCAGTTTCACAGTGAAGGCTTTGGTTGTCAGGCACAAGAAAATTTGGGTAAATGTGCACATTGGTTGGAAAGGAGCCCTGATGGTGCAGTGGTTAGAATGGAGTATTGCAAGCAAACTCTGCCCACAGCCTGGAGTTTGATCCTAGTGGGCTCAAGGTTGACAGCCTTCCGTCCTTCCAAGGTTCGTAAAATGAGAACCCAGATTGTTGAGGGCAATATGATGACATTGTAAACCACCAGAGAATGGTGTAAAGCACCATGGAGCAGTATATACATCTAAGTGCTATTGCTAACATGATGATTATTACCATCATATTACGAACAGTGACTAAACAAGAGTAGCTATATGTATATATGCATATTTGTACCTGTGTCTATTCTATATTATATGACTGTGCAGATCCATGTTTGCACCATAAGCATCCTGAGTGACCCATCTTGGTTTTATTAACCCTGGAGACAGAAATAAATGTGTCATGGCAGTAGGTAAGCATTTGCAATCTCTAACATTTGCAACCTTTAAAGCACTAAGATTGGATTTCTAAAATCAATGGTGAAATGGCCAAGTTTTGTTTAAGCAGGTTTTGTTTTGGGGAAAGTTTGAATGGTTTTAAGGAGAAAGGTTTCTCTTCCCATTTCTAAATCCCATTGTAATACCAAAGGCTTTTTTAAGCCCTCACAGGTCAGGAGACTGAGTTCCAGCTCCGACAAGAACAATATTTTCCACCCTCCGAAAGATAAACTGTCAAAGGCAATTTACCCCCTTGTCTTCTGATAATCCTGATGCAACCTCTTTCTTTCCCACTGATGAGAAAAATGGAAATATATCCCAGCGATCAGTTTGTTCTATCTTCATATATATATTTTTCTTTTTTGCTTTCTCTGTTTGACTTTGATAATATGCTCCTCTTGGCAGCTTTGCAAAATGATCTTGATAGCTCAAAGAACACACTATAATAGCATCAAAATCATTTCATGCTTTAGAGTGCTTTGTTTTGTTTATTTCATTACAAGCAAGCTGGGCCATAAACACAGATGCAGATGAATAGGAGAACAATGTAACATCAAACTAAATGAAGTTAAAAATACTAACCAGAGTATTATTGACTATAAGCCCCATGCTCATCTACAGCCAATCCCTCCCCAAGGGTGGGTGGTGGGTGGGAAATCATTCTTTTGTCCCAAGGATGAAAGAGTGTGACTGTCATATTTTCTTAAACTACAGACAAAATTACTACTGCTGACGCTTTTCTGGATCTTCTTACCAAGTATATGCCTACAAAATGTAACAAAGAATCCTGTCAAGTATAGGTAACTAGGATGAAGCTGTCCTAACCAAACATCTTTCACAAGAGTGACATTGTGCTGTTTTAATAACATTGTTGGCGACCCAATGCAGTAGGTAAGTTGGCCAAGGACAGCTGCATTCCAGAACGAAGCATTCAATTTTACCTGTTAAGATGCATGCTTCAAAAGAAGGCTCCACGCTGATGGAGTTCTCTGTGAGTGACAAAGGAGCAAGAACAAAAAAAGTCCAGTGAAGCACAACCAACCTAAATCTAGTCTTTGGATCAGCAGTTTTGACTGATTGATGATGTACCATCAAGTCATTGTTGACACTTAATGACAGTATAGACAGGTTTTCTCCATGGTGATCATTTCTAACCTAGTGTTTTAGATTGGTATTTTTTTAATGACAGTTTCTATCACCTGAAACCATTTTAAATGACTAGTAGGTTCAGTCCAATTTGTGAAAATCAAATTGATTCTACCAAGGCAGAGCAGTCTTTACAAAGATTAGGTTTTGCAGGTACCGGCATCCTGATAAGACCGTACCTTTGGCTTTACAGACAAATGCCTTGTCCAGGTAGATAGAGAAAAATGTGAATTCCCTTCTTAACTCTAATTGTATTGAAACTGCAGGAAGAAAGAATATACTGTAAGTTCTCCACATTTCTTTTTGACAGAATTTGCTGTGCACAATTGCGATTTAGGGTTTTTGTGCTTATTTAATTCAGTCAGACTCTGGTCACAGAAATGTACTGCATCGAATAAGTTCTAAGAAGAGTTTAGGATTGCAGCTGATATTAGCAGCATCCTAATCGAACCCTCATCAGAAAAATTAAGAGAGAAATATGTATCTGTTGTACATTAGATACAAAAAAATGTAAGCTATTTCTAGGGTAAAATAGACACATGGACATGCACAGAACTAACTTCAATACATCTTTTCTCACAGGTATCCAGCCAGTTGTCAGTAGCTAATAAAGAATCAGTAACTAAAAGAAAACAAGAGCCATTTCTTTTGCCTTTCAATGTGCACAACTGTGCCAAGGGAAAACTTAACAGGTTGAACTTTGTTGACTCCTTCAGTTTAGCAAATTGTTCTGTATTCTGCTTTAAACCGAAGATATGTTATGCTCAATTCTTGTTTTCTCCTTATCAGCTTTGACATTCAGAAAGCAACCTACCTTCAGTTTTGCAATAAAACAGCACTGATAAAAGAGGTGCACAGGGTCATTCTTGCTGGAATATTTTGTCTCTCTGAGCAAAATATATTCCTTTTGAGGGAATAAATCTCTTTTCACAGAAAAGCACCTCATCCCTTTCCTTTCTGTGTAATGTCATCCTTCAGCACTAATGTCAGTGTGAATTTTCCCTCTTCTCTTGCAGTCATGCTCTGTCAGGGCCTATAATAACGTCTGTAATTTTATTCTGCTGCTGCCTCTTCCATAAGCATCAGAAAGGAGGGAAAGCAGTCAGGCAATAGCGGCAAATTCACACAGGCAGAAGCAGCTGTAGGCTGTCGCACAAACGTGGGGGAAGAACAGCATGAAGTTAGCTCAAACCCCTCTGCATTTGTGCTTGTAAGAGAACTTAATGTTGTTGTGCTGAGCCGCAAGCTATTTGTAGCTCTCTGGGAAAGGAAGTGTATGTTAGAAAGGATAACAGTTAGAAGATATTATTGTATGACTACATAAGCACCATTTTTTAGGATTTCATATATGTTTCAGTTCCCCCTTTCCATAAGAATTTGTCAAACAAACATCTACTTCTCATTCTACAGTAATTTAAAACCTCATTGTGAACAATTGATTGGGCTACACAGCATGTTAAACACAGCAGGATTTACAAACTACAATTGCTGACTTCACTGACATTTACAAACTTCAATTCCTGGCATATATCAAAACCAAACAAGCCAAATTTTCACTAAGCACAATATGTAATTCTAGCTATTTGGTCCAGTATGAGCTACTTGGCTCATGGGATTTATTCGGTTTTGCTCTAAGGTTCATCCACTGACACTCAAAAAAAAAAAAAAAAAAAAGCAGATATAGAAATGAACCATAAGGTGTCTTTGAGCAGATGGTCAACCCAGAAATTTGTTTCTAGTCCTCAAGTTGGAGGAGGCCTTACACAGATCTGTTCCAGTTTCCCCCCACAGCTCAGTTTCTTGGGAAGGCTTTTTTTTTAAACCATTAATATTAATCCTTTCTAGACAGAAATCATAGCTGATCTCCTGCAAATGAACTAGAAATCTACCAATAAACACAAAGCTGTTTTCTATTCACAACTGGTTATTCTGAATCTGCTCTCTCTTTACCAAATGAGATTTTTATCCCATCTTAAATCTGAGAATGTCTTATTGTAAAATAGGGGCTTTACTGCAAAGCTATGTACTATCTTCCTTCACACCTTAAATGATCATGAAAAAAACACAGAATACAATGGACATCTAAAACTGGGCAATTATTTATTTAATAAATAAAAGCCCTACTTAACATTCTGTTTTCATTGCTCCAGTCTGATATTTTATGGTAGGTATATCTCTACAAAAAAAACCAAACAGAATGTATGTATATATGTATGTATGTATGTATGTATGTATGTATGTATGTATGTATGTACTGTTTTCCTGAAACAAGACCTACACCAAAAATAATTCCTAGCCTGATTTACAATGTGTACCTAATATAAGCCCTACCCCAAAAATAAGCCCTAGTGAAGGGGAGTGGACATGGCCAGCAAGGAGGCAGCGAACAAGTATGGGCCAATGGTGTCTGGCAGCAACCACAGCCTGTGCAGTCCAGGTAAGTCAATTTTCTGTCAAAACAGCAGGTAAAGGAAGGAGAGAGACACACGATCTGGATGCGCCATGCTGGCCATGGGAAAGCCAAAAATTGGTGGGCTAGAGTGGCAGCCAGCCATGGGAGGTGCATCTTCATGTCTCTCAGCTTGCCTGCAGCCCACATCACCTGCCTTCTGCTCCACACCTCTGACTCCATCAGCTGCCAGTGCCACCATGCAATGAGCTTACTGCAGCCAGCCGCCCACTCCAGCCCAATGACTCTTGGCTTTCCTGTGGTCTGCATGGTGCATCCAGATAGCTTGCCTCCTCCCCCACACCTCTGCCTCTGTTTGCTGCCTGGACAGGGAATCAACTCACCTTTGCTGTGCAGCCCCACAGTGTGCCAACCAAGGGACCAGTGGCCTGCAGCTGCTACTGGATACTGTTGGTCACCACATGCTTACCACCTTTTGTGTGCATGTCAGGGGCAGGGTCCTGAGCCAGGCTGTGTTTCCCTGAAAATAAGCCCTAGTGTTTATTTTGGAGTCCCCAAAAATATAAGACCAGGTCTTATTTTCAGGGACACACAATATGTATGTATGTATGTGTATGTACATTTGATAGAAGTCTAGCAGACAGTACACACTTGGACCAAATTGTTGGTGATAAAAATGGTGCATATTCTGAGAGAAAAAAATAAACAGGCTTTTTTTCTGTTGAAGGGAAAGCTCTTTTGAAGAGAGGTGATTCAATGCACTAGCTACTTTGTTGGCAATTATTTCTGTTAAAGATCTGTAAGCCTCATCTGAGGGCTATATAAATTCCTATTTTTTTTCTGAGATTACTGATGGATAAGGATGCTTTAGTTAATTTTAATATGTTACCAACCTTTTCATACGCAGCAGAGGGCAACAATATGATGCTGACAAATTCTAGACTGAGGCAGGATGTCTGAGGGGTATGGTTTAAAAAAAGTTGAGATGGTGGCTATGATGATACAACAGTTTCAATACATGTGAAAAAGAGAGCTTCAATCGCAGAATTGCAGCCCTCATTGCTGTTCCTATAACAAGGAATAGTAGTTGTTGGAAGTTGACTTGATCTGGTGAAGTAAAGCTTTTCTTTCTCTAAATTGCTCTCCTAACAGCTTACAGTCCCTAGTCAAATTTGTCTTCTGACTTTGAAAAACTATTTCAAGACAGACCTGGTTAGCACTTGGATGTCAGAACACTAGGAAACACTAGGAAACAGCAAGAAAGAGCAGGCTAGGCAGGGAGGTAAAACAAAAAATCTGGAAGAAGACAGTAGTAACTGCTTCCATATTGCTGCCAAGAAAACTAAGCAACAGTTTCTATGAAGCTGAACTCAACATAAAGCTTAAATAAAGGAGAGCCGACCAGAAGTCCATAATCTGTCTTGTTTTGCATGAAAGGGCAGAATTCAACAGATTTGTCAATGTTTACTTTGACAATGAAGCTAAAACATGGGAAAACATACATACAGTTGCAGATCTATTTTGTTCGGTTACTTGAGAACAAAAGGAAATCATTGTTAAGGGAAAGAAGAATCAGGGAGAAGGAGTTTAATCTGTGAGTGTGGTTCAAAACCCACTTCCACCTGTAATTGTTTGGTGCAGTATTTCTCAACCTGGGCAACCTTAAGGCATATGGACTTCAATTCTCATAATTCTAGGAGTTGAAATCTACACTTCTTGAAGTTTCCAATGCTGATAAATATTGGTTTCGTGTGTAATACAGTTGAATGATCATCTCATGATTAAGTTCATAAACAGAAACAAGATGGATGACTAAATTAAAAAAAAAAATTGTAACCAAAGAAAAAGCCCAAGTACAAATCCTGGGAACATTACTGAAATAAAAATTAAAGCTGAGCATTCTTCAGAAATGGTTCAGAAGTGTTTTGACTCATATAAAAAAGCCAGTTTGGTCTAGTGGTTAGGACACTAGGCTATAGAAAGGAGGAGACAGTGAGTTCAAGTCTTGCCTTAGCCATGAAAGCCAGCTGGGTGACTCTGGGCCAGTTTCTCTCCCTAAGCCCAACCCACCTCACAGGATTGTTGTTGACAGGAAAATAGGAGGAGGAAGGTATATTGAATATGTACACCACCCCAATTTATTTGTAATAATAATAATAATAATATTTGTAAAATAATAAAGGTGGGGAAAATACTGTTTTTTTCTTTTATTCTGTAAAGTTCTATGCTGCTTAAAGATTCATGTTAATTTTAATGAGGGGATTCCTAGAAGTAGCGGTATCTTTTTTTTTTTTATAGAGTTATATGTACGCATGAAAAAGTGCTCTATTTAAATGGAAGGAAGTTAATTATCAACCACCTGAACAGCCACCTTAACTTTTAGCCAGTGCTAGTTACTGATCCTCTTCCTCAGTGTATTATTCAGCAAAAATATTTATTCACTGGCATGTTTTATTTTGTCAAGAAAATGCAACAAGACAATTACGTCTTTGTAGCTAAAATGTTCACACATTTAAAACCAAATGCACATATTTTTTGTGACCCATTCAGCCCTGGAATGCACTCCAAACTTTAAATCATAGTAATTCAGGTAACATTATTGCTCTCCGTTTAGTTTACACATTTCATGTTCTAGCATGTTAAAAAATATAATTTCATAGCAACAGTTACATGAATTGTATCAGTCCCATCCAAGAGCGTGGAGGTGTTCCTAAGGTCCTGGGAACACATTAGACTAAAAGCATTTGGAACAGTAACTTCACAATATTGATGTGATATTCTTAACGCATTTTTAAGAATAAAAATAGCTTTTGAGCTGAAATGATATGTTGTTGTCATCATCACAACTTCTTTGTCTTGTCTACTTGTCCTGTGGAGAAGCATCTCATAGAGAGAGAGACATATGATCTCCGCTCTCACGACATTTAGAAAGTCATTGAAAAATTGGCTGCTTTCCCAGCCCTTAGGAAAAGGTGGTAGTTGAGGAAAGGGTGGTAGTTGAGCCCCTGGAGTTTGTTTTACTTGCTATACAGGTAGTTCTTGATATACAACCATTCATTTAGTGACTGATTGAAGTTTCAATGGCACTGAAAAAGTGACTAATGACTGCTTTTCACACTTAGGACCATTGTAGCAAACCCAAGTCACATAGTCAAATTCAGGTGGTTGACAACTGACATGTATTTATGACGGTTGCAGGTCACAGGGTCACTGTCAGATCTACCCCAGTCAGATCCCTTAAGAAAAAAAAGATCCACAACTCCATTTGGGTGAAATGATAAGTTATTTTAATAAAAGCTACTAGCTTCAATAAAGTCAGGCTAGAACTAAATTTTCTACACAAAAAAGTTACAAAGTTTTCCCCTCATCCCAGCCCTCCCCACATGATCAGTTTGTCTTCAGCCCATGAAGAGCCTCGTAAGTGGCCTTGAGTGCTGGCACAAACTGGTTCCACATCTCCCTGGTGTTCATCAAGCTGTCATCTTCCTTTCCTATTTCCCATCACATCCCCATACATGTTTATTGCCCATTTGTTCTCCTTATGCCCCTCCCCTGTCGCCTTTGATGGCAGAATTTAACCTTAGACTGTCTACTATTGACCTCACCCCTTTCCTAAGAGGTCTGTAGGGGCGTGCATAAGCGCACCAACGTGCCTACCGTCCCTGTCCTATTGTTTCTCTTATTCTTTTATTTTTCTTATATGTACCCATTTCATGTATTCACAACTATGTATACATTTATACTTATTATCTTGTAAACAATTGGCAAATCAAATAAATAAATAAATAAATAAATAAATAAATAGAATGCCAGCAACATGCCAAATCAAAGATGGCAGACATGACATTTGCAATCTTCCCAGACAGCTTTTGACAAGCAAAGAGAATGGGGAAGCCAGATTTGCTTAATGACTGCATGATTCACTTAACAACTGCAGTGATTATTTAACAACTGCAACAAATCAGATTGTAAAATGGGGCAAAACCCATTTAAACAACTGCCTTGCTTAGAAACAGAAATTTTGGGCTCAATTCTGGTTGTAAATCAAGGACTGCCTGTAGTAAGTTTGCTTGCTGTGGATTTTGTGCTATCTGTTTTATTATTATTGTTGTTGTCATTATTATTATTATTATTATTATTATTATTATTATTATTATTATTATTATTATTATTATTATTAGTGTAAGTCACCCAAGATCATTTGGAGTTTGGTAATCTCTACATTGCATTAAACAAATAAAATATTTATGTGTCTATACCATGGTTATGGAAAAATTTATAATGTATGATAGGATAAAAACTATTATTAATCCGTAATGAAACTTGACTTGTGTTGTCTGAGACTCTGTAAATCTATCACTTAATTATTCTAATCCCTAAGAACATTCCAGAAGGTACTTTAATGGTCATTTTAGGAACTATCAATATTAAATGACATTTAAATGATGTCACCATGATTTAAACTTACATGACTTGCATTCTCTTAAAAAACTCATGAGGAAAATGTGAGCATTGGTAAGAGAAGTTGTATGTCTGAGAATGCTAATTGTTTCTGGCAAAGGAATTCAACATCCCATCTGGAAAATGTTGATTCAATGGGCAATAACAGAGATGTTAGCAGAAGCCTCATTCTCAGGTTGCCAATAAAGTGCTAAATCATAATAGCACCCTCACTGTTACATCAAGGCAACTTGATCTAAATAATATCACCATGGAGGTCATTATGTTTCAACCACAGTGGTAGGAGATGGCACATTTGACAGAGAATATGCTTGGAATCATCTGCCTTTCCTAACAAGAAGAACTAAACTGAATGCTAAAATGCTGTATAATAAAACTGGCACAGGAAGAGCCTTTTAAATAACAATATTTCCATTACCTTTGCTGAAAGTAAAGATAGCTTTTAAAAATCAGTACGATTATTTCCTGGTCATCAAATACTGTATCCTATCACTATTTCTGGATTATATAAAAAATAACTAGTTGTTTATCTCCTTCTTCCCTTCAGCAAAAAATGTGTGTGAGACAATGAGAGATGAGGGAGGGAGAGAAAGAAAGAGAGAGAGATAACATTTATTCCTCAAAATTTCACAAGGCGGTTTGATTTAAAAAAAGAAAGAGACTAATAATCTGTTAGCTAACTGCAGTTAAGTCTGTGCACCTGTTAAAAAATTAAGGATTATTTTTTTTTGTCGTCCTTTGCAACTACCAGCTGGAATTCATGGATGCAGTCTGCCAATCTTTTATTTGTTTAACCTTAGTAGTCCTTACACTGCATGTTGCAGATGACTCCTGCTTTTTGCTGTCTAGTTATTTGGCCTTTTGGTTTACTTGTTGATTATATTATATGTCTTCTTTAATTAACTAATAGAATCTGTCCAAAAATCTTAAGCAAACCAATAACCAGAGGAAAAAAAGGCAGGAGTCATCTGCAACACAAAAGGAAGTCATTTGATGAAACATTCTCAAACTAGCATTGATTCCAGAATGCTAAGGATAGTTCTTGCATCTTGCGGGAAAGTTAGCATCATTGCTGAATATATATTGTTATCTGAGCTTGGTGAAATGGTTCTATAACCCTGGAGAATGGGATAATGATTGCAGACCTGGAAATAACATTTGCAATTGCCCTCACAAAAATGATTTTTGTCCATAGCCAGCCAATCTTACCAACAGAATTGACAATATTGTCTCTATATATATATATTAAGAAGCAGAGATATATCAATCTTCAGAACTACTTGACTGGAACCTTAGAATAAAAGCATTTT
Source organism: Notechis scutatus (assembly GCF_049901735.1). NCBI lineage: Eukaryota > Metazoa > Chordata > Lepidosauria > Squamata > Elapidae > Notechis > Notechis scutatus. Next base: position 41,763,064 of record NC_142010.1, read on the forward strand.
TTTTAAGAATCAAAGAAAACATTGTAGCATTTTCTTTAGTTTTTTTTTCATGCCTCTCTCTTGCATTCTTTGCTATAATTCATATGATAACTACAATTGTACAACAGGACAATTATAGATATATATGCTTACACAAATTAAGCAGTTCTATTATAACCAATTAATCTAACAATGCTTACTTGGACATTAACTTTGCTTTGTTTGGTGGTATTTAGAATTCTGTGCACTTTCTAGAGAGTAGGATGTTTCTCTTATCATTAACCTAATATTCTGTTATGCAAGAATACTTTATTTCAATTGACTACTTGCAACAAATCCAGTAATTACCATAATAATTATTATGACTTTGTTACAATATTGCTCTTCTTTTAACCAAGGAGTTAATAATTTAATCAAATGATTTAATTTTTCCAGCATTATATCATTTCATCATATAATAAATACATTCCAATAAATTTGAATATCACTTCGTCCAAAGATAGCTGTTCAAGTTCTGACTGGCCCTAGTTTCAATGATTAGCTAGTATTTTGTATCTGTAATTGGTAACCAATACAGTATACATCCTGTATTTTTCAATGCAAAATGATACCTTTAATTTATAAAGACATGTGGTCTGACCCCTAGATACTTTCTACATAAAATTGCTTGAAATGCCCAATTTTGTGAGGTGAGCAGTCTATACTGTATATACATTTATACTATTATAGAGATGTTTTATCAGAGTTGACTGTATTTCATTACAATAATTCACACATAGTGTAGTCTAGTCTGCTGGGTAATTGGAGCCATTAATTATTTTTTTTAATATTAAAATTAAAATCTCTTAGCCATAAGAAGGATGTAAAGAATCTCATTTCTGCTGCCGCGATGTAAGGGTTTTGTTTTGTTTAGATATGCATTTTAAAAGAGGATGGACATCTGAAAATATTAAGGTCTATCTTAAAGTCAAATTAACATATTTAGTGGCTTCTACCCCAAGTATAATGATTTTAAGACTACACAAAAATATGTTTACTATGTATTGTAACATGTCAATTCCAACTTGGATTAACATGCATACCCCAATTGTATGGAAATCCAAAATCCAGCTTGCATAGAGTTAAAATATAATAGAAGGAAATTGTTCATATGCATTGAAAAATATTGTCATTATTTTTAAAACAGCAATATAACTATATATTTATAAAATAAAATTGTCTAATTTAGATTAAAACATAAACCTAACTTGTTATAAAAACAGAAACCAGATAATCAACATGAATCTTAAAAATTAATACAAATACTAAACTACTTACTGGGGGGGGGATATTAAAAAAAAAAAACCTAGAAGGCAGAAAAAAGAAAACAGAGAGCAGCTAAATTCAGCAGTTAAAACGCCATTCCTACCCTCTTCCCTATCAAATTAGATACATATCTCTGTCTAACAGCAGAGAAAAGGCTATTTTGGAATCTAAATTTTGGAATTAGGACAAAGCCTGAATAGCAGCAGATTTACTTTTTAAAATACCTCCTTACCAGTGTTTAGCTGCCATATTTTTGCAGCCCAAATATGATGGCTAAAGGCTATATCTATTGGAGTATATTTATTTTTCACATTTTGGAAATGCTCATCATCCTCAAAGAGTTAATGTACGCAATGAAATTCCTCTCAGTCAAAAAATATACTGTATGTCTTAATGAAGCCTGTATTTCTCAAATGCATTTAAAACTTCCCCAAATATCAAAGCAGGCATGGAAAAAAAAGTCTTCAGAGGAAGATAGCATCAACAGCAGCTTATTTTCCTCTATTTTGTCAAAGAAAATACCTGAAAATAATGGCTGCATTAAGAGACTCAGAGGCCAATGCCAATTATGTAACAAACATTCAGCTGTTTTGAGTATTGTAATTTCACGTACCAGAAGAAAAATATACTATCAACCACAGGAAAGATTTTAAAGAGGTCTATTCTAAGCTTCATATGTTTAAATCATTACCATCTTCTATCCATAATTCACATGAAAGAAACATGAAAGAAAGTAGTTTTATGTGTACACAGTTCTGACTTTTATAACCTTTCCTTGACTTCTTAGTCTCTATTCTCCTCCTCTCTCCCTTTCATACATGCACACGCAGACACACAGATATACACACATACAAACACACAAACACACACGTAGCACATACACACTGCTGTCAAGTTATAGGAAAGTGAATAAGAAAGAAGGAAAATAAGAAAGAAAGAGGAAAAAATATATAAGAGAAAATGTTATAAAGAAGCAGTTTCTGATCTCAATAGTGGTTATAAATGGATTTACATTTTGCTCTCTCTTTCTAAAATTGTTTCATAATTTCCTTCTTTGCATATTCCACCTAATAATCAAATTCACAATAATTATTTTCTTTGTCCAGAATGGTATAGGGTCTCCTGCTTGTGCAGGGGGTTGGACTAGAAGACCTCCAAGGTCCCTTCTAATTCTATTGTTCTGTTGTTCTGTTGTTCTGTTATTATATTTTTTTCAGCAAAAAGTCCATAGAATCCAGCATAGTCCAAATCCAGCTTAGATTTTAGGTACTTTCCAGTTTCCATTTACTAATAAATGTAATAAAACTCTCTCATCAAACAAGCCAATTTTGCCATCTCTAATAATTGTCATGTTCAGTCTGTTGCAGGTATTTCCTTGGACAGCAAGATAACCAACAAGCAAGTACTGGAGCACATAACACCAGACATGCCACTGGAAAGAAAAATCACAAAACTGTGTCTCACTTATTTTGGCCATGTAATGCAGGGAAATTCAACTGAGAAAGCAATCGTGTTTGGAAAAGTTAGCAGTAAAGGGCAACCAGACCACCAAAGAACGTGATGGCTGGACACAATCAAAGCTGACACCAGCCAGAGCACAGAAAAAGTCGAGGTAGTGCAAAGGAAGAGGTGAAGGCTCTGGAGCATTGGTGCAATAAAAGTAACCTGGTTCTAAACATTAATAAAACAAAGGAGATCATTATAGAATTTTAGAAAGAGCCAGCACAATCATACTCCACTCAGTATCAATGATTCAGCAGTAGAGGTGGTCAATAGTATTAAGTATCTAGGTGTGCAGACAACTAACAATTTTACAAAACAAATAATAATCTTTTTGCATAATGTAAATTTCAGTCCTTTCAACAACATTTTTCCCATTGTGCCATCAATATATTTTATTCAAAATTCTTAGACCATTTTATCATATAATTTTGACTTGTTCTTCTGTTTCAAATTTTAACAAAAGTTTCTACATTTTAGCAATTACATGTTCATCATTTATGCATAGCTCATTTTCATATTCTATCTTGTGCTGTTGAATTATAAATATCCTGTTATCTAGCTTAAATCTTTGTCTTAACTGTACATATGAAAACTTTAGGAAACTAAATCCCTCTGCAGCTGTTCTTTAAATTTCATTTTGTATTCTCCATTCTTTTGTTTTTAAACGTTTTCTACATGCTAGCCATTTCTCTTTTCTTGCTGTTTCTTTTCTATAAAATATTTTTTTGTGCTGAGACCCATAAAGGCATTCCCTAGCACAATCTGGATTTATATCTATTCCATACTCTCTGTGTGGCTTTTCTAATATATTGATTTTTAAAAAGCTACATTAATCTTAACTTTATTGTACCATACAAACCCATGCCAACCAAATCCCAAGCTCTTCTACTTCTAAATTTCTTTTACTTCTCAGCAGCACCCATCCAAGTCAAGCAACAAGCTGCAAAGTTTAGTTTCAAATCAGTCTTCCTCATTCCTTTGCATCTTGGAGCATTTTATATTTAGCCCATCATTTTTTCCCTTGCTGTACAAACCAAGATATATCTTTCTGTCATTGCTTGAATAGTGCATCAGTTCAGAATAAGGTGCTTGTAGTTAAAAGCATGTCACAGCAGCAACATGTAATGCAGGAAACAGACCTACCATGTCATCAATCCCCCACGTCTTTCCAAAATAGCTAGGTCTTGGTTGCTTTCCTGAAAGTAACAACAGCAGTGCAGACCTGCCAATGGATGGAGCACCATTTTGAAGAACAGGAGCAGGTACAGAAAGTCATGTCATTATGATTCCTGAGGACAGCAAGTCCTCAAAGATGTGTCAGAAGGTATCCTTTTCTAAAGTGTGACAGAAACCACTAGGACTTAGTCACCCCAATTTCTATGAAATAACATTTATTTTCTCCCTTAATTTCAACTAGCTTGTAACCATCCATTTAGGACAAATTTTATCTGAGATATTTAAATGTAGGCAACCAGAAATGAATGATGAATAATTGTTCCTAGGTACTTAAAAGAATTCAACATTACCCGAAATCACAATTCTTACAATTTATCAAAGAAACATTAGACGATATAAAAGTTCATGAGACTCCAGTTAAAGCAATAACTTGATAACTTAATAAATTGTTGCATGGTTTGAATGCATTATATCATAGAAAATACATAAGTAACAATGGTTAATTGTAATCATTTCTTTTCAACCCCAAACACAGTTATATCTGAAATGTCCGCTGTCCTCATACAAAGTTCTACTGCTATATTTAAAACAAACACACAGGGAAAGAGGGAATCATCAACAGATGGTGCTTCTTGTTGTATGTGATGACCCGGGGTGTGGCACAAAGGCAACACAGCCAAATAATAAGTAGGAATTCCTTTATTAGCTCCAAATTTTGCCCCCAAGGCTACCTTATGATCTAGAGAAAAACTCTCCCAGGAACAGCCTTTGCTGCAGAGATTCAAGTCTAAAACGTTGTCAACAGAAAACTTTAACTATAAGTCCGATCAAGGCAAGATGAGGTAATTAATCTGGCAGGGCAAGATACGGAGTTCCAGAAGGGAAATAGCACAGCAGTAAAGAAAAAAGCAGAAGGGAAATAGCACAGTTGGGAGGATGCCAGGAACGCAGATAACCGTAGTCAACACATGATAAACTCACCTTTGTTCCTAGAAAACACAGCTCTCAGATGCCTCTCCTTTAAACTCTCTTCCCAGGTGTGCCTAGTGAAGTGAATCAGGGCCCTTTCCTCCTCCGTAAGCCACGCAACTCACGTTGCTCTCTTCTCTGTTCTTCCCTGCGTGCCCTAGGATGAAGAAGGGGTGGGCATGGGCCTTCCTCTGAACCCCCTCTCCCTTGTTCTACCTCTTCCCTGCTCTGCCCAGCCTGACTTTGCCCTTCCCCAGTTTCCTCCACAGCCAATGGAGTTACACACCCACTCCCTGTCAGCTGTTCATCTTCCTCCTCGGATTCAGACTCCGACAGGGGCATGACATTGTACTTCCAAGCATCTTTTCTCTTCCAACTCTCAACTCTTCTCTTTGAGAGCCCCTCAAGCACCGGAAGACTGTTATCATGTCACTCCTAATCTTTCTCATCATAGGCTAGATATACCTAGCCCCTTAACCGTTCATCATATGGTTTAGCCTCCAGACTCCTTATCATCTTTGCTGCTTTTCTCTGCACACTTTCTAATTTACAAATTCCATTTGTAAGAAAACTAGTGAAGTGACTGAAGTACCATATTGATCCAACTAATTAAAATGAGAAGAAATCCATATTCAGGCAAGACTTGGGTTGTGTCTGCACTCAGAATTCACATTTCAGACAGAATAGCAATAGCAATAGCACTTAGACCACCCATATACCACCCATAATCCTTTACAGCACTCTCTGGGTGGCTTACAAATGTCAGCATAATGAGGACCCAACAATCTGGGTCCTAGTTTTATTGACCTTGGAAGGATGGAAGGCTGAGTCAACCTTGAGCCCCATCAGGATCGAACTCCAGACTGCGGGCAAAGTTTGCCTTCAATATTGCATTCTAATCATTGTATCACCAGGGCTCAGAATGAAGAATACTTCTTGCTCATATAAACGGGGGTGGGGGGGGTGTCAGTCTCTTTCTCTGTGGAGGTATAAAATTTGAGTTCCTTACAAGTATTGAGATGAAGCTGGGAATTGAGGGTGAGAAAAACGGTGGAATGAGATTTCCCAGGATCTTAGACTAAAGTGTAAAATTTCCAGGAAAAAGGTAGATCTAAGAAGAGAAGCAAAGAATTCTTGCTGTTTTCAGGAGGAATACAGTCTAACAGAAGGTGCATTAAATCTTTAATTTGTGTTTGTTGCAATAAGTTGAGACTGATTGTGTTATCTTCCTATACTAATTCAGAAAATTCTGTTTTATATCAGCCTTTACAGGTAAATCTTCTGCCATGTTCCAGAACTTTCCAGTATTTTTCCCTTTAAAAATATACTTGGGAAGAGTGTATTTTTAGGATGGAAAATTCCTATTTATGGTAAACTGTAGAATCTGTTTTGTGGTCTGCCTGTTACATTATATCTTCTTTTATAAATATTTTTTTAAATCAAGCTTGATTCTTGATCCCCACCCCCACCCCTGTAATTTGAATACCCCCTCACTATTGAATGTTCGCATTTTGGAACTTTAAATTAAAAGGAGTGGTTATGTTTTATTTCTTCTTTTTTGTAAAAACATAAACCAATTTTGCTTATCTCTTGCCTCCCAAGGAAGGGAGAAACTAGGCATGCCAATTTTCAGCAAAACCATTTTAAAACATGGTCATGTGATTGTGGGATGCTGCAAACATCCCTTAATGTTGCCAAGTGCCCAAAATGTGTTCACATTTTCGTGGGAGGGAGGAATGATCTTTGGAACTTCCAATCTAGTTCTTTTTCAGGCAGGTTGTAACTTTTAATGGTTGCTAAGCAACAAGTCGTAAGTTAAGGACTACCTGTAGTGTGTAATATATTCTGATTTAATAGTCTTCTGCTTTAAGATACTTTGAACATTTGCTTGTAACATAGACCTATATTTGCTTATTATGAATAAGTCCCAATCTGTAGCAAGAAGCTTATTATATTTTGTGTTTAAGACTGCAACATTAAAGCCAGAATGTATTCTTTAGCTCCAAGTAACTAGCTCTGCAGAATACAAATTTTATGCAATGGGATTTCTCTAATTGGATTTTATTTTTATTTATATTATTTGTTTACCATTAACTTCAGTAGATTATATCACTGAAACAATAAAACATCAATTATACCTTCAACCCTAAAATTAGCATACAATTATAGGACTAGCAAGTCACCAAATAGCGAAAAGCATTTCTAACTTCTGCAGACAAAAATAGCAGCAAGCATTTTATCAGTCTTTTCCTTCCAAAAGACTTGAATTGGTGGGCTGTGTAAAATCAGTAACGGTAAAACATTTTTTAAACTGCTAAAAAATGAAGTACAAATGATACTCAAATAGAGAAAATTAATATTAATTTTAATTAAATATTAAAATTCTGGAAAAATATTTAAAAATGAAAGGAAAATTAAAAATGAGTTTGGACAGTGACCTATTTTTGGAAGAACAGTGAGTTGAGACATACTCCCCACCAGGTGAACAACAGACTAGCTATAATTGGGCAAAGCACAACAACATAACTTTTGCTGAAGGGTGCAATTTTTCAGATTCAAAAGCAAAAAAATGATACAGACATTGTGTAGTGTCCATCTGCAGATCCTTAATGCAGTTGCACTTTGGGTGTGATTGTGTTGTTCTCTGCAATCCTGTGGGGAAAATGTTTAGTTTAAAAAGCCTCTAACAGGTGCTACCTACATCTTGATATGCTCTGATACACCTTTTGTGAATGTGGTACAGGTAGTCCTCAAATCACAACGACAATTGTGCCCAATATTTCTGTTGTCAAGTGAGTTTTGCCCCATTTTACAATTTTTCTTGTCACAGATAAGTGAATCGCTGAAATTGTTAAGTTTGTAACTTGGTTGTTAAGTAAATTTGGCTTCCTCGATGACTTTGCTTGTCAGAAGGTCACAAGAGGGGATCATGTGACCCCAGGACACTGAAACCGTCATAAATATGAGTCAGTTGCCAAGCATCTCAAGTCTCATCACTTGAGACTTTCAAGAAGAGATTGGACTCCTATTTGTAAGAAATGGTGTAGAGTCTCCTGCTTGGGCAGGGGGCTTGGACTAGATGACCTACAAGGTCCCTTCCAACTCTGATTATCTGTTATCTGTTATCATCTGAACTTTGATCATGTGACTATGGGAATGTTGCAATGGTCATAACTGTGAAAAACAGTCATAAGATACTTTTTTCAATCCTGTTGTAACTTTGAATGGTCACTAAATGAACTGTTGTAAATCAAGGACTACCTGTAATTGAGCCAAACATGTTTTATTTTCTACCAGTTCTTTCTTATGGGAAGTTGGATTCCTAAATTCAGGATTCTTATTTTTTTCCACCAACTATAAGATTTTCCTTCCTTTATATCATAGACAATCAAGGTATTTCTATTTTCTGTATGCGGTTGTATTACATTTATTTCGATGCTATGAACTGGAGGAATAATATCTTATATATGAAATAAAGCTATGGAGATATGACTGAAATAATAAATCTTCTGCCAGTTCCCATAAGAATCTGTAGGATATTTTAAAAAGATATATCAGTTATTACAATCATAACCAGAGCTCTATGAAGTATAACAAAAGCAATATATAAGAGGCAAATAGATGTAAGACAAAGTTAATAAGCCAAGTAAGATGACAAGACTAAATAATAAACACACATTATGATGGGTGGGGGGTGTAGGGGGGAAACCATTTAAAACTATGTGGGAGTTTTAGAAATTACCACAAAATATATCATAGGTCAAATTCTATTTAGCTCTAAGAAATGCTACATGTAGGCTTCTTAAAAGATGTATTTCAGAAGGGTTCTAATTCAGTACTCATATTAGGTATGTAAAAAAATGTCAGTAAAGATGGAGGAGGAGGAGAAAAAGTCCATCTAATACAGCAGCTGCATTTATGGGGATGGGATGGGGGAGCAAGTTGAATATCTTATCCTTTTGGTATACATGCACAAAAATCACATTTCCAGAACTACCATTTTGACTTTTTTGACACTTCCCCCCATTAGAGGGAGTTGCTGTCGGTTCACCAGTTCAGGCGAACCAATAGTTAAGATTCTGTGCAGTTCGGCAAACCAGTAAATCCCACCACTGGCTAGCCCTGCCCCCGCTCATTTTTCAGCCTGTTTTCCGGTCTACTTTTTGGGCCAAAAACATCCCGAAAAACATCCTGAAAATGGCCCAAAGAACATCCTGAAAATGGCCTTAAAATGGCCTGAAAAATGGCTTGAAAAACAGACCCCAAAACCCACCTGAAAATGGCCCAAAATAGCCTGTTTTTTGGCCATTTTGGAGGCCATTTTGGGGCCATTTTCAGGCCAAAGGGGCAAAAAAATGGCCTGAAAACCACCCAAAAACAGGCCAAAAAGGCAGGGCGGGGCCAGCCAGTGGTGGGATTAGCCCCAACTATCTGAATCCTACCTCTGTCATTGAGGCTAGTGGCGTAGAGGTGGGGTTGGGTGTAATGAATGACATCACCCTAGTCACATGACCAACCAGCCACGCCTACCCAGCCAGAGAACCTGTTGTTAAGTTATTCAAATCCCACCACTGATTAGATACCATTGCTGTAGAAATATAAACGAATGTATTTTTCAAAATAAAATGCTAGTTGAATTCAAATATCAAACTGTGGGATCCTTCATGCTCTCTGGGCTTGGTGGTTTTCTTGCAGACATTTCATTAGTAAACTAGATAACATCATCAGTGCCAGTCTGCAAGAAAACTACCAAGCTCAGAGAGCACTGAAGACCCCACAGTTCAACCCTGAGCTACAAATATTCTCTTCCATAGATATCAAACTTGATGTTCATAACAAATGTAGTTCTGTGCTGTTGATGTGCTTAATTTTTTTTATCTTAATCTAAGGAAATTTTATTTCTTCAATAAAAACCACAAAAGCTGAAGGCAGCTTCCATCCGATCTAAAGTGCTAAATAGAACATTTAAGAACAGCTTTGCTAGATCAAGCCAAGCTCAGGTCTCTGGGAAGCTCATAAACAAGATAGAAAGCTTCTTTGCTCTTGCTGCTGTTGCTTTATAACCAGCATTTTGAAGGATGTTGCCTCTAACCTGAGTCTTCAAGATTGATAGACTTATCCTTCATGAATTTATCCAGTCTGTCCAGTCATCCAAATTAGCAGTGTTCGTGACATCTTTTACAATTGACTCTACAAGTTAATTGTGCCCTCTATGAAGTTACAATATATCCATTATTTGTTCTAAATCTCCTTCCAGTTAGGCACTCTAAATGGTTCCTGTTCATAGCGTTTTGAGAAAGATAGAATAATCTATTTCTTTATGCTTCCATATAATAAGACCCATGGCGGTGCGGTGATTAGAATGCAGTATTGCAGGATAATTCTGCTGACTGACAGTAGCTCAATTCTCACCGACTTAAGGTTGACTCACCCTTCCATCCTTCCAAGGTCGATAAAAGGAAGACCCAGATTTTTGGAGGCAATATGCTGATTCTGTAAACCACTTAGAGGGGGCTGTAAAGCACTGTAAAGTGGTATATAAGTCTAAGTGCTATTGTTATTGCCATTGAATGAGTGTTGAGATCCAAGCTCCACTCTAATTTATGCACTATACACATATCCAAAAGGGCCAGTGCTTGGCCCTTCATTACAACTACAACACTTGTTCTCTCTCTGTCTCTCTCTTTAACTTTTATCTCACTTTTTCATATTCAACTCAAGGCAAGAAACATACCTAATGTTCCCCACAACAACAAACCTGTGAGCTGACAGAGAGTGTGACTGGTCCAAAATTACCCAGTGAATTTTTTTATGTCCAAGGTGGGACTAGAACTCCCAATCTCCTGGTTTCTAGGCCAATGACTTAACCATTGCACCAAACTGGATTTCATTTTAACAAAATTGTCAGACTCTGTGAGCACCTCTAATCTCAATACTGTGTCTCCTAATTGTTCTTGTTTTTCTAAGCCAAATTGTTTCACACATTCTATCACTTCTTCAAAGTGAAGGTGCTTGAGTTCTCTGATCATTTTAGTTTCCCTGTTTCGTACCTTTCACAACTCGGTTATATTCTTCGTCAAATGCAGGTACCAGAATTGTACACAGTATTCACAGCTATTATGCAGCTATATGACAGATCTACATTAAGGGCATGATAATATTAGCATTTTCCCTTTCCTTTTTTTCCTAGTATGAAATTTGCCTTTTTTTTAAAGCTGCTAGGCAGTAAATTAGCATCTTCACTCCACTATGCTCCCAAGATCTTTTTTATGATTAGTTGCAGTCAGTTCAGACCCCATCAATATATATGTGAAGTTAGTATTTTCATCTAATGTACCTGAGGTTTCATTATCTCAGACTGAATACTCTGCTCTCATCCAATAAGAGTTGCATTATTTCTTGCTCTTTCATATTGAGCTACCTAATTTTTTTTTATCTTTTGCACTCCTGCTAGGACCCTAATGCAAAACAGTGGCGCCAGAGGTATTGCTATTTTAGTCATAAAGGGAACATAAGCTGGTGCTAGATATGAAATAATCTAGCAAAGGGAAAAAGAAATGTTCTGGTCAGCTGGCTTTACAAATAGCTGTAAATTAAAGTTATACAATTAGATCATTAAACCAATTCAGTCAGAATAAAGAGACGAGATTCCTATTGGGAAACTGGATTTACAAGATAAGTCAGAAAATGGTCAAAATGGTAGAGATCATGGATTCCAAGGGACAAGTAGATGCCACACCATTTAAATTCAAATGACGAACAGTGATATGGTCAAAGCAAAGATCAAGGAGTCCAATTTAGGGGACACAAGAACAGGTTATAGCAGGCAATTGTACCAATCACTAAATGCAAGCTCTCAGCTTCTACATTTGGGGGTTTATCAGTCCTAATTACATATTAGCTACATATTACTTACAAGTGGTTACACCCATGTTTTGGGTTTCTGCCACCGTCCGAGTTGAATTGTTTCTTATGGTCTTCTGTCTATCTGCAGCTGGCGATTCTCTTTTAGGCTAATTAAACTGGTCTTTAATTCAAAGACAGAAAAGGGCTGAAAAGGGCTGAAATGCTATCTGAAATAACCTTTTCAACATTGCTAGCAGGAGCCTACTGTATCAGAGCTGCTAATGGGATGGCACTTTCTGTGTCACCTTGGCCAGAAGCCCATTTGTGATCCATTTCTTCATCCAAAGAGAAATCATAGGCTGGCCTCATGTCAGGAAATGAGAGAACTCATAAATATTTTCTTTCTGATTTATTTTCCAACCGATTGCTTGAATGAAAAACCACTGGGCCATAAAATGCTGTTCTTTATTTTCAGATGAGTAACTTGAAAAGCCTTTGTGATCTGGGATTTAAGACTGGATGAACGAGTTGATTTGGTTTGTGCAATTGAAACCAGGTTGAGCTAAACCAACTGGGGGATGGGTTTAAGCCAATTTGACCCATTCTTGCCCCCTCCCTTCCCCCCATAAAAGCAATACTGAGCAGGCCGTGAGGTGACATTGCAGGGAATTATTGGGATGAAACACAATATTCCTTTTACAGAAACTCGTAAGGGAGAAGAATAAAGAAACAAGTGAAACAAAAATCAATCCTGGAAAAAAGGAAAGCATGAGAAAAAAATTCAGAATAACTCTGCCACGAGTCTGCTTCAAGTAAGAGGGAAACTGACAGGCTTTCTGTCAAAGATTCTGTTGTTATTATAACCTACAACAATGCTTCTTAACCTTAGTAAGTTTAAAATGTGTCTGGGGAATTCTGGGAGTTGAAGTCCACACAATTTAAAGTCGCTAAGATTGAGAAACACTGCCCTTCAACAATAAAGTAGCATTCCTGCACTCCTTGCTGTCTCTTTTTCCTGACCTGGTATAATTTAAATGGCTGACAATTATCATGCATCCATTTTCCTGGCTAAAGGCAATAATAAAACTGAAATTGAATCATGCCTTCTTCCTCTTACTATATTGCAGCTCTTTTATTGTAGTTCTCTGCTTAGCATTTTCTTTTTTTCTTTTTTCTTTTTAAAACAAGTTTTATTAATTTTCAAAACACACAAATCATCATTATCCATTACATGTTTAAACCTTTTTCCATTATAAATTTAACAAGTCAGATAAACTATAATTCTGTTTTAAACCATTTCCATATAAACATACAAAAACCTCTTGTCCAATTTCTCTTTACTTCTCTTTACTCTTATTCAATTTCATTATTATTATTTCATCTATTTCTTTCTGACTTAGTTACCATTATTCTCATTCTATATTTCTGCAAGGTTTTATTAATTCTCCCAAAAAAAAAAAAAAAACATATACACACAACACATAAAACATAAAAAAAATCTTTTTGGAAAGTAACTTGGACCCAGGTATCTCTCTCTTCATGGACTTCAATTATATTCATGCTCATCTTACATATCATTACTTATTTTATTTACCATTCTAAGCTTTCTATATTAACTTCTCCACATATTTCACTCTTCTTAATTCTATCTTAATTAATCATCTTAATTTGAGTCATTATATTTGTATCTTTTGTCCATTCTTTATTGTCCCTTTGTCTCGTTCCTTATAAAAAAAAAAGAAGTTTCTCCTGAAATCACTAATCAGAGTATGATGCCTTTCTATCTCCCCCCTAAATTAATCAAATTAACCTTTAAAATAACGCCTAATACCCAATCCGATTTTGCTTGGTACATTCTATCTAAATAGTACATCCAGAGTAATTAAATACATAGTTAAACAATAAATCTAAATATTAAAAACAAATACTATAATAGAAATTTTACAATAACATCAATACCATAATCTTATTAAACTCTTTAATTAAAACTCAATATTCTAAACCTCCCATCATATTATTAAATTTTAAAACCAATCATTATTAAACATTTCAACATTTTAATCTCTTATCAACTCTTAAACCATTTAAGTTTTCTATTTCTAATACCATACTACAATATCATCTTATGTACCTTGCAAAATCTTTTTGAAGAAATTATACTTTATCCTTTATCCCTAAAAAAGATTCCTTTTTCCCATTTAATTTCAAAACTTTGTAGCTTTTCTCCACCTTTTCCCTTTCTTTCTTCTCCCAACAAACCTTTCTACCCCCCTTCTTCTAGCCTCTGCCTTACTGGCTTCCCTTCTCTGTCGTGTTCCTTTTCCCTTTTGTTTACTATCATTATATTGATTTTGCACCTTATTTTTCCCTTTCTTAAGTGTTTTTTTAAATCTTAAGTCCTTTATTTCTCTTCCTTTCACTCTTCCTTCTTTCTTGGTCGAGTTCTGAAATTTAATAAAAATGGCTTCCTCTCCTTCTTCTTCTTCTGCTGTCTTCATCTGTTGTAATGTTTGTTGATAGTTAATAAGCGCCATTTCTAAAAAAAGGAAGGCTTCTTTCAAACCAGATTTACCATTTTTTTTTTGCTTGTTCATAATCTTTTCTCAGTTCCTCAATAGAAAGAGCCATTATAAATCTTTTCTTTTCCCCTTCTTTCTTCTTACAACAACCAGAATATTCCAAAGAAAAAATAAAACAGTCCCAAAGTTATCAATCAGTCCAAACCAAGGCAGAGTTCTCACTTTCTCCTCCTGGGGTAGTATCAATCAAAGAAAAAGAAAGTCCAAATCTGTTTCTTAAAATCTTATTGCAATATATTTTAGTCTTCAAATCCTTAAGGCATCTCCTCCAACAAAGTCTTAGCATACAATTTTTTTTTTTAATCCTCTCTCTTCCCACTCATCGCTTAAAGCCAGTTTTCACCTAAAAGAAATAGGTTTCTTAATATCCACTTATTTATTCCGTAGGAAAAGAGGGTAAGCTTTCCTTTCAGCACCACCAAACTGCCGCTTTTTTCCTCTTCTAGAAGGTATCATTCAGAAAATCATACTTTTCAGGAATTTTGTTAAATATGTCTTAGAGTCCTAGGAACCAAGAAAAACTTTCTCCTTTGAAAAACTTTCTCCACTTCCTCCTGCGCATTCTTACCCGGCTGCCAGCTTCTTTGTGGCGGCCATTACGGACCGCCGCTGCACCGTCTTGGGAAAAGGGGGTTCTGCCAGCCGGGGAGGGGGTCTGCAACACCCCCAAACCCCTCTCCGGATCCCCCTACCTTCAGCTGCCCCTGCAGGGCAGCCTAGCTCCGTACCCGTCCGGATCGGAGCCCCAGAAACGGCTAGCGCAGCAGGGATCGCGCAGCTTCGCGAATCCCTGCCGCTCGCGAAGCCGACAAACCGGAAGTCCCTGCTTAGCATTTTCTTGACAGTGTGCCATACAATTACGCATGCTTTGAAAATCATTGAAGAAAGTGCTCTGTACCACCTGCAAAACTTAACAACTTTTCAGGCACAAATCTGAAAAGAAGATGCTGCCACTTGGAGACAGGGAAGAAAAATCTTTCTTTAAGCCTGAAAAAAGGCTGCTTCAATGAATAGTAGAGAGGTGCTTTGTTAAGCTTGCAGGTGATCCAAAGCAATTTTTGTTTTCAAATTATTTTCAAAACACGCAGACTTACAGAGTGCACTTGGTAATTAATGGAACTTCCAGGCAGAATTGGGATTCTGTTAATGTACCACTCATTCCACTCCTCAACAATGTCCTTGCCTGGTGTTGTGATGATGATTCATCTCAAGAAAATAGTGTTGAATGATATAATCATTCATCTTGAAGCACTCTGATCTAAAACAGCTTAGGAGTTCCTGACTCCATAGCTGACACGTCTTAATAGCTGAAGCAGCTATAACAGTAAGAAACTTAGCTTAATCAACTTTCTACTCCAGCTAGATAATAGTTCCCTAATGATGCCCACATTACCTTAGCCAAAACCACTAAGTCTGAAAATTCCAGCAGTAGTCAAGGTCAGAGATAAACCTGAGTGAACTGACTGAACTCTTATTTCTGTTTTTACTTTTGAAAAAGTGATCGGATGTTCTTCTTCTCTAGTTATGCAAGATGCCCCCTACTACTAGCTTTGTAGCAGGAATACTGAAAAATAGTATTGGTGGAGGAAATCAATAAAGTGGGGCAGTTCATGCAGTGCAAACCAATGTTCCGTGAGTCTCTAGGTAGTATGCACCAAGTAAAGAAAATAAACAATAAAGTATTGTGGGAAGAAATATCCATCTGGTTCAGTTCCAATCTGGGAGAAAGACAATGGAAACATGGAGGCTGATTGGAAAGATGGTTTAATGATGAAGCAGGACCACTATTCTCAGTGGTGACTCAAGGCGGCTTACAACATATAAAACCATAATTTAAAACAATAAAACTTGTAAAATCAAATAAATTAATATGGTAAAATCACCCCCCACCTCACCCCCCCCCCGCCCGCAACAGCAAATTACACAAGCCATTTAATGGGCTCCATCCCACTCTGGATTCCCCAGGCCCACTGGCAGAAACAGGTCTTCAATGCCTTTGGAAGAGAATTAGAATGGGGGCCAGTCTAATCTCTGGGGGAATGACGTTCCAGAGGGAGGGAGCCACCATGGAGAAGGCCCTTCTTCTGGGTCCCATCAGGTGTATATCCCTCAAGAATGGGACCGCAATATTCTCTAACTCCCTGTTCTGATGGGTCGGGTAGATGTGAACCTTGGGTCACGAACGCTTCTTTTCATGACCAAATTGGGTGATGACCAAAAATTTTGGAAAATTGTTGCTTCTGATTGCGAATAGATTCTCGGGTGCCGATCAAATACAGCCATGGCGATTTTCCCTGCTGCAGTGATTTCCCCTTCTGCACCATTTTTTTGTCTGCTCATGTGCAGTCAGTCTTGCGACCAAGGTCTTGGAATGGATTAGAGTCATGACCCGAGGTTACGACCAAAGTCTTGGAATGGATTAGGGTCATGACCCGAGGTTTCACTGTACATGGTTCTGGTGCAGCTGACCAGATGGAGTTGAGAGTGGGTTTTTTTTTATATCTTCTCTTTGGCTTTGCACTTGAACTTCCTGTTCCTGTGCAAGAATATGTATTCTATTGACTATTGTCAAACTCCCTTGGGGCCATGTAGGGGTTATGTAGGAGTCATAGCTGGCTCTATAGGTTGTCTGAGCTCCCAGGTTTGGTTCAAGTTTGCTACTGAGATGATGCAATGAAGACGCTTGTGTTCTGAAAGAGTGTTGGGCAATTCCTATTATGGCTTAATGGCTTTGTCCTGGTTTGGATCTGAGTGAGGGCTATTTGCTTATGAATAGAGCTGCCTAGATACTTGGCTTCTTTCAATAAGCTCTTTATCTTTAAGACTGAGGGCTATTAAGAAAGGTGGGAGCTGCTTTCTGACTGAAAAAACATGTTTTCTCCTGTGGGGAAATATAATATTCTGCCTTTGTAAATATTTCACAAAACATTTCATTCTTCTAGGAGAGGGTGGATGCTAACTTGCTAACTTTCTACAGTATTTTATTAATAAAATGCCAGAGTTCTATAGATGTTAATAATACTTATCATCTCACTAGAACAGATGTAAGGAGCACACATTCTAAGTAGTAGCATGTACAGCAGAAGGAGTGAGCAGAATAAATACTCAGCCACAGATATATGAGTTAGCCTCTTATCCAGGCATCCTCTAACATAACTCAGTCTGTTGGGTATCTCTCCTCAGGTTTATTTCATAGCAATTGCTTCATGAATATTTGTGGTCTCAGAAGAATGTGACTCCACTCTGCCTCTTAGTCAGTAGGCTGGAAAATTAGTTTACATTATGTTGAGTTGAATTTAATAGGATGCAATGGCTTCTAGTTATGTATAATGATGTTTATTAGTCTTCCAGAAGGAATAGGCACCCATACTTTCCAGGATCTCTGAAATGAAACAAATCTCATGGAGGGAGAACAAGCAGCATCATTGCATCTTGAAAATATTGTCTGCCTGTTACAGGATAGACTCTTACAAAGAAGAATACTGAAAATAAATTTTAGGAAAAAAAATGGGAAAGACTTCAAACTTTAGTAAGACTGGGAGAGGTTGCCAAAAGAACACCATTAACTAAGTGTCTCAGTGTGGTTAATCAGATCAAATAAGAAATAATTTATGTTATTTATATTATTCCCACGATTTATCTCTATCTGGTATTTCCCAGACTGCTTATATTTAGAAATGCCTCTTCCTGAGAGAGATGGCTTTCATAAGACTCAGTAGACTAAAATACTCATCCAATCATTTACTTAGAGGATTAGCAATTTGTTAGTTTCATCATGCCTGAATAACAGGATTTGTCAACCAGAAGCTTCAGGATCACTTGAGGCCCTGCAAACCTTTTTAGTAGACATTTGAAAGCAAAATCTTGATTACTTGGGATTATTTTAATGTGGAAGTTGCAAAAAAAAAAAAAAAAAACCTTAAGTAAAATAATAATAAATATTAGGACTGGGAAAAATTTTCAGAAGGGGACTGTTAAACCCACTGCTTGAAGCACCTTCTCTTGTTGAAGGCTCAGCCTGGCTTCTGTTGAAGACCTGCCTGGACCTTGCATTCCTTTGCTTCAGTAACAATCCTGGAATTGCTATCTACGTGCACGCACATGCTCTGGAATGGTGTGAATGTCCAGAAGGAGGCCCTGCTGAGTTGTTAACAGGATATAACCCTAGCGTTGAACAAAGAGTTGAATTTAAATGTTTCTTATATCTTCAGAATGGGGGTTACAATGGTTAAAGATGCTGAGTTTGACAGCCTGAGTTTGAAACCCGAGAGCCTTGTGATGGACTGAGCTCCCATGACTTGCCCCAACTCTGGCCCACCTAGCACTTTGAAAGCAGGCAAATGTGAGCAGATAAATAGGTACCACTTTAGTAGGAAGATCACAGTGTTTTCTTTGCCTCGGCATATAGCCATGCTGGCCACATGACCATGGAAATGTCTTCAGACAACGCTCGCTCCCTTGTCTAAGAAATGGAGATGAGCACCACCCTTAGAGGGAAGCTTTTGTTTTTACTTTACCTTCTTCAGAGTTGAAGAAGTGTCTTGGATGAGAAGCAATACGTCCTCAAAGAAAAACCAGAAAGTCCAGTTGCCTTTTAAAAAAGCACCTTTGGGACTTTTACCTTTATATTCTCAGAAGATATCAGAAGTCATTTTGGCATTGCCAAATGCCCAAAATGCAGTCACATGGTTACAGGGGGAGGGGAAACTCAAAACTTTGAATCCAGGTCATACGACCCCTTTTCCAGGGTCCATCATAAGTTTGAATAATCACTAAGTGACTCATCATAAGTCTAGGACTACTTCCTCTGGAAAGCCTTATGCAACCCCAAGAGATTCAAAAACAAGAAACAGTTTTCCAGTATTTAAAATAAGAAATATATGGGATTTCTATTGTAAGCCTTTAAAACAATTTTTGGAAAATAAAATAGAATCCAAAGATTACTCCCCCCAACCAACACCACCAACACCCCCCTCCCCCCAAAAAAAACCACTACAACCCCCCCACACACACACACAAAGGAAAAACATAAAATTCTGGTCCCATTCCCTTTACATTATTTTTAAAGAATTGTTTTAGAGGTTGTAATTTGCAGTATAACCATTGTTTGTACATAACAGAACATGTATTATTTTAACAGACTGAAAAACACTAGTAAATGTTTAAAATAAATATAAGAACTATGTGTCAGAGTAAAATTAATAAGTAAAATTATAGCCTATAATAATTTCAAGATCTATTACTAAAAATCTGATCTGCTTTTGATATCCTGTGAAATTAGACCACAGACTCTGAACCTAGAGGAACATAAATTTTAATGCAGAACAAATCCATATCATAAGCTGTAATTTAGAAACAATTTTCAGTTTGAACTGAATTCTATGTCAGGTTTGCTGTTATAATATGAAGCTATTCTAGAGGTTGAAGCACATTCCCTCAACTCAGCCATTCTTTTATTAAAAGAATCAAATAACTTTTGTATTATTACTTAATTACAGCCTTCAAAATGTTAAACATTGTATATCCCCGGCTGCCATAGGGTTACCCATTCTTGCTTTAGGAAGTGAAGATATAATAACTAGCCATTGACATACATCAAGATCATGTCACAATAATATATTTTGACATATTCTGGAATATGAACTCTATCAGGAAGCAGAGACTGAATTTTTCACCAGAATATGGGAACCACATCATAATCCCCATTCCATCATGAAATTCCCCAGTCAAATTAATTGAGTGGTACACATAGTCATTTTTTTCATATGGCATGGTGACTGCATTCAGTGTAGTCCTTAACAAGGCAGGTTATACACAAACTCATATTTATCAATTATTGTAACAATGAGCAAAATATAGTGACATCATGCTGACAAAAGGGATGTTGTTTTACTGGAAGCACTGTGGCAAAAATGAAACTCTGAGGTTTCATTACATAAGGTTTATGGAACCTTATTCCTTCAGAAAGCTAATTAGTGTCCTAGTGTTTGAATCAAACATGATTTTACTGCCATCTTTTGGAAAACAGATACACAGCAGAGGAACTGGCAGGGATTAAATGGACTGAACTGGAAGGGATTAAATATCTAATTCCACAATGATGACAAATGAGAAAATGCTGATGGCTAGAACAATAGAGGGAAAAGATTAAGGTCACTGTGATGATTAAGGCAGAAATTCTGCAGGAACAATTAGAGCTAAGAAACATGATTCCTATCCTCTGCTGTATTGCAGCAATAGCCTTGATTAACATTAATAGATTTCTTTGCTAAAGTAACGACAAAACTTTTATAAGAAATACACAAAAAATAAAACCATTTTTATAAAACCCAGATGCAGTTGTAAAATCAGCTAGAATTCTGTGTAGTATTTTGTTAATTTCTTTGGGACTTTTTTTTTTAAATGAGAATTTTGTTCGGGGACAAATAATAGTTGAGAATAATTTTTGGAATGAAAACACTCATTGTTCCTGCCAGAATTCTTATTCCTGTGCAAAGAATACCAACCCACTTTGTGGTCAGAGATTCTCAGCTTTAAAAAAGAGCCTGAGGCTCTTTCTCTCAGTCTGGTTTGGAAACTCAGCTATGCTCATCTGGATTCTGAGCATGAACCAGAAAAAATAAATAAATCAAAGGCCATATTCCTGTTAACTACCATGGGGCCAAAAGAGGATTGACTTTTAAAAACCTGTAAATGAACAGATATGCTAAACGCCCTAGAAATCCATGTAGGAGATTCAGAACGACTGTTGGAGCTATATCTATTTCTTAACATTTGAATCATGTTTCAGCTTTTGACTAGAATAGAATATCTGTAGGCAGGTTTGACTGCTATTAAGAGATGACGAATAAGACCTTTTACAGATCATTGTCAACTTGCAACTATTTGTTTAGCAACTGCTTGAAGTTATATCACTGAAAAACATGGCCTACAATTGGTTCAAGTCTATGACAATTCACCACGGCCAACTTGCCATGGCCAACTCACCAAGACTAACTTTCCCCAGCCAATTCGCCACGGCTATCTTGCTGCAGGAAAACTTGCTGCGGGAAAAGAGTTACACTAATATCAAAGAAATGGCGGAATAGAATCATTAAGCAAAGGATGCAAAAGGAAAGACAGGATGAAATGTGAATGGCAAAAATTAAAATAATTTTTATTGATTTTAAATAATTAAATAGAATTGTTAAACAGTCCCACAGCAAGTTGCACCAGGGCAAGTTGGCCATGGCAAGTTTGTCCTATGGTGAGTTGGTTGTGATGAGTTGGCTGCGGCGAATTGGCACTGGTGAGTTGGCCATAGTGTGTTGGCCAGGGTGAGTTAGA
Organism: Notechis scutatus; assembly: GCF_049901735.1. NCBI lineage: Eukaryota > Metazoa > Chordata > Lepidosauria > Squamata > Elapidae > Notechis > Notechis scutatus. Next base: position 41,784,747 of record NC_142010.1, read on the forward strand.
TCTAATTGTTGAGTTGGCTGCAGCAAGTTGACTATAGCAAGTTGTCCCACTCCCAATTGGTCATCACACCTACAACCATGGCCATGTAATCATAATTTGGATGCTTGGCAAAGGGATGTATTTATAATGGTTGCAGCTTGTGATTGCCATCTGTGACCAGCTGGCTTATGACAAGGAAAGTCAAGGGGAGAAGCCAGATTCACTTAATGACAGCATGATTCATGCTGAACAACTGTGGCAATAAAAAAAGGTTGCAAAATTAGGCACAGCTTACTTAACAACCATCTTGCTTAGCAATGGAAATTCTGGTCCCAAAGTTGGTCATAAATCGAGTGCAGAATGCAGACCAGAGGACTGCAAACAACAGATAGTCCTTGACTTATGAGGACAATTGAGCTCACAATTTCTGTTGCTAAGTGAGATATTTGTTAAGTGAGTTTTGCCCCATTTTACAACCTTTCTTGACACATTTATTAAGTGAATCACTGCAGTTGTTCAGTTGATAACATGATTGTTAAGTGAATCTGGCTTCCCCATTGACTTTGCATGTCAAAAGTTTAAAAAAAATTGATCACGTGACCCCGGGATGCTTCAACCATCATAAACATGAGTCAGTTGCCAAGCATCTGAATTTTGATCATATAACAATCATAAGTCACTTTGAAAAATGTCCATAAGTCATTTTTTTCCAGTGCTGTTGTAACTTGGAACGAACACTAAATGAACTGTTGTATATCGAAGACTACGTATACATTCTGATGGTAGAAAAGAAGCATCAATATTACTGTTTGTTTCAAACAACATATGGAAATATAAGCTCTTGTTCTTTTTTTGCCCTCCTCCCAAAAGATTTTGCCTGCCAAGGAGTTTTGATCAACAACTGATGATAGCATGTTCTCTCATTATTGAGTGTCCCACACGTTTCCCCCATCAAATAGATCAGGATTAAGGTTATCAATCCATGGTGGACAAATTGATGCAATTTGCTCTGCAAATGGATGTACTCATGCTGCCATCATAACATGAATATTGCACCGATAGGAGGGGTAGAATTCAACCACCCAGGCCCACCTCAGGAGAGGGGGTAGAGATGATTTGAATTGGTTAAAAAATCACCCCTGGTTGCTCTGGGTTGCAATTACTATTATACCAAGCCACGCCCACAGCTACGCCCACAGAGCCAGTAGGGAAAAATTTTGAATTTCACCCCTGACCCATAGATTCTGCCTGCAGTAGACCAAAACAAGAACAAAAGTCAAAATTGCAGGAATCCTACAGTGAACAGTATCTGTAACAAATTCTGGGCAAAGAATTATAGCTTTTTATGCAAATGAAAAGTTAGTGACAAAGAATAATTATGCAGCGCACTTCCTGAAGATAGTACAGCTGACTGTGAGGGATGGAGGGAGGGGAGAAGCATAAATAATATTTAACTAGGTCATACATCTGTATCTTACAGTACTTTAGGCTGCCAAGTATAACATCTGACTCCGGTCCTGAAACATTTTAGTGCCTATCTTTTATAGGTCACCCACCCTCCCTTAACAGCCAACTTGCAACTTGCTAATTTTATGAAGTTGTGTCATTAAATTCATATTAAGATCTTGCTAAAATTAGCATGGCGCTGTGCCTGCAGTAAAGACTTTACTTAGCTTTCTTGAAATGATCTAATCAGCAAAGGAACCTGGGAATTGGGGGCCTTGCAAACCTCCTTCCTTATTTTGTTATGAATGATGAATGGCTAAACTATACAGAGTTCATTACTATTTATTTTTATTTATTTATTTATTTATTTGATTTGCCAATTGTTTACAAGATAATAAGTATAAATGTATACATAGTTGTGAATACATGAAATGGTTACATATAAGAAAAATAAAAGAATAAGAGAAACAATAGGACAGGGACGGTAGGCACGTTGGTGCGCTTTATGCACGCCCCCTACAGACCTCTTAGGAAAGGGGTGAGGTCAATAGTAGACAGTCTAAGGTTAAAGTTTTTGGGGTTTGGGGAAGAAACTACAGAGTCGGGTAGAGTATTCCAGACATTGACCACTCTATTGCTGAAGTCGTATTTCCTGCAATCAAGTTTGGTGCGGTTTACTTTGAGTTTGTATCTATTGTGTGCTCTTGTGTTGTTATGGTTGAAGCTGAAGTATTCATTGACAGGTAGGACATTGCAATGTATGATTTTGTATACCATGAACTTAAGTCAGACCGAAGACGGCGTAATTCAAGGTTTTCTAGTTCTAGAATTTCAAGTCTGGTGGCATAAGGTATTCTACAGCGGTAAAGGAGTGGAGAACTCTTCTTGTGAAATATTTCTGGACTTTCTCAATTGTGCTAATATCAGATACGTAGTGTGGGTTCCAGACTGATGAACTGTATTCGAGTATTGGTCTAGCAAATGTTTTGTATGCTCTGGTTAGTAGTGTGATATTACCAGAGAAAAAGCTACGTGAGGATTAGGTTAACAACTCTTAATGCCTTTTTGGCTATGTAGTTGCAGTGGGCTCTAGCACTTAGATCATTAGAGGTGAGTATTCCGAGGTCCTTTACAGAGCTTGGGTCATCAACAAGATCTTGACTATTCAGCTTGTATTTTATTTTCTGATTTTTTTGCCAATATGTAAGACAGAGCATTTATTTGTTGAGATTTGAAGTTGCCATTTGTTTGACCATTCGGATACATAGTCAAGATCTTTTGTAGGGTAGCAGTATTGTCTGTGGTATTGAACAGCTTTACATCATCAGCGAAGAGAACGCAATTGCTCTTAATATGATCACAGAGGTCGTTTATGTAGAGTATGAAGAGAGTTGGTCCTAGAACACTGCCTTGGGGAACACCACTATTGACAGGTACTGGATTTGATAGGACGCTCCCGATTTTGACCATTTGTTGTCTGTTTGACAGGAATGCTTCTATCCAGTTATTCAGTTGTCCAGAGATACCATAGGATTTTATTTTTAGGAGTAGTTTGTCGTGTACCACTGAATCAAAGGCTTTACAGAAGTCTATGTAGATTGCGTCTATTGTTTTGCCCTGGTCGAGTTGTGTCGTCCATATGTTTTTGCAGTGTAAGAGTTGCAGATTACAGGATAGTTTTTCCTGAAACCAAATTGTTTATTGGAGAGTAGGTTATTTGTCTCTAAGTGAAGGATGATGGATTGGTTAATAATTGATTCCATGACTTTACAGGTGACGCAGCATAAGGAGATTGGCCTGTAGTTTTCAACTAGGCTTGGGTCTCCCTTTTTGAAGATGGGGATGACTGTGGCTTGTGACCATAGGTTAGGCAAGGAGCTGGTTCTGAAAGATTTTTCAAAGATTATGCTTAGAGGTTTGGCTATGGCAGTGGATAGCTTTCTTAAGAAGTAGGCACATATTCCATCCGGTCCAATAGATAGAGATGGTTTTAGGTTGCGTATTGCTTTTTCAACATTGTCTTCTGTGAAATCGATATGTATTAGATCATTGTTGTTATCTGTGATACGGCTAGGAAATATTGGGCATGATCCATTGCTGTTTACAAATACTGAGCCGAAGAATACTAAATCAGAACATGAGTAAGTCAGAGCGCTGTCTGGGGACATTCTGGGGTAAGAAGCAGTCAGCTACTTTGCCTTATCTAGAGAACTAATAACATGGCAATATCCAGCATTTGAGAGTGTTTCTCAATGCAGGTAAAAGAAAAAGAAAAGAAAATCTATAGCTGGCAATTTTCCCTGCCTATCTCTGCAGTGAGAGTGTCTTCTAGAGACAGAAGAATAAGAACTGAACACAAGGCATGCCAGCCTCAGAACAGCACAGATGTGTTTGTAGGTTTCCACTAATCTATGTTATATGTATATATTAAACATCTAACATTTATAATTCATAAGAATAATGAACTCTGAATAACTGTAGTTTCATAGAAACACAAATATACATTCTTCACCCGCTACATAAACCTAAGTAATGCAGTTTTTATAATAGAAAAACTCCATTCAGCAGTGAAACTGGAAAGCTTGTAGGATTTACCACAGGGGTTCCAATGCAAATACATGAGTTCTGACATTTAAATAATTATACATTGCTCCCTTTGTCATCTGCTCCACTTTCCCCGAAGAGCAACCACAATCTTTCCCATATTTTGCATCCTGGCTGACTGACAAGACGAGACCTTTCCTTATGGCTCATGAAGACAGAAACTGGACCGATAGTCGGATCTTATGTCAGTGATTACAGAATCGTTAATTTCTGGCAGTTAAGGGGCTGCCACAAAGAAGAAGAGGTCAACTTATTTTCCAAAGTACCTGAAGGCAGGATAAGAAGTGATGGATGGAAACTAATCAATGACAGAAGCAACTAATGAGAAATTTCTTGAGAATTAGAACAATTAATCAGTGAAATCACTTGCTTCCTGAAGTTGTGAATGCTCCAACACTGGAGGCTTTAAAGAAGAGATTGGATAACCATTTGTCTGAAGTGGTGTAGGGTTTCTAGCTTGAGCAGGGGGTTGGATCCCTTCCAACTCTGTTATTCTGTTATTTGCTATTTAGTTTCCTTCATGCTAAATTAGGGGCCATGATTCAAGCCTTTTTATTACATAAAAAGTTATGCCCTCTTACAAAGAGGAAGTCATGGGGCTGCTAGCCTGATAGGCTACCTTGTTCTGCCTGATGGAGTATCAGCCTGGTTCTTGATGGAAATTAGATACCAGTAGGGAGAGAATTCTCTATTTCTCAACAGTCCCTGTCGGGAAGGAGATGTTAGTAGATATCAATGTAGATTTATTTGTTTATATGTTAATTCATCTTTAATTTTAGTCAGTTCAAGGAAATATACACATCTAAGGCTCTTGTCTCCTGTCTTCTCCACAACAAACCTGTGACATGGGATGGGCTGAGACAGAGGGAGAGAAGGCCCAAATTCACCCAGCCAGCTTTCACTCCTAAGGGAAGATTAAAACTCAGTCTTCCAATTTGTAGCCATCACCTTAGCTCCTACTAAGATAGAGGTGAACCTTTTTTCTTGCACAATTGCCCTATTGTTGTTTAATTTACTGAAAACTGACAAAGCCAATGAATTAAATCTACCAGTGTTGTCTTCCAGAAATATAACTGACATTCTGTAAGTATTTTTTAAAAGCTCATTGAAGGGAAAGGGGCAGGCAGGGAAGAGAAGACCAACGTGAGGATTAGAGTCTTGTAGACAACTTTTAATATGTGTTTTTCCATAGTCCATAAATCCGATTATTTTCAACACCGTGGCAATGCCCTTCGACATTGTATTATTACCTTAGTAACTATGGTAAGAACAAAGGATTTACTTCAGGATTAATAAAGAATGACTTAGAATGCACTGTTTAAATAAATGACAATAAAAATCTAAGTGGTCCAGTAACCAGAGCATTAAAAAAAATCTCAAAATCAATTTATTCCCAGCCCAACCCAATTCGCATGTTTAGGATGAGGAAGGTATATTGGGAATGTTCACTGCCTTGAGTTATGAAGTAATAAAGGCAAGATAAAGATCTAATAAATTAACCAATCAATAAAGTTTTCAATATTAACATAAATAAAGCTAATTTTAAATATTTGTTTTTTAAAAAATGCACAAGCCTAACTGCTAGCCTATCTGTTCAAAAAATGCTATGAAAGGAATGTGACATACCAATTTAATCAATAAATATTCTTCCCCTTGTCTTAAGGGAGGTGATCAGACTACATCTCTTTAAGGCAGAGGTACAAATCAGACCACGCAACTCTGAGTGATCACTAGACGGCAGAAAAGAATTACTGTAGTAATTTTTCTACAGTATCTCTACATCTTTTTGTAGTCCATATCTAAGATACTTAAAGATGTCTTCCCAAGTGCTATTTATTTTATATCTATTTATTTTGAAATACAAAAAACATGAATCTGAAACAATCTTTTTCTTTTTCTACAATATTTATACTTGGTTAATCAAACAATGGCTTGAACAACGTATCAGCTACTTCTAAAGTGAGTGTTCACATTTTGCTGCTTGGGTCTGCCCAGTGAAATTGTCAATTTGCCATCTCCTCAAAGAACCACACTTTCACACCTCCAGAAGGTGTCAGAAACGTCTTCTGCAAATCCTTTCATTTCAAAACCATTTTGTGAAGTGATAAGGGAAAACAGAAAAGATGTAGATGTTACAGGGCTAGGTTTACTTTCATGGTCTAAACCAGGACTGTGATTTTTTTTTTCTGGAATAAACTCCATACTTATGGGGAGAATGAGAATAAAACCTAATTTAATGTATAGATTTAATGTATAAATAAATATAATTAAAATGATGCATCGTTAATGTGATTATTTTCCATTCATCAACATTTTCTTCTTCTTTCACATTACACATTATAATTTGAAAACAACTTTTGGAAATCCCAGTGGCAGCCTCATAGGCTTTGAAAATTCCTTCAACTTCATAGTTTCTAATTTTGCATTTCTGTCCTAAATTTTTAGTAATTTTACATTTGCTTGTCAAAATATCAGAAAAAGTGGATTTCAAAATTGTGTTTTAATGTATTATATTTCATGAAGCTCCCTTGGAATCAATACATGTCTCTATCAATTTTAACTAATATTCATATCTTGTTACCCAGAATGATGCAGTTCTTATTTGTAGAGAAAGTAAACTTTATCAGAGAAGAAGAAAATCCATGCATGCACTTTTATTTTGAATAATAGGTTGAGTTGAAGAAACTAGAAGTTTTCCTGTGTATCAGTTGTAAATTTATGGATGATGCTTTTATGTTTTATGTTATATGTGTTTTGTTCGTTGTTAAAATCAAAACTTTTTTTCAAAAAAAAAAAAAAAGAAACTAGAAGTTTTCCTAATATATAAATTTCATATGTTAATATCAGCACAAAGTCTAGGTAGACCCACAAGTGGAAAACTTAAAACATATCCCACATTGGACATACTTGATATGATGAAGGGGATTATAGAATAGAATAGAATAGAATAGAATAGAATAGAATAGAATAGAATAGAATAGAATACTTTTATTGGCCAAGTGTGAATACTCAGTATACATAAAGAAAAGATACATTCATTAAGAATCAAGAATCATAACATACAACATGACAATTATGTCATCTTACAAAAGCTTATATGATAGTAAATAGAATAGAATAAAATAACAGAGTTGGAAGTGATCTTGTAACAGGGGTGGGATTCTACCAGTTCGCTAGAACCGGTTGTTAACATTCTAAGCAGTTTGGAGAACCGGTTGTTAGAAGAAATTACTGGTCTAATCCTGTAAGGAAGGCAGGAAGGAAACATTCTGGTGTTGCTTACAGAAACTGCCTCTCCCTTAACCCTTATTACATTCTTGGCAGGACTAGACTTCCTGTCTCAGGAACGTCTCTGGAGTTTTTTTCCCCCTCCTTTGCTGGTACTTTGCTTATGTGGAGTGACCATTCAAAGTTACAATGGCACTGAAAAAAGTGATTTATGACCGTTTTTCACACTTACGACTGTTGCAGCATCCCCACGGTCATGAGAGGCCAGGCGAGGAGATGCGTGCCTCAATGTGAGTGATATTGAGTTGGCCATGCCCAGCCAATAACATGACCACCAAGCCATGCACACCAACTAAGCCATGCCCACAGAACCGGTTGTTAAAAATTTTGAATCCCACCCCTGCCTTATAAGTCATCTAGTCCAACCCCCTGCTCAAGCAGAAGACTATACAATTTCTGACAGATGGCTGTCCAGTCTTTTCTTGAAAGCTTCCAGTGATGAAGCACCCACAACTTCTGAAGGCAACTTCTGTTCCACTGGTTGATTGTTCTCATTGCAGAAAATTTATCCTTATTTCTAGGTTGAATCACGATCAGTTTCCATCCATTATCCTTGTCTGGCCTTTAGAGCCTTTGAAAAATAGGTTGAACTTGACCCCTTCCTCTCTGTTATAGCCTCTCAAATATTGGAACACTGCTATCATATCACCCCTGATATATTAGTCTTTATCACAAGAAAAAGTATCCACCCTATTTTTGGTTACCTTTAACAAAAACTTCAAAGGATGACACTGGAAGTTTAACTAAATCTATTTAGCCAAGGTGATTTCATTTTCATTTAAAATTGAGATTAGTTTCAATCTGACAATAGATATTCTTCTTGAGGTGTTAATTAAAGTAATTTTTCATGTTAACTAATTGATATAACTATTTCAGCAGTACATAATGAGGTTGGAATGTATCCAAGGGGTTGCATTAGGATTCCAGGAGTCAGCACCATGTCTACCTCTCTTTCTCAGTTATGAGAAGCAGTGGTGACCTTGGTTTTTTTGACATTGTTACATTTTATAGATTTGATGGTTCTTCCACCTCTAATGTACTTCATTAGGGCTGCACATCTCCTCTCAGTAAACCATAGGGTGCCTCAATTGTTTGTCAGGGCTTTGAAAATGATCTTTGACTGCTCATCAAAGAAAAATCCAGCCACTGATAATGAGCTTGGCCTTATAACAGGGGGGTCCACTGAGAAGCCAGTGGCTGTTTCTTTCACAGAAAATGTGTCATTCATAAAATGAGCAGCTATTGTGTGTTTACATATACTTGGCAAAAAGTACGAAAAATAACAAATAGATTGGTGGCAATTTACTTTGTGACTAAATTAATGGTCAGTATGAATTACATTTTTAAAGTACACCAAGCATTTTCCTCCAGCTGTCTTAGTAGCAAGATAAGGAATCTTTTGAAATAGAAACATGAAACACCAAAAATCTAATAAAAGATACTTTCTACCTTTTGTGTCCCTTTTTCCCATTTTTGATTTTTCATTTATTCATTCACTCATTCATTCATTTGTCCATTCATTTATTTATTATCTTGCCTTTATTACTTTTAGAAATAACTCAAGCAAGCAAACATATTCAATACACCTTCCTCCTATTGTTTTCCTCATAATAATAACCCTGTGAGATGAGTTGGGCTGAGTGAGTAACTGGCCCAAAGTCACCCAGCCAACTTTCATGACTAAGGTGGGACTTAAACGGTTTCCTGCTTTCTAGCCTGGTGCCTTAACCACTAGACCAAACTCGCTCTTTTCATGAAAACTTGGCTGTTTCCTTTAAGCGGGTATGAGGACTGCTTATTAAACTTATTAAACAGGTTTTATGTTCCATGTTATTGTATTTTTTTTCCTGTCGTTTACAAAAAAAAACCCACCTTGATTCTTGGGCATTATATAAAGTGTTGTAATTAATTAATAAATACATGAAAATCTCACTTTTCATCTTTAGGTTTGTAAAGACCAAAAGCATACTATATCCAGTACAGGTTACAGGACAAAGGTGTAACTTGCTGATCAAGAAGTGTACATGATTGCACACACTGTTGCATGCTCTAACAGCAGTTGCTTATAAATGTTCTTTTAAGGGTAGCTCCACATGAAGTGTGTGGTAATTGGGGAGGTGATGAAAACATGATTGACTATGAGCAGAGCCTCCCCACTAGCACAAAACACAAACTTGTACAAAGGTCCTCCTGACCTCAGCTACAATCTGCTCCTCAAACAGGAGGAAATCCAAATTGCATACTCAACTTACAACCAGTGATTGTTCAAAGTTACAACTGCATTGAACAAGTGACTTATGGCTGTTTTTTACACTTACAGCAAGTCACATGATCACAATTCACAATTTGGCAACTGGTCTGTATTTTGTGATGGTTGCAGTGTACTGGGGGTCGTGTGATCACCTTTTGCAAACTTCTGAGAAGCAAAGTTAATGGGGAAGCCACATTCACTTAATAACCATGTTACTAACTTCATAATTCCAGTGATTCACTTAACAATTGTGGCAAAAGGTCCTAAAATGGAGCAAAAGTCACTTAACAATTGTCTTTCTTAGCAACAGAAATTTTGTGCTTGTGAGTCAAAGACTAAAATGGGTAGGCTCTTTTTGGGGTAGTGCAATGCCACCCAGAAGAGATGGGAAGTTCCCAGAAAGGGCGGGAGGGGTGTGTGTGTGAAATCACTCATATATTGTTTAACTGTAGTTTACTCAGTACAAGTACAATACACTATACAAGTACATGTAAATTACATAGCATATTGTGTGGTAACACTGGTTTAAATTGTAGCCCAGCACATTAGCCCCCACGAGAGATAATTCATGAAATGTCATTTTAATGTATACCAATTAGTGTACATTCAAAGTGACAATAAGGTTTCTGATTCTATTCTATTCGTGTTTTTACCAATGTAGTTGTCTATAGTACTACACCCTTAACCCCAGTTTAAAAACTTTTTACAGAAATGAAGGCAAACTTTTTACAAGCTACAATAGCCTTGTTCACCCACTACACAAAACCAGGGCTACTTCGAAAAAGCTAGAAGGCAGCAAAGAGATAATGAAAGCTTTGATAGCTGTACTAGGCCAAAATCAAATTATGAGTTAGTGCAACATGAGTCGTATATTTGTTTTAAAAAGTAGCATGGCATTTCGGAACAACAAATCTGAAGCAGTTTCACTTATCTCTAACACATGCAAACAAAATCTAACAACGACCGATCGCGTTTCTAGTCGACGTGTATTTCCCCATCAAGCTTTTTAAAATCAATATTCAAATAATTATTGAAATGGACAAGTGTAGCAATGCCTGAAAAATGCGTAGAAATTAAGCTGTGAGTGGGGTTGGACCCTTTAGGGTATTTTCCTCCTTTTCCCACGATAAGCGCGACAGTTTGCTCCGCAGAAGACAACCCGATATTGAGGGTGAGGAAAACCAAGTATTTCTAGCTAAAACCCCGTCTTCTTTCACATTAATCTTTTCCAGCAAAAGGAAGGGAGGTAAAGTGTCAGACGAAACCCTGAAGCAACGTACTCTGCACTACTCTATTCAATTGGTCCTGAAGAGACCGGGGGACGGTCCCAAAATTCTTCCCTTTTTGCCATTGGCTGAAGCTCGGTGTTGGTAAAACGAAACTCGGCAGGGCAGCCAATCCCGGCAGAAAGGGCGGGGCAAAGGAAGGCCGAAGGGACTGTTGTTTTCCCCGTAATTGGAGACGGATTATGGATGTGAGTTGCGGGCTGGAGCCTCTGCCGGTGTCCGTGTGGCCGCGGCTGGAGGAACTCCCGACTTTCCAGGTGAGAGAGGAGAAGGAGAAGAAGGGACTGAGCAGCAGCCTGCGGGCAGGGACCGATAGGAAGTTATGTTTTGTACGGACCCGCCGTTGGAAATGTAGCGCTTTTTTAAAACTGCGGCTGTTGCATCGAAAGGGACGCTGGGAATTAGAGTTTTCTGTGGAGCGGTTGTTTATCTGCAGCGGAAGCCTAAAACTTCCGAAAACTACAAGGCCTAGAATTCAGTGCTCGTGGGGCGGGGCCATAGAATGCAACGAATTGCGTGAACGGCGCTTTTGACGCACCTGCGAGAGTAAATCCCAAAGATTTTTTTTTCTTCTTCAAGAGGTTAGTGGACTTTCTGGTTTTTCCTTTGAAGACGTTTCGCTTCTCATCCTAGAAGCTTCTTCAGCTCTGGTTGGATGGTGGGGAATGGAAGGATTTATACTTTATAGCTTCTTGGATGAGAAGCGAGACGTCTTCAAAGAAAAACAAAGAAAGATCACTTGCTTCTTGAAAAAGCACTTTTGGGACAACCATAACTCTCGTGTGTGTGTGTGTGTAGAGAATATATATTCTTTCACATCTTTAGTGATCACTATCTTTCAAATAATGATCCGTATGACGAACAGAAAGAAAAAGGATGTCTGAAGACAAAGACATCGAAGAAATTAAGAGTTTGTCCTTATTATATATTGCAATGAGTTAACTGGTTTTCACATTAGAAATGCATACGGTTTGAAAAACCAGCACTTGGCAAAAAACTATCTTCAAAAAAAAGTAATAAAACTACCAATTGATAAGGTGGTTCTGAAACAACATAAGCTTGATCCTGATAGATGAATCAAACTCCATTAATATAAGTAGATTTCATATGTTTATTGGTCAAGAATAAATTAAGTTACATGTATCTATACAGCATAGGTTATTTTTTTCTTGGATTAAAATATTTTTAAAGTGTTTGAAAACACTTTTTTAAAAAGTATACATTAAAAATAATTACCTCAATTTTAATCCTTAAAGGTGCAGTTCAATTCCATTCTTCAGTTTTGACAATGAGGAATAGCTTTTCCTGCACTGCTTTGCAAATAGTTTATTGATTAGATCCATGAATTGCTTTTTTGTAGAGTGTTAAAGGCCAAGTGTATAGTGCAATCTCCTATTTTTCTCCCACAACAACCCTGTTGAGGTATTAGGGTTGAGAGTTAGTGACTGGTCCAACCAGTTTCATACCTATGTCACCCAATTTCATGCTAGAACTCATTGTTTCCTGGTTTCTAGCCTGATGCCTTAACTACCAGACCAAACTGGGTTTTTTTTAATGGTTATATGAGGGGCATAAATTGAAAATATGGCTTTCATTATATCTCTAGTTTAATATATACTTTTAATGCAGATGATAAACTTTATACTACCCTTTGTGAAAAAAGTCAATTTTGCTTTCCTTCGAGTTAGCATAAGCTGAGGAATCTGTAACATCCATTAGAAGTCACTCTTGTTCTGGCAAAAGTATTGTATGCTGTTACTTCAAGAAATGCTTTTTTTTTTTAAGGTCACTGCAAGTTTCTATTTACTGAAATAAATACTGTACAAAGTATTTTAACATACTTTAGGCATGAAGCTAATTGAGTGACTTTGGGGCAGTTACTCTTAGTCCTTGAAAGCAGGCAATGGCAAACCACTTCTTGCCAAGAAAACTGCCTGAACTAGGCCAGGCAGGAGTCAGCATTGACTTGAAGGCGCTTCCGCCCCCCCTCCCCCTTCCTGCCCATGGATCCATTTTCTATGTAAGCTGAAAAACATTTAGGCTTCCCTTATTGTCACAACATAGACCTTATGCAGATGTTTACATGTGTTGGGTTGGACTCTTATCTTTCTGTAGTGCTACTTCAGGTGTGTTTTCTGATGTTTCATCTACCAGAGCTCATTTGTGCATCAAGATAACCCCTAGGGTTGATGTATAAGAGAGAGGACTATCTACCGTAGTTTCTCACATAATAAGGCCGGGCCTTATTTTTGAGCCCGAAAAAACGGCTAGGCCGTCTTTCGAGGGGTAACTTAATTTCCCCCTTTCATCCTCATCTAGAGCGCCCGGGCAGCCTCGCCACCAGCTGCTCCTAAGGGCGATCATGGCGAAGCGCAGAGAGCTCCCTACTCCCACCAAACACCTTTGCTGCAGACCCAAGACCTTTGGCACCTGCCTCTGTTGCTTTCCCTTCTGCCCATTCCGCTGCCGTTTGAGTGCCGTGGAGCTGCTGCCGCCGTTTGGAGCTGCCTCTGCCGTTGGAGCTGCCTCTGCCGTTTGGAGCCGCCGCCGCCGCTTGAAGCTGCCGCTTCGCGTTTGGAGCACTACCGCTGTTTGAAGCACCACCGCCACTCCAAACACGGAAGCGGCAGCTCCAAACGTGACGGCGGCACTCCAAACGGTGGCGGCGGCTCCAAACGGCAGAGGCAGCTCCAAACACGAAGCGAGCCACCGCCGCCATTTGAGCTGCCGCCGCTGTTTGGAGTACCATTGGAGCTGCCTCTGCCGTTTGGAGCTGCCTCTGCCGTTGGAGCTGCTGCCGCCGTTTGGAGCCACCGCCGCTTTGAAGCTGCCGCTTCCGCGCTTGGAGCACTACCGCTGTTTGGAGCACCACCGCCACTCCAAACACGGCGGCAGCTCCAAACACGGAAGCAGCAGCTCCAAACGTGACGGCGGCACTCCAAACGGCGCCGGCAGCTCCAAACGGCAGAGGCAGCTCCAACACGGAAGCGGAGCCACCGCCGCCGTTTGAGTGCGCCGTCACGTTGAGCTGCTGCTTCCGTGTTTGGAGCTGCCGCCGTGTTTGGAGTGGCGGTGGTGCTCCAAACAGCGGTAGTGCTCAAACGCGAGCGGCAGCTTCAAACGGCAGAGGCAGCTCAAGCGGCAGAGGCAGCTCCAATGGTACTCCAAACAGCGGCGGCAGCTCCAAATGGCGGTGGTGGCTCCGCTTCCGTGTTTGGAGCTGCCTCTGCTGTTTGAGCTGCCGGCGCCGTTTGAGTGCCGCCGTCACGTTGGAGCTGCTGCTTCCGTGTTTGGAGCTGCCGCCGTGTTTGGAGTGGCGGTGGTGCTCCAAACAGCGGTAGTGCTCCAAACGCGGAAGCGGCAGCTTCAAACGGCGCCGGCGGCTCCAAACGGCGGCAGCAGCTCCAAACGGCAGAGGCAGCTCCAAACGGCGGCGGCGGCTCCAAATGGCAGAGGCAGCTCCAAATGGCGGCGGCGGCTCCAAACGGCAGAGGCAGCTCCAAACGGCGGCAGCAGCTCCAAGGGCACTCCAAATGGCGGTGGTAGCTCCAACGGCACTCCAAATGGCAAGTCCCCCACCCTTCCCCTATTTTGCATGTTTTAAACTAGGCCTAAATTTGGGGAGGGGCTTAATTTGATTTTATGCCTAGAAAACATGCTGGGTCTTCCTATTGGTGGAGGCCGTATTGTTGGAGAAACACGGTAATTAAACTTTCATTCCAAGTGGACACTACAGCTTGAGTGTCAGAGAATTTACCAAGCTGCTTTTGAAAGCTAGCTGGATTCATCAAATGAATAGATCCTTACATATGATAAAATCCTGGTCATTTTTTAAAAAAAACTTTATTTCTGTGATATCAGCATTTCTGGAAACTAAGATTCGCTACATAACAAACATAACTGCCTTTCTTTGATATCCTAGGTTATTATTTTCAATATATCACTCAGTCTAAATGCACAGGATTGGTTTAGCAATAGCACTTATATACTGCTTCACAGTGTTTTACAGCCCTCTCTAAGCATTTTACAGAGTCAGCCTATTTCCCCCAACAATCTGGATCCTCATTTTACCAACCTTGAAAGGATGGAAGGCTGAGTCAATCTTGAGCCTAGTGAGATTTGAACTGCCAAATTGCAAGCAGCCGGCAGTCAGCAGAAGTAGCCTGCAGTACTGCATTCTAACCACTGCACCACCGCAGCTCTTTTAATGTTCACTTCAGTTACGGTAGATCATTTAGAATCCTTCCACAAAGAAATGGTCAATTAGTAGAAGCCTGATAAAGCACTGCATTCTTGTAGCACTGTTTTCATGTACATTAAATCAGTTGTAATTTTGTCTTACACCTCCCATTTGTGGTTTCATTTCAATATATAGAATAACAACTTTTTCCAAGTTCTTCTTTCTGCAATTAAAGGATACGTTTGTTATCTAAAACGTCCGAAATCATGGCTTGTCCCATCAGATAAAATTAGATTTGGTAGGCTGGCAAGATAATTTTATTCTTGCTTCAGCTAATAAGGTACTTTAGAGGAATTAAATTATGAATGCAGCCTCAATTGAGCCCTGTGGGTAAGCATCTGCATAGTAAGAAATACAATCTGAAGAAATCATGCTGGAAACAAGGGAGAAAAATGATAAAATATCAATGATGTAGTTTGTTTTAGAATACTGCTAAGTAGCAAACTGATACTGGTTTTAAAAACTGAACATTTTCTTCTGTGGTTACTGGACATAA
Organism: Notechis scutatus; assembly: GCF_049901735.1. NCBI lineage: Eukaryota > Metazoa > Chordata > Lepidosauria > Squamata > Elapidae > Notechis > Notechis scutatus. The sequence goes on from NC_142010.1 coordinate 41,800,337, forward strand.
TTTGTTCTTTTTAAAAAAATAAAATACTGTTCATACTGTTCATACTGTTAATGTTTCTTTCCAAACCTCTCTTGTTCCTCATGTTTTTCTGTCTTACTTGCATACGTCTTCATTTAGAAAATAAAACTATTGCAAGGAATAATTCATTTGTTAACTAGAAATTGAATGCATGAATTATAGACTTTTAAAAAGACAATATGCTGACCCCCTTTTTGGCCTCACATGAGTTATTTCCCAGAGTCTGAATGAAAGTACTGGCGCAATTGAACCATTAATATCACTAAAATCTGTTCTCATTTTACACAAGTACTCAATTTCTCCATATAAGTTGCCAAAGTAAAGTAGATAGCATTGTATGTAAGCACAACAGGGATGTTGATAAACTATCTAGAAATAGATGATCTCTTTAAGATCTTTCACCACTAATTAAATCTTTTTATCACTTTTTAAATCATATGATTGTGTGTGTGTGTGTGTGTTTGTGTGTGTATTCACCCAGTTTGAACAATGCATATAAATTGTTAAAATACAGTACATGGCATTTTATATAAGTAAGACAGTTGTTGATAGGTCTATAGGGATAGATGGTCTCTTAAGGCATTTCTATTTTATCCACTTTTTAAATCAAACGTATATAATCACTCATTCTAAACATTGCACGCGCTGATAGGTATTTCTGCAAAAATAGGGACAATCTTTGTAGACGTTAATGAAAAGAAGGACTAGAGGTGACATGGAAGCAATATTCCAATATTAGAGAAGCTGCCACAAAGAAGAAGCTTATTTTCTAAAGTACCAGAAAGCAAGACAAGAAGCAATGGAAACTGATCAAGGAGAAGCAACCTGAAACTAGGGAGAAATTTCCTAATGGTGAAAACAATTAACCAGTGGAATGGCTTGCCCTCGGAAGTTGTGGCTGCTTCATCACTGGAGACTTTTAAGAAGAGATTGGACACTTGTCTGAAATGGTTTAGGTTCTCCTGCTTGAGTAAGAGGTTCGACTAGAAGACCTCCAAGGTCTCTTCCAACTGTATTATTCTTGTATCCTTTTGCCTTTTTACACAATATATTATGCCAGCCTCTTCATATATGAATATACAGTCCTCAAGATGATTTCCTCTGTTTTCTTTTTCAGTATAGTCCCGATCATGTGCCTGGACCTGGAGGCAAACCAGACCCATCTGAGATCTCCTTCCCTGGATGCAGCTGTCATTCTGCTTCCTGTCTCGCCCCAACATGTACTTGTCTTCACTATGGAGAAAACTATAACAACTTATCCATTAAGACGGAAGGAAATGAACTGGGATTTTCAAAGCCTGTTTTTGAATGCAACACTATGTGCCACTGTGGAGAGAGGTGTCAAAATAGAGTAGTTCAACTGGGCTTACAATTCCAGCTTGAAGTATTCAAGACCACTGAGAAAGGATGGGGTCTTCGCACTATGGTATTCATACCCAAAGGACGATTTGTCTGTGAATATGCTGGGGAAATTCTAGACATTAATGAAGCACGTAAAAGGATTCAGTTGCAGACATCAAGTGATTCAAATTACATTATAGCAATTAGGGAACACTTGCATGATGGGACGACAATAGAGACTTTTGCAGATCCCACTTATATCGGCAATGTTGGTAGATTCCTGAACCACTCCTGTGAGCCCAACCTCTTTATGGTCCCTATCCGAATAGATTCAATGGTGCCTAAGTTAGCACTTTTTGCTGACCGTGACATCTGTGCAGGTGAAGAGCTTTCATACGATTATTCTGGAAAGTATCATAATTTTTTGCCCATAGAAGCGCAAGGCAGCAAGCAAGAAGGGAAAGAATCCAAGAAACCTTGCTTTTGTAGAACTAAATCATGTACAGGTTTCTTGCCTTTTGACAGTTCTTTATTCCACAAAGATGGTAAGAGGAAGCAATGCTGAAGGAAAAGTCTGAAGCCAAAAAGAGCAGCTTTTAAAGCTTGCTGCAGGAATGTCCGGAGATGATAAAATCAGCCTCACATATACACATCCCCACACACAAAATGCAGAGATGCTTGTTAAAAGTGGCTGAATGCGTTTAATTATGCACCGATGATGCGGCCCATGGGATGCTTAGATCTGATCCGCGGGGGTGCCCTGAAAACAGTGAAGGACTGGCCCATGGTGCCTCTGCCAGTGCAAACGGAGTGCCCCTCCTGAGCTATTTTCACTAGCAGAGCGCTTGGGCCATGACAGGCGCCCCCCAACATGAGTGATGTTGAACTGGCCAGGCCAGCCTGTCTCCCCACTGCCCTGAGGTCAAACGCAACCCTAATACGGCCCTCAATGAAATTGAGTTTGACACTCCTATACTAGGGGGAGAGGCTACATTTGTGCTCTTTTCCTCACTATAATTCCATGATACAGAGAGGGAAGGATTTTTAACGGGAGGGGGAGGCGAGCCAATATGCATTTTCTGGTTGCCATTTTTTGTTAATACTTATGGTTATGCCCAAGCATTGATAATAAACTAAAGGCTGCATATTATTCCTCTTTATATATTGGCATTAAAATTTAAAGGAGAAGCAGCATTGGGTCAGATTAGTACAGTAATAATTTGCTACATTGTTTACTGGAAAAAATACTATAAGAACTAGTTGATATATATCAGTGACCACCTGGTATGAGCTGGTCTTGTACTCTGTGTTTAAAAATATTTTCCCCCTAATGTTTCTCTGGATCAAAATTCATTTACCACCCTGTAAATCTTTAAAGGGAAAAGGAGGTAGAATTCTTCCATGCTCTGTCTTTGTCATTTTGTGCCTTCGTTAGTTGTGATGTTTGACAGCTCTTTATTGACCTACTCATCTTCAATGCCCTCTAAGCTATGGAAGAAAATATTTCTAAGAGAAAGCACTGCTGCTAAGCATAAACATTTAAACACATGGTATTTATTTTTCTGAGTTAAATGTTCCTAAATATGTGCAAACATTATTTCTTGACCATTCAGGCTTATCTTCAATATTGAGAGATTCTTTTCTTCTGAGTTTGTGTGTGTGTTTGTGTTTGTGTATATACTGTATATTTTGTATCAGGAATTAAAGGCAGCACAAATTAAAATTTGTTCCATCCCAAAAATATGTGTGTCCAACATTTATAACAGTACTTATTCTCTTATTCCTAATCAAGCAGGTCAATTTTGTATTTTCTCTTACACAGTAGTTTGGCAGTATTAATTTTTAAGTTGGAGTTAAGATAATTGTAGTAAGCCCTGGTCACTTGTCCTCTTGCAGACAAAGTACAGAAATATAATTCTTGGTACATTTAACTTTCCATTTCTTGTATTGACTCTTCCACTTCTGTATCTAGGTCTTCATCTTCCCATTTAAAGCTTCAGCAATTTTTAATACACTATAATCAAAATGCTTATATATAAATTTTTAAAAAACTTTATTTATATTTGTAAATCTTGCATTCCCCCTATAAATGTCATTAAATCTCTCAACAGATAAATTTTTTTTCCTCGTTTTTTTCTCTTTAGTTCCAGAAAAAGCAAAAAGTAAGATTCCTCCTTTCTCTGAGATAGGAGAAATGTAATTATATAATGACATCTATATTATAGCTATCATTGGGAGATGGATGGCATACATTTAATATGTTATTTGAAAACATGGTACAATTAATAACTTGAAAGCAAGTTTATATCCATAATTAGATTAGTGAATTCATAAATTAAAATTATGTCTTTAAACTCCCAAATACGAATTAATAGCCACTGCTTTCCATCCAACCTCAGAAGTCAATCCATTTTTTTCTGATATGGAATAGGAGACATTGGACAATATCAGATTCTGAAAAGATTGTTGTCATATTTATGCAACAAGTAAAAGGAAAAGAACCAAATATTTACCTTTCAGTTTATGGTTATGAAAATAGCCTTGACTGTTTCAACTGTATCATGGTAACTTTCCAGTCTAACATGAAATAAATGGTTAAAGGGCACTTGATACTGTAAAGCAAAAAGATATTAACCTAATGGGATATAGATTTAAAAAATCCAATGCAAATTCAGATATTGTCATCACCTGTAATAAGACACAAACATAAATTTTAGAAGAGAATATGACTTAATTATAAAGAAACATGAATAGAAGTTCATATTTTACTTCTGAACTTTCCATAATCTTCCATTATGGATTATATATTTTGCCATCCTCTAGTATATTCTTTACTAAAGAATATCAACTGAAATACAGCCAAAACTAAGTGCATGCTTGTAGAACCCTGAAACAGATGGTAAAATATGAAATATTTGAGAAAATTACCTAAAAGCTGGATGTGTTCAATTATCACTAAATTACCTACTTAAAAACTTGGCAAAAACAAATGTGAAGATATGAAGATCTGTTGCAAGTCCTACATACATAATTTGTGACGTATATGTAACAGACAAGCAGTTGGTAGGATAAATCTTTGAAGTGCTTTTTTCACTCTGAGAAACCTAATTGCCATCTGTATTTTGTTTTCTATTTTAGCCATGCTTTACATTTTTGCTGGGGGGTGGGGTGGGTGGAGTGTTTTCCCAGCAATAGAATTTTAAAATGTCATTTATACCTCTTGTAATATATGTATAAAGCCACATGTTCCCAATTGAAAAGGAAAGGCCCATAGAGAGAATCTCAAGAGTTTGTACAAATGAAAGCCATGGATAGATGATAAAACAAGGATATCATGTCAGGTTTGCTGGATGTAGCTCTTATTTTCAGGGCTTGTGACTTGATTATTTTACCCATCACTCTCTTTCTTGGCAAAACAGGTCTGGGAAAGCCACCAATTGCAGCTAACAGATGAAGACGTAAGGTAATTCTATCATAACAGTGCGGCCACCATTGCCTTTTCAGGCGTCATGTGAATGCCTTGAAGTTCCATACCCTATAAGGTGTTTTCCTTTCCCTCACAGTCTTGCAATTGGTAAAAGGATGAAATGCTGGCTCCAGTTTTCCCTTTTCCTAAACATGTATATTAATTAGCACTTCTTCCTTTCCTTTCCCTTCCCTTGAGACTAGTGAGAGCTGCAAGGTTCATCAAGCAACTTTTCTACAAATATGGAAGCACAGTGTTTTCCAAAGCATAATTACAAGTGCTTTACCCAAAATGCATTTCTTTACTGCACAGCAATGCCCCTTGCCTTCCCCCCTAAAGCCCTCCCTGCAATCAAATTTAAATTTAAATTCCTCTTATCAATCAACACATGTAAGTTTGACTAGCTTCACTTTACATGTTGATTGGTTAGGTTTGAGCTTGCCAAGGGAAACTCATTTAGAAGTCATATCGTTGCTTGATTTGGTGAATGCTTCAAAGACATTTTTCTATGTAACATGAAGATATATGTGTCTCTTTCAGGAGCCTTAAGCAGCTGGAATTCAATAATAAAATTTCAGCTCTTCTATCATATTGAGGATTTCTTCTTGGCAAACTATTACTCTATTTTAAACCACTGCTTTGCTTTGAGATTAAGTTAAGCTGAATTCCAAAACCAGGGTGAGGTGGGTTTTTTTGGGAGCGGGGAATGTCAGTAGCTAGTTCACAGAATAAAATCATGGGCATGGAAGCAGCCAATTGTAGAGAGTCGCCAGAGTTAACACATAAAATCAAGTATCTAATTACTATAAAAAAAAAATTTATTTTGGTCATGGATGTGACACACTTTTTGATATTCATTTGTTTTTAAATGACATATTGAATTATTTGGAGTGCTGATGACATTTGGATGTAAAATCCCTTATTTAATGTAAAAGCAATAAGATTTTTTGATCTTGTCCTTTTCTCTATCTAGTGAGACAGAAGTTTTGCTCCTGATTTCAGTTAAACTGAAAGTTAAACTTTGAAGCTGGTTGGTTGTCTGAAAACCATAGGGGATTGTTCTCCAACCACTTAACTGATTAATCAAAAACAAGCAAAGGCAGTTGAATTCCTCTTAGGTTTATTCCAGAAGAGGACAAGTTTGTACCAACTTCTTAATTTCATGCAATGCAATGTAATGTCCAAGTGGTGCCATCCTATTACAGAACAACAGAAACTACAGCACAGTATTGATATTCGCCTCATAAATGGTACATAGAAGATAAGAAATTCTGCAGCGTCTCCAGTTTAAATGTTTTTTTAAACTGGGAAGAACATTTAATGTTTTTGGAAAGAGGGAGACTAAACTGGAGTGTTTAATATTATTATTCAAAATAAATAGGGCCTGTCCTGCCCATATTTTAAACTATGAAATCAGAAAATAGTCCTAGCACTATTCAAATATGATAAATCATATTGTATAAGTAAATCTATATTCTGAATTTCTACTTTTTCTTTCATTTCCTAGACCCATGACCATAATTTACCAGAAGTCTTTTGAATGAGTCATCTGTAGTAATCTTTAATACTAATCTTTGACTTAGCATTGTAGAATTGGATTTGATCTAAGATGCTAATCATCTAATGTGGATACTAAAAATAATTAAAAAGTGATTGAACCCTCCTAATAGAATGATGCCTGTAGCTAAGTCACATTAATATGACTTAGGCATATAACTAAGTCATATAAATATGACTCACATTTAGAAAATATAAATCAATCAATCAGACTAGAACTGGAAGGGACCTTGGAGGTCTTCTAGTCCAAACCCCTGCTCAAGCAGGAGACCCTATATCATTTGAGCTGTGGTGGTGCAGTGATTAGAATGCAGTATTGCAGGCTACTTCTGCTGACTGCCTGCAATTTGGCAATTCAGATCTCACCAGGTTCAAGATTGACGACTCAGCCTTCCATCCTTCCAAGGTCAGTAAAACGAGGACCTAGATTGTTGTGGGTAATATGCTGACTCTGTAAACCCTTACAGAGTGCTGTAAAAGCACTGTGAAGTGGTATATAAGTGCTAAGTGCCATTTCAGACAGGTGGCTTTCCAGTCTTTTCTTTAAAACCTCCAGTGTGCTTCAGTGATGAAGCATCTACAACTTCTGAAGGCAAGCTGTTCCACTGGTTAAGTGTCCTCACTGTTAGGAAGTTTCTCAATTCCAGGTTGCTCCTCTCCTTGATCAGTGTCCATCCATTGCTTCTTGCCTTGCCTTCTGGTGCTTTGAAAAATAAGTTGACCCCCTCATCTTTGTAGCAGCCCTCAAATACTAGACTACTGCTATCATATCTCCTATAGTCCTTCTTTTCTCTAGATTGGCCATATCCAATTCCTGCAACCATTCGTCATACGTTTTTGTCTCCCAGCCCTTAACCATCTTAGTTGCTCTTCTTTGAACTTTATCCAAAATCTCAACATCTTTTTTGTAATGTGGTGACCAAAACTGGATGCAGCATTCCACCTGAGGTGTTACTAAGGATTGATAAAGCGGTACTAATCATGTGATTTTGGTTCTATGCCTCTGTTTATACAACCAAGGGTTGTATTAGCTATTTTGGTGGCAGCGGCTGCTGCACACTGTGAGCTCTTCTTTAAGTAACGGTCCACTAGAACGCCAAGGTCCCTCTCAGAGTTATTGTTTTGAGCCAGCTTTTGTCTAACCTGTACTTGTATCTTTGGTTGTATCTTTGGCCTAGATATAAAACCTTGCTTTTCTCCACATTAAGTTTCATGTTGTTGGATAGGGCCCATTGTTCAAGTCTGCCAAGATCTTTTTGGATCCTGAGCTTGTCTTCTGGGGTGTTGTCTATTCCGGCTAGCTTAGTGTTATCATGCATATCGTATTAGGTTATTTCTGACTCCCTGGTTTTCCACATATGTTTTCATTACTGTATTCTTACATATCTAACTTATCTGTATTTTGTTTTGTTATAAATTTACGTTATGTTATTGATAAGGTCTTATGAGTATTCAATTAAATAAACAATACATATTAGGTTATATACATGGGGACTCCCACAATGGAAGTGGCATTGCTTCGTGGCTTCTACCAATCTGTTTAAGAGGATTAGTGATATTCTTTACCAAATTTGGCAGAAATGCAAAGAGAGAGGGAGAAACAGCAAGATTGTCATACAATGTTCTATGAAACCATTTTTCCCCTCAGCACCTGGGAAAAAAAAGGAAAAAAAATCTGCACCGGGGGTTAGAAGGACTATGGGACTATGTTCCCTCTTTTTTTTTTTTTTTTTGAGAAACTTTAATACATTATTTCCCCAAATTAGATCTTTTTTCGGGTCTTTTTTTCTGATAGTCCCTTCTTTCCCATCTTCCCTATCTTTTAAAAGAACAATACATTTTACACTGAACTTTTATTATTGCTAATAATTCGTAAGATGCGCAAGAGAGGATTCAGAAAGATGGAAGCTGATTGGACTTAAAAGATGTTTGCACACAATGAATTTGTGAACAGAAATATATATAAGAGCCAGAAACATAGACTAGTTGCCAAAACTGCTTTGAGTCAATGTGGACATCTGTTTTTATTTCTTATCAATCTTCTTTCTAAGGAAGGATGTTCTAATTGGAAAGTGGGACTGTCTTCTGAAACACTGGAGCGCTGCATAGATGAAAATGTTTCTTTCATTTCTCATATATTCCACTGAGCCAAGGAGGCAAAAATTATGAGCAGCAGTTGTGAAGATACATCTGAGTCCAGAGTGTTTTTCCATTTGTGAGCTAAATGCCCGTTCTTGCCATGCTCTCTAGTAATAAAATAAAATGCTTCCAGTACTAGAAACTAATTTTAGGAAGCAATTTACTTATAATTACTTACTTTAATTTACAATTTTGGTTGATTAAATATAAATTTGTACAAGAGACCAGCAACTAATTTTATCATCCTGAAGATATTTTTAAGACAAAAGTCAACTATCTCATTAAGCTGTAGCATGATCTAATATTTTGCCAATATTGTACACTACAATGCAATTGCAACGGTCAAGTGTACCATCATGAGACTGGCTGTGTTGGGATTTACAGTGTGTAGTTGGACTGGAAAGCAAAGTATTCAGAACTGTTGAATATATTTGAACTTCAGCCCCACTGAAGAGATTTATTCAACCCTCTGAAGAAACTTGAACATTTTGTCACATATGGAAGATTAAATAGCAAAATCACCAGGAAGCCAGTATTTTCAGCTGCTTACAAATATTCTAGTGGCAATTGAAGTAAGTCTTCCTGCTTCCCAGAAATCTAGAGATTTCATTTAGACTGCCTAAGCTGGTAACAAGCCAATATTATTCTTGAATGGTTCATAATGTATAAGAGACATTTGCAGTTCAGTATTTACTGTTGTATAGACATTAGCAAGCAATGTGAACATTAAAGGCTGAATATGAATGAGTGATGTGATGTGGCTGCTATCTGATGTTGCATGGAAGGACTATCACCTCCAAATCACCGAAAGGAGTAATTCTATTATTGCACTTAGACAGACCACGTTCTCCAATTCTGTGCTCAATTCCGGTCAACTGAAGGGAGGATTCACATAAAATGGGACTAGTCAGAGAGGAAGTCTTGCAGAAGAGGAAGAAGAAAAGCAGCATGTTGTCACATTATGTTATCAGAGGGATTGCTACATAGAAAGTATTGGTTTGTTACATGCCAGCTAGCGTCAAAGAGAATAATACCTAAATTACAGGAAAGCAGATTTAAGTAAATTGTACACATACACACAAAATTTCTCAGTGCTGAGAGTGGTTTAAATAATGGAACATAATTGTATGGGGAAATGGTCAGATCCTTTCGTTGGATGGATTGAAACAAATGGATGTCCCCACAAAGGCAAGTGTGAACATAAGCATGGCCCCTTTCAGTGTTCTGCCATTCTTTTATTTGCCAGTAGGGGTCGTATTTCCACTGTAATCAAATGTTGGTACAGTAGGGATCTGAACATTCACTTGATTGCTGTTCAAATCTAGATATCTCCCAAGTTCAGACGTGAACTGGAAGGGGAACAATATGAAGACTTCTAATTGATGATTATATGCCATCAGATCAGTGTGGACCCTTAGTGACCATACACAGGGGGATTTGTTCCCAACCTGATCTTTTGGTAGTGATGAAATCTGCAGAAATGCTATACTGTCAATACTGTCTCTCCCATCCCCATCCTGAAACCTGTATAATTTTTCAACTCTAAAATGACATTAGTTTGCATATAGATGTGCAATATTAATTGTCTATGTTTTTTCTCCTATTTTACACGCAGCTTAGTATAGGATACAAAAGTATCCATCGAAACTACTAATTTAAGCAGGTCTCAGATATACAGATGAACAATGTAAATAACTGAAATTGCAGAGGGACCTGTTTTCGCAAAAAAAAAAACCTCTTCCCTGTAGTATCACGAGTCAGGCGAAGAGGAATGCTTTGATAATAACTCTACAGTGCAAAGAAAAACCACAATATGTGTATTATAATAATAACTGAAGATGCCATCCTCAGCTGTTGGTGAAACATCAGGAGAAAGAACACTAGCCTTTGGCATTCAGCATGAAAGCTCATTGCTGCTTCAAACAGCATAATACCCTTTTTGTATTAAGATTCTGATTACTTGTGACATAAACTAATACAGATTTTGTAGGAGAAGTTGTAATTTACTTGGTTCCCAGCTGGACTGACTAAAATATTCAATGATGCGGATGGATAAGCAAGCGGTTAAGAATTACACAAATTACACAGATATTCTAATAGGCCTCAATCCAGAGGCCAAGTGGTTAAGAGTACTGTACATATTTTTCAGTGTGGAAACATTAATAAATTGGTACTTCATTTTGATGAATTAAAGACAAAGAGTTCACTACATAAGTAAATGAGAAGCCTTCAGTGAGCCAGTTGTTATTCCAGACATATGTTTAATTCAGATAATTAAAAAGTTTTAAGTAGTTCTGGTATTCACTAGAATTTTGCAATAATCTACTGGAGGAATAGTACAAACATCCACTCACATTCATTCCTAGCTTGAAATTCCAGCATCAAAAATGATCCACATTCAGGAAAGGCTCTATGAATCTGCCCACAGGTGGCTTCATTTAAGCTTCTTATATTCAAGTCAGTTTCTCAAAGCTTTGCAGGGCCAGTGTGAACTTTTCCTCCCCTTTGTTTTCTTCCCTGGGACTTTAAGACAGCCTGAAGAGCATTTAACCATACCCGGTTTTCAATTATAAAAAGAAAACAGGGATAAGCACACCTGAGTATGTGTTGAAGGATGATTTGTGATGTGTGAGAGAGCAGACAGGAAGAATTTGTTCAGAACCGCTTAAAATCATCATGGCAGTGAAAAAAATGGAGTTATGACCTCAAAATTCTGGCTGTCCCAGCATCACTGGGGTCAGCCCCACATTTGACTATCCTGCTGCCATTGCCCATGAACCCTAGCACCCGCCTATGCTCTCTAGCATCACCCTGCAGGACTCAATTTCCTATGGCACCTAGCCTCCCCGCCCCCACTCCAGTAGGTTTCACCCACTGGCTTGCTTGCCCGGGACTCCCGTCTCTTCCCACTTAATGACCCACATAGTCATGGAGATATGACAGCAACTACCACTGCTAGGATTGTTATTGCCAAGTAAAGCAATTATATGATGTCATGCTTTATGACCATATTGCTTAGCAATATAAATTCTGATCTCAAGTGCCGTTATAACATGGGAACTACCTATACACCAAAATGGCACCCAAGTGTTAAAGGAGAAATTCAGAAAAATAAGTAAATTTGTTACATTGTATAGAAAGCTTCCCTGGAAACACAGGAAAGATAAGAGCCTGTCAATTGGTGATTTGTACTATTTCCCAAAGAATTTCTTCACACATTTGGGAGCATAATTTTCCTTTTGGTATCACGAAGGTTATCTGAACTCTTTAGCTATCAAAGCTATGAGACAAATACATCTACTCAGTTCAGAATATTAGTGTTTTCTAGTATTCATTTTCTCCCAGCCCAAAATACCTTTTGTTTTGTGGTGTAGAAAAATGCTACAATCTGAAATGCATAACTTACAGGTAGCTGGAAAGAGCTCTTTAAAAAATGAAGTTCAAAAGTTGTATCTCATGAAAGAATTATACAGATGTCTTTTCTTAGAGAAAGGGTACTTATGGCTCCTTGATTGTCTATCTGTTTCTAGCTTGTGTTCCTAGTCCTAGTCAAAGATGAGGGGGGCAAACTTTTCCAAAGCACCTGAAGGCAGAACAAGGACCAATGGATGGAAACTAATCAAGGAGAGAAAAAGCCTAGAACTAAGGAAAAATGTCCTAATGGCGAGAACAACTAACTAGTGGAACAACTTGCCTTCACAAGTCGTGGGTGCTCCATCACTGGAGGCTTTCAAGAAGAGACTGGCAGCCATTTTTCTGAAATGGTATAGGTTCAAGCAGGGGGACCCTCCAAGGTCCCTTCCAACTCTGCTATTTTATTTTAAATAACTTAAGAAACCACCTTCATTTTGTCCTCAAGTAAGTGGATAACTTTTTTTGAAAGCAGCACTTGCTAAAATCTCTGAAGACAGTAATCCAGGATTTGGGCTGCATCACATTATTTACTATATTATACTGCTTGCTTCATTTTGTCATCCCAATGCTTTATATATGCCTTTAAGTAACCACACTTAGGCAAGGAGTTCCAAAGTTTTATTAGATATCTCCCACAGCTCTACAAAGGTCTGCTGAAACGAAATGTCAACAGCCTACTTCATAATAAGAGTGTACAGGAAAATGTAACCTGAGATGCCTCTATGCACATTTCCATATTTGCATTATATAGATGGTTTATCTCAGGATTGTCATAGTAATTCCTGATACTGGCAGCTACTTCCATCTATAACCCTCAGGTTCTTTAAATGCAGAATCATAGTTAAAAGGAGCCATTTAGGGAAAAATACATTTTTCTTTACATCAGCTGGTGAAAAATTATGTTGTAATAGAATAAGGCACCTGCTTCACAGAGGACCCTAAAAGTAACTGTTCTCTTCCAATGAGAGACAAGATGGGATTCAGTGACAAGAAGTTAGAAGTTACTTGTCCCCAGAGGTTGTTCAGTGGAAGTTCTCAGAGAAGCAAAGACTTGAAGAGTGTGCTTCCTGATTGGGCCTGGGATTTAGCTCCAGAGCCTCAAGACTATTGGAACTAGTCAAATCAAATCAAGCCCTACTTCTGGCGAACAGTAACTCTTCTATTTGCGTTAGGCTGCTTCAGACTTCTGCAATCTCCCAAACACAAACCAGCTTCCCTCTCATATCAACAACATTGCCACACCTAGCTGCCTTTCTACTCAGCTTTCATAGCCACAGGTTGCTGGGTTACTTAAAGGGGCAAGGTCCCGTCTATGTTGCAGGCAGCCTGTCCTCCCACAGACTTATTTTATATTAAATAAAAATATTTTATTATCTATTATTCCTGGTAGGGGCGGAGGTCACCAAAGTTCCAACACTGCTTGGGCCCTGTAATCTGATTAACGGGACAAACTGGGGACCATCTAATAAAAAACCTTATCCTTGTGAAGAGAGAGCTCTTTTGCTGCCCCACATAGATTCCGGGTGGCCATAGGGAGCAGCTGCCTAATGAATACAACACTTACTGTAAATATTTGTCCCATGGAACTCTTTCAGTGAGGAGGGGAGGCAAGAAAAAGTGACCCCCAAAATTTGGGTACTCAGGCTGGAAAAATGGAGGTCCTAGGAAGTTATCTGCAAAGGCTTGGGACAGGAATGTTTCTCTGCTACAGCTGCTGAAGAAATCAATAATTATCAAAAATAAGAAGAATCTTCAGGAAACATAACAGTAAATCATACTAATTCAAACATACATTATATCAGTATATTTCAGAAAACAGATAATGGCTTATTTTCAAAATTATTAATCTTGAAGAATGTGAAATGGATTTAAGACCCACTGAAACCAATGGAACAAGAAAGTAAGGTAAACATAACATAAATAACATATAAACAGCTTTGAAATCTCTTTGGATCAGAGTAATCTGTGATGTTTTTTATCGCCACAACTGCTGTGTGCTATTCCATCTTAATTAGATGCATTTAAAAAAAAAATTAAATATAAAATACTTAATTACTTCTGTAAATTGATCTATCATTTGAATGGTAATGTCTTTTATTAAAAATAAAAGTATGTCTGATATGATTTAGTTCTTAAATTGAAAGCAACTCAATAATCAAATGTATTTCACGCTACGCGCATTAAATGAAAATGCAACCTAGGTTCATTATCAATCAGGGATCAAAGAAAACAAAAACTGCTGGCTGAAATATTCAGAATTTCCAATGTCTTCTGTTTTGGCAAGACAAATGTGGAATATTTGAGCTGCATCCTTCTTCGCAAAGCCTGGTGAGATCTCTCTGTCCTCCAAGGCTGTCAAGCTTTGTCACTTTAAGTAGTCTGGCAGACTGCCAGCAGCGCAGCGGAACCCCAGATTGGAAGCTGAGCTGTCAGGCGTATTTTGGCTTCGGGCTGCACATCGATATCTATAGCAATAGGACTAGGAAGGAGAATGAGCGGATTACCACAAGTGTTCCCGTGGATGAAACATATCATAGCAGCTTTGCCAAGATGGCAATCTAATAGCTGCCAGGAAGACTATTAGTCATTGAAGGGAGTCATTTTCTACCTAGACTTCACTAAACAGGTGTCCAGAATGGTGCTTCCCATCATGACAGAAACAAGTGGAGCCCAAAGATAATTTGATTCTTACCAGTTGATACAGGTTAATTTCTTTTTAACTTCCTCCTCACTTTTTAACACCGCTTTAATTTTATTCCAGGACTCCTCGTGCCCTCCCAGCGACCACTTTAGTTTCCTTGGAAAAGAAACCACTTTATCATTAGAGAATTGCAGCTGTAGGCAAATAAGAAGACCTTGGTTGCCATAGTGATTTCAGTATCTTGTCACAGTGGAGTGTCACAGTGACTATGCCAGACAGGGAGTATTTGTGGTGATACATTGAGATTGGGGGAAAAAAGAGAGAAATGTATTCTGTTTCCATTCTTAAGGCTTCCAATCTCCAAGATCATCATAATTCTGGGGTTATTGGGCTAAATGAATCATATTGAACCACTGCTTCTCCAAACAACAGCTTTTTATAGGGACTAGCTGTATATTTTTGGATGTGCTTTGCCAGGAATTTATCCTGATTGTTTTTTGGGGGTGGGGCAGAGGCAATACAAGAACTACTGTTTGTCGTGTCAAAAAAAAAATCTGTGACGAATGTTGTCTAGGGACATAAAGTTTAGTGGGAGCAGACACCTATCAATTTCAATGGGGAAAATTTTATTATTATTTAATCTTTTACATATTAAACTTCATATTTTAACTTTATCTAAAAAGATAATGGCTTGCCAAAAATTTGTAAGAAATGAACCACAACTCTCTCTCTCTCTCTCTCTCTCTCTCTCTCTCTCTCTCTCTCTCTGTGTGTGTGTGTGTGTGTGTGTAAAACATTTATCTACTACAGTGGAGTTATAAATAATGAGCAAAAATCAGCAAAAATATTATCTTTATATATGTTCTTTCGTGTAATATTTATATCTTTCATAATATTTTGATACAGTAAACCTATGCTTAAACCTAATACTTGTCCTAATAAAATAATAAGTCTTATGTCATATAAACATAAAGAAAATAATAGCTTTAAAATACATATATGTATGTATGTATGTATGTATGGCATTCAGCTTTGTTCGGGTATTTTCCCACGTCATAGTAGTTGTGCTTTTAAAGTTGTAGCAGCGTTTGGCAGAATCTCATCTGCCATCATCAGGCTTCTGTACAGAAGCCTGATGATGGCAGATGAGATTTTGCCGAAACGCTGCTACAACTTTAAAAGCACAACTATTATGACATGGGAAAATACCCGAACAAAGCTGAATGCTATACATGTAAGTACCCGTGAAAACTTAAGAAAATATATATATATATATATAATTTTGCATATCATACATTTAGGTTTCTTTTTCAAGTCTCAAGGGAGAATTTCAAATGCTTGCATATTTGGGATTAGCAAAAATATAGGAAACTTCAGAGAAAAAGGAATATTGTGTTTGTATGATGCCTGTTTCTCTTAAGCAGAACATTTTTAGGCAAATATGAAACATATATTTGCATAGCACAAAATGATTTTCTTAGTATAAATGTTTCCTTAAATAATATTTTCTCACAGTTTGTCTGGTTGAGGTTCTATTTTCACAATAAGCATTTGCTGGCAGGCAAAATAACAAAAATAAGCCAGCATTTAATAACTCTAAATCTAGAAGTGTTACTTTTTTTCTCATCAATTGTTCTTAAAGTGTCATACAAAATAAATTAGAATATGATCAAAATCCAGTTTAAAAAAAAAATCTAACAAAATTTATGTATTTGTGCTTTTTGGGCCCTGTAATCTGATTAACGGGACAAACTAGACAAACTGGGGACCATCTAATAAAAAACCTTATCCTTGTGAAGAGAGAGCTCTTTTGCTGCCCCACATAGATTCCGGGTGGCCATAGGGAGCAGCTGCCTAATGAATACAAAAGTTGCAGGAACTTAATACAACTAAAAAATAAGGGAAAATATTCACTAGGATTTTCCTTTTTATATTTAAGGAATATATTATTATGTTTATTCACTCAAGATGGACGGAGACTTTATTAAATTATTTTTCAGAAAGATTATGTGCTATTTAACTATGTTCCCAAGTATGGAAAGTAGCAGGAACTTTTAGCAGCCTTAATAAAGAAAACTTATCCTGTATACAATAGACTAAAATGGGCCATATTACTTATCTCTAAAGAAAACTTTTATCCTGTTAATTTAATCAGATCTGCTAATTAACGTGTGACATTAATTTCACCTCCAAATAAGATCAAGTAGAATATTTGATCTCACAATAGAAAATTGAAGTTATGTTACACAGAATGTTTTTTCAATGGTTATTAAATAAGATTCTTTAAAACACTACAGAAGAGAAAGTACATGATTTTTAATTAGAATAAATTAAACAGAGAATGTTATTTTGCTTTGCACAGGATTTTTCAAAAACCTTGGCATTCATTGCATTGGGAATTAGCCAAATGGGTGCATAGGTACATGGATACCTTCCCATTTTAAAATTTGCTTAGGTCTTATTTTAATCAGTTGCTGACTGTTAAGAGTCAATATTTTTTTTTAAATGGATTTATCCACAATTTTCCAGATGTTCTCTTTTTAGGCAACACTTCCATGACTTTCCATAGGCCGATAAATACACAATAAGAAGAACTGTCTGCAGTGCAATTCTTTCCCTTTTGTGCACCATGGGAGGTGTGAATGGCCTTTGAGGGAGGTGTGAGGGCTACAGCCCGAGAAATGAGCAAGACAAAGAAAAATGCAAAGCCAGGACAACAACTGAACTACAATTAATTTGAATTAAAGAAAAGCCTCATTTTAACTAAAAACAATTTAATGTAATTAAATACAATTCAAATAAATTAAAATTATTACTTATCATGTTTGTGATTCATTTTCATCTGTATCATTTTAAAAGTCACAATTTAGCAGAAACTGCTTGAGGGACAGATGGCAGCTGTGATGAGGACACCTGTGTATAGTTCATCCTATGGCCAAGTTGTGCCCTTTTCTGGACTGGAGGAAGGATCCTTCAGATGCCTTAGTCATCTCATAACTGGACTATTACAACATGTACTACCAGACTGCCCATGTAGACCCTCTGGAATCAACAATTGCTGGTTGTCATCTATAAAGCCCATCGTGGCAAAGAGCTTAGTTATCTGAGGGACCGCCTGTCTCCCCTGATTCCAGCCTGTCCAATAAGATCAGAGTGAGATGCTCCAGGTTCATTCAGTTAAACAAGTAAACACATTGCCTGGAAATTCATCCGCCTCCCACCCTATTAAGAGTCCTGCAAGATTTTAAAACATGGCTTTATTTCTAGATCTGAAATAAGGCTGTTTGTTGAGCCTCTGACAAATTTTATACAGCATGATTTTTGTTTTGTTTTGCTGATTTGGGGGTTATTTTTATCTAAGCATATATATTCTTGGTTTTGCTTTTGCTTTTTTTCTCTTTTTAACTTTGTAAATTGCTCAGAGTATAAGTGGACATCCTTCTAAATCTAACACAACAAGCACGCAAGCAAAGCATTTGTGGAAGCCTTCTGACTGCCAAATGTGTAGCTCTGGGGCCTCAATTTCTGTGCCCCTGCTCAAAGGGTCTCTCCCCCTCCATTCAATATGGCTAGTGAAACTCTAAAAAATTCTATATGGGTTGCCCGAGATCTTATTATTCTAATCGTTTGTGACTAAACATAATAGGGATGCGAAGAGCCAAATTGATTCTCAGCCACAGAAACTCACTGGAATGACTTTGGAGCGGTCACCATTTTTCTCCCCTGCCAATTCTATGGGGTTATTGTGGGGTTAAATTGGAGGAGAGTAATATTAAGTAAGTAATAACAAATAGCAAAATAAAAGCAGAGCTTGGCTTCTTCATTTCCTCTTAGGTTAAATAGATTTTAACATATTGTTAGCTGTGACCCAAAGCCGGGACCACTGAGCTTCTATTCAATTATACTGCTCTTGCAGTATCTCACTGCATCTTTTATATATCACATAATAGTTCTGGAAATCTTCTAAGAATAGCATCCTTGGAGACAAAAACTAGATGAAAAATCAGTCTACAACCTAGAGTTCCCCTGTGAAAATTAGCTTGTAGTCCAATGTTTGTTATACCTGTGATGGCCATAATGTATTTATTTTATTTTATTTATTTGATTTGCCAACTGTTTACAAGTATAAGTGTATACATAGTTGTGAATACATGAAATGGGTACATATAAGAAAAATAAAAGAATAAGAGAAACAATAGGACAGGGATGGTAGGCACGATGGTGCGCTTATGCACGCCCCCTACAGACCTCTTAGGAAAGGGGTGAGGTCAATAGTAGACAGTCTAAGGTTAAAGTTTTTGGGGTTTGGGGAAGAGACTATAGAGTCGGGTAGAGTATTCCAGACATTGACCACTCTATTGCTGAAGTCGTATTTCCTGCAATCAAGTTTGGTGCGGTTTACTTTGAGTAAAATAATGGATTTTATTTATTTTTTGCCTCAAAAAGACACTTTGATATTCTTTAAAAATCCACAACCTGGCAATTTTAGGAGTTGATTGCTGGAGAAAAAACAAGATTGTCAAGTTTATTGTTGTCTTAAGAAGATGGAACAGCTAAATTGCCATCAAGCTAAAATTAGGAGACAGTTGGCATTTTATCTCAGTTCAAATAAACTCCAACTAGAGCTTGCTTATTCATCAAGTGATTTCTATTTGACGTACCACTTCTAATAGTCTCCTGTCTTCAAATATTCACAATTTATTTTTTTATTAGCTTTTACTGGATACACAAATAAAGACTGCAGATTACTATCGTAAGACCAATAAATACAGAAGGATATTTATCATTACCTTATGGCACATATAGGATCCACCTTTCTTCACTCGGTCCGACCCTTCTGAAGGTCCTTTCTGGGGACAAAGGGATACCTATTATTGTTGATCCATACAAGACTAACTGTAAGTATCAATCAAAGGAATTCAGAGTGATTTCTTGGAGGGCCGAGTGGGCCATTGTTCACAAGCATACTACAGTTACTGTAGTTTTTACAGCAAGAAATAACAATTGCAATGTTTGAGAAAGGATGACTGGAAGATAACTTGGTATAATTGCTCTAGCCTTAATACAACAGCTATTTCAGTTTTAAATAGCGGCTGTTCTGTCAAGTCTGCATGCAGCATTCTATTTTCGTTTCTCTGTGCAAGTGTGTAATGCATAGCTAGGACTTGATGACAGTATCAAACCTGCAATGATGGATGGAAAATGAAAAGGGATTAGCACAAAATATATCCCCTTTTTATGGAGCTGTACTATTTATGCTGATTTAAGAGCTGAAGATCTCTGGTTAATTTGGCTTTTGCTGAAAACTAGTTGAATGATGAATTTGGTGGTTGATCAACATTCTGATAACGTTTCTTGAAGCTCAGCATTATAGATGTCTAGTTCTTCACACTAATTTAGAAGGCAAGTTCCCAAAGTCTATTATTTCTGCTGGAAATGTTTTTTTTTTTCTTCAAATAAATGAATAGCAAATTAATTAATTAAACATGTGGACAATCCCCATCTCTTCTCCTGCAAAATCCTAGGAGCTATTTGGTGTCACTTATTCAGTGTAATCAGCAGCAGTGGCTAAGTTTGTAATGTTTCAATTACCTCATAGCCAAGATTTTCTGGACAAACAGGTGCTTTGAATCTGTTTACCCCTTTCATACATACATTTAAAAGACCTAAACACCTCTCTAGAAGGAAAAGAAGTGACAAAGCAGGGCTGATATCTGACAACAATTCTGAACTTGTTACTGAGATTTTATCATGTTCATGATTGGGTGTAAATAACAGAGTTAAGTAAAAATTTAACACCCCTTAACTACTTTTAGTTCTCCTTATATGCATATGTTATTTAAAAACTTATTTAAGAACTCTTCTTGACCTTGCAAAAGCAAACATTAATTTAAAATCCAATAATTCTTAACATATCAGAATTTTACACTGGCATGCTCCATATATAGGATTTTACATTATATCTACCCTTTCTTTTTGGAGCAGAAGGGATGTTTTTCTATTTTTACATGATACTGTACAATCCTGTATGGTGCTTTCAGTTAGATTGGTATTATGTATTATATGACTGGATTCACCCTATTTTGACCTTATTAACCTAGGTAGTCAGTTGTTATTCTATGGAATTTAAGCCCTGTACTATAACATCCATTTCTTTCTACTCTGAGAGCTTATGTAAAGGTGGATTACAGATGCCATTCTCATAGATTCTATATATCCCCTCTGGCCACCAAAGAGGACAGGACCTGGATAGCTCCTGAAAAATAATCATGTAAATGAATTCAATTCCAAGTAAAGGTTTGAATCCCATAGAATAACATCTAACTACCACCACTGGTATGATATAGGATGGAACAAGTCATATAATGCTCCAAGTGTGATTGTAACTTTTTCCTCCAAGGACAACTCTACTCAGTGCTGGTAAAAAGGGAGATGTCTGGCCCTCGATCCCTGGACTGCGAAATAATGTAGGGATTGACTAACTATTTAATATCTACATAAGCTTCTGGCACCAGTTTTCTATTTGTATGGAATGAATTATGCAGTTGTAGCTTTCTGTTCTCAGCTGACCAAGTATCGCCATGGTAGTTTACAGTGCCTGGAGGCTATAGGAGTCTGGCTTGGAAAGAACAGGCTTTGACTCAACCACAGCAAGACTGAATAGCTGGGTTTTATTTTCCATGACTGAGTCTGGAAGGGTTACACTTCATCAGAAAAATACAGTTGGGGAATCTTTCTGGACTAATGGTTTTTGGTTGGAGATCAGGTGGCACCCCTGGTCATTAGGGCTTTTGTACAAATCCATCTTGCACATCAATTGTGCCTGTTCCCATAGAAGGCAGTTTTGCTCATGATAATTTACCTCTTTGTCACTTCTTGTTTGATCGAAAGCCATACTCACTGCTAAAGCCCCACCTCGAAAAGCAAGACCGGAGCAAAAAGATATATATCAAGATGTAGTTGACTGTAAAACAAGCTAACCCATTTGTAAAATTGACTTCCCATCTGCACATACCAATGTTTTTCTTAAGCAAATACAAATCACTTTCACAAAGAAACATAGAGGCATGCCCATACATATAGGTAGGTTATACACGTACAACCACAATTAAGCCCTAAATCTTGATTGTTGAACAAAATGGTTAAGAGTAACACCTTCACTCAACAACTGCAATCCCGGCATTCCTGGTTGCGGTCATCAAGTGATTAAGTGAATGGAGTCCCAGAGAAGTAGTTCAGGATGCCTGGGAAGATGAACCCTGGGAGGCTCAACTTTGGAGCCGGAAATCCTCCCTGGTGAAATCCAAGCAGGATCTTCAGCTTCTGAGTGAAAGACGTTTGCACGCAGCCTCATCGTGCCTCTTAGGGTCTCTTCCATCCATCTAAGGCACCTAGTGCTGCTTACCTTATTGCCTTGCCTCTTCACTCTTTGCTTAGATTTTGGCTCCCTCTCATTTCTAGGGGCTGATTAAAAGAGCTGCCTGTCAAAGGATCTCATCTCTCCTCTATACATGGAAGGGAACTCCTTTGTCACGGTACAGGAAGTGCTAAAATCATCAGAAGCTAAGCTCTGTTCTCAATCCCAGTAAAGGAATTCAGCTCCCCTTGGCAGGCAGCTCTTTCAGCCAATCCCCAGAGATGAGAGGGAGGCCTCTCGGCAGACAGAGAAGCAGCTTTCAATCTTCCCTGCCTGCTTCCCCTTTGACTTTCTTTGGAAGCCGGCAGAGAAATTGCAAATGGCAATCACATGATTACGGGGCGCTTGGCAACTGATCGTAAGTGCGAACAGGTTGCCAAGCACTCAGATTTTGATCATGTGACTGCAGGGGAGTGGGGGGAGCAAAAGGCAGAGAAGCACGATTCTCCTTAATAGCATCTGAAAAAACTTGTAGTCCAGCATTTTTTTTAAATTAAACAATCTATACATCATTTAAACTTACAGAACAATTGAAAATGATTTTAAATGATGCTAAACTTCCGTTTGTTAAAAAAAAGAGCTGTGATGCATAGACTGAAATAGATGCTGAATAGAGCTGTTCAGCAACCATCTATTTCCAAAAGCAGAAAGGCTAAAATTATAGCCATCTCCAAGTTAAGAAGAAGCGATTATCATAGTCATGCTTGAATGCTTCTTGGCAATCTGATAATTTTCAGTTAACAAAACAAGATCAGGTCATCATTCTCTTCTTCTTTTTCACATACATTCAGACACAATGGCACCATTAACCATTTTTCGTTACTGTTAACAGCAAAATCTTATTGGCTTTCTACTAATAATTGAAAGAAATGCTGTTCTGCCATTAATAATTTTATTTATTTATTTTATGTATTTATTTTGTCAAGCAATAATAAGATAACAGGTATAAGTATAAACATAGTTATGAATACATGAAATGGATTCATATAAGAAAAAGAAAAGAAAAATAAATAAAAGAAACAATAGGACAGGGACGGTAATTAAATAGATTAAGTTGCCATGCTCACTAATACATTATTCTCACAACCGGCAGTCTTTAGACATTTCACCCCTCACGCAACTTTGTTTTTATTTATTTGACACCCATATTTTATCCTAGTAAATTTATACAGTATGAGAAAGAGTACTAATTTTTATCTACCTTGAATGCCCAAAGTATTTTAGTAGACAAAGTCCAGACCCTGACTTTGGAAGGCTCCAAAGAAGAGAAATGGATATGTAATCCTAAAGCAGTCACTTATGATGACTCCCATTGCAGATGTATGTCTTTCAATTCAAATAAATACATGTGTGAATCAGTCAAACAGATTTATTCAACTCAATAAATCAATAGTCTTGGTAGATAATCACTTAAATACGAGCCAGCAGTGTGCTGCAGCTGCCAAAAAAAGCCAACATACTCCTAAGGCTGCATTAACAGAGGAATAGAATCAAGATCATGTGAAGTGTTAGTATCACTTTATAATGCCTTGGTAAGACCACACTTGGCATATTGCATCCAGTTTTGGTCATCTTGGTGTAAAAAAGATATTGAGACTCTAAGAAAGTGAGAAGAGAAGAGCAACAAAGATGATTAGGGGACTGGAGGATAAAACATATGAAGAATGGTTGCAAGAATTGGGTATATCTAGTTTAATAAAAAGAAGGAAGGAAGGAAGGAAGGAAGGAAGGAAGGAAGGAAGGAAGGAAGGAAGGAAGGAAGGAAGGAAGGAAGGAAGGAAGGAAGGAAGGAAGGAAGGAAGGAAGATAGATAGATAGATAGATAGATAGATAGATAGATAGATAGATAGATAGATAGATAGATCGATCATAGCATCACATCGCATCGCATGGAATGACAGAAGTGGAAAGGGTCTTGGAGGTCTTTTAGTTTAACCCTTTACTCAGGATATAGAGAGAGAGATTGGACAACCATTTGTCTGAAATGCTATAAAGTTTCCTACTTGTGGGTTGGACTAGAAGATCTCCAAGGCCCCTTCCAAGTCTGTTATTCTGTTAACTTCATGCATGAATAAATCAGGCAGAGAAAGTAAAACACTGGTGAGCATTAGTACTAGGTCTTGTCACAACAGATGCCTCATTAGACAAGGGAAATATTTCCTAGTATGAAGCATTGGCAAGTATCCTGAAGGGAGCATGGTGGCTTAGGAAAGTCTCTGATAAAGGTAAATGAAAAAAAAGTTGCATTAATGAAAAATTAAATATCTATAAATTGAAGATATCTTTGCATGTATAGGACATTTGGAAAGAAGTGTCTACATTTGGATAGTGCTCACATTTATTAGACTTACACATCTGCATTAAGACAAAGTGTCTGTTTCAGAAAATGCAAATTAACACAAGTACTTTAAATTCTAATCTCAAGTTGATACATAAACTATAACATAAAAATAGAAGCTATTACAAAAGAAATTCTTGACAGAAGCCTTAATTACAGTAACAAAGCATTTTGCTTTTTTGTTTGTGCAATCTGGAAGAATTTGCATTTACTACTTCAGAAGAATGTATTGATTGATTTTATACCCCGCCTTAATTATCTTTATAAATGATTCAAGTAGCAAACCCACACAATACTCCTTCCTCTTCTTATTCTCCCCAAATCAACAACTCAGTGAGGTGACCTGGGCAGAGGGAGAATGAAGTGAGGTGACCTGGGCTGAGAGAGAATGACTGTCACAAAACTAAGGTGCTTTGGAGGTCTAAACAACCAACACAAAATAAGCAGTTTTCCATTCCATACCTAATTAAACAAGCAATCCTATTTTGCCAGTTACTTAAGCTCGCTGTTTTGAAATGCCCCCATATATGGTTAATAGAATCTTGGAGAGAAAAGACTCTTATTTTACTGAACAAATTTGGCAATGGTTTATTTCATCATGTTTTACTGAGTAAACCACAACTGACTGAGTTTCCAAAGCAAGCACACAAACCGAAACTGTACCATTCAAATCTGAGAGAAGTGTGTGAAAACAATCACATGCATTTTGAGCCAGAGAAGGCTGTTTGCCAAAACAAACCAAAGGCCTATCTAAAGCAACCTCATGCAGCTTTCCACAATGATTAACCATCTGCCTCCTGGAAAACCCACAAAGATATGTGGACAGATTATGGCAATCTTTCTAAACTGGTTGCTCTGCATCTTACATTGAATGTGTTGTTTGAGGCTATGAATTGGAGTTCTAAAGTAAATTAGCTTGAAACAGAAGAATGAAGCCTCTTTCAAATTTAGCCCTTGGAAGAAACAGGGGCAGGAAGATCTTTTCAGAGAGTCAATCATTCCATTTTACAGGCAGGTTTTTTTTTTTTTGTTTGTTTTTTGAGAGAGAAGAGGGCTTCCAGATCTAACAAGGACTCAAGAATTGTATGCCACCCAGAGACACTTGATTGAATTGGGTGGTTACAGAAATTGAAAAAATACATCAATGAAAAGTAGATAGAAAAGTAGATAGAAAGCCCACAATAACATTGGTCAGCTGAGATTTTTTTTCTTTCCACCATGATGAAAAGTTGACATGGAGAATTAATGGAGCCAGTGGGCCACTGCAAAATTAAAGCTTAAGCCAAGTAAGAGAGCTGGCAAACACAAACTCTTGCCTCCAGAATCATACTAGTTTCCATGCAAATTGAGGCATTAGAAACACAGCATTTGCAACTGCTCTAAGAATGGCAACAGCACAATTGTCAGGACAGTAAATCAGCAGCAGGAGATACTCACCTGGCTGTATGTTTCATCTGCAGAATGATTAATTTCCCACCAATCTGATGTCCACTCCCAGGCATTTCCCACAATGTTGTACAAGCCATAACCATTTGGAGGAAATGCTGTTACCTGCCTCAGAAAAAAAAAGTGGTCAACAGTGCAGAAAAATTAGATTATTTATCCTGTAAGTAACCAATGAATTTACTGAATGGGAAAGAAGAATTCATCTGTACAATATTGATTTGCAGTTTTTTTTTGTTCTTAATGATCACGATGATCTAGGTTACAATTTTCTCATTACTAGGAAAAAAACATCTTTCCTTAACATATTCCCTAAATTCTCATGTTTTACAGAAAGACCCCTTGCCCAGATCTTTAGGTACTCTGGCCACAGAAGAATATCTAGTTGTCCATTTGAGCAATTTTGATATATAATCCGTTTTTTAAATGTCATTTTGCTTCAGCTCTGATGCATCAACATTATTTGATGTGTCCTTCATTGTTGCAGCTCGATAACCCTGCTGAAGGATATGTTTCCTTAGTAAGTGCCAACTCTCTTTTGCTGCCAATAATAATAATACTAAGGAAAATAGGTGGATGTGGAATGTTTATCCAACAGTTAAAGAAGAAAAAGGGGCATTGGAAGAATATCTGAAGATAGTGAAGAAGATGCAATGAAACTAGTATATCAGGAAGGCTAGTATATCAATGAGGCTAGTATATCAGAAATACTAGAGAACCAAACTACAAGAAAGTTCAAATGAAGAGAAGAAAAGAGACATGGCAAGGTCAAGATTTATATGCCCAATACATGGAAAAGCTAGCAGGCAAAGCAGATAACAACAAACTCAGCAATGGATAAGAGCAGGAAAGTTGAAGAAGGAGGTGTAAGATATAATTCTGGCTGCACAAGACCAAGCTTTAAGAACAAATGCATACAAATCCAGAATTGAGAAGACAGCCACAGAGAGCAAATGCTGCCTCTGCAAAGAAGCTAAAGAAACAGTGGACCACCTAGTTACCTGCTGCAAGAAGATCATACAAATAGACAACAACTGCATGACAACGCAGCAACAGTGGTACACTGGAATATTTGCAAGAAATATCATTTGTGGTAGAACCACAAAATAAAGAAAGTGATAGAAAATGAAGGACCTAAGTGCTCTTGCACTTTAGAATTCAAACAGACAATCACCTGCCACACAATACCCCAGACTTAACCAATGCTAATAAGAAAGACAAAAGTCTGAATAGTAGATGTGGCAATACCTGTAGACAGCAAAGTAAAAGAGAAAGAACTGGAGAAAATAACAAAAAATAAAGACCTGCAAATAAATACTGTGGCAAAAGAAAGCAAAAATAATACCAGTAATAGTAAGTGCCTTGGGTAGAAAACCAAAACACCTGGAGCACCACTTGAACACCATTGGTATTGACAAAATCACCCATCATCTGCAAAAAAACCTGCTTTACTTGGAACAGTTTACAATTTGCAGTGATACCTGTAACACCATCAAACAACAACATGTGCCTATTTCACGTCCTTGGGAAGGACTCAGCTGGTAACCAAACCTAATCAAAGCAACTGGTTGACTGAGAGCAACCACAAAAAGAATATACACTAAACGTATATGGTGCCAGACTATCAGCAACTCTGGCCAATTGACACAGTTGTTACAAACATTTTAAAATACGGAACAATATCAATAGGTTACCTTTTACTGCATGAATAGAAGTTTCCTATCCAATTCTCAAAAATACACAGTCATGCACAGGAAATCGTTTGTGAGAATTTATGTTAGGCCTGGATCAATAATGGAGGAGGCAAAGCAATCCATTTGAAACAAAACAGCACTTTGATCTTTTCTTTGGTAGGCGATAATCAAAATACATCAGTATTAAGGACCAAAACAACTCATTCTCATTACATGTGCAGGTATGACAGTTCAGTTATAAATTGCCTTTTTTCTGACCCTGACATTTGTGATTAGAGAACGGCTTGTTACAAGAGAAAAGTGCACTACAAAGCTCTCTATCCAGCAGACATAGGAGAGAAATGCCAGATGTACCTCATTAACTTTTTTTCCTACAAATTAATAGGGGTGAGGTTGCAATCAATACATAGAGTCAGCAGCTCCGCTCTCTCTGCCTGTTCTCTATTTTTCACCAGAAGAAAATTAAAAAGTTTCTCAACCTTCCCTCCCCTTCCCTTTATCCTTAGGCTTAATGGCAGGGGATCATTTCTTAGTGATTCTTCTTTACCAGTTCAAAACTGGTGATTGTTGAAAATATCTTACATAGTGACAATGTAAATTACTACACTTTTGAAAGTAACTCTTTCTTTATGGTTGATATTTATACTAACCATAGATAATGGAATAGCCAGAGCTGGAATAGATCACACCAGAAAGGATAAGTGATGGGAACTTTTGTAGAGACTTTGGAGGCGTACACAAGATTTGGGGGCACACTCTGAGATCTCAGATGATATCCCCTTCCCCAGGTAACTATATCTGGGCTCCAAATATCCAGAAGCCTGCTAGATAACAGCAAAAGATGCTTCACACTAATTTTTTGCCTAACCTCTGGTTGATTTATTGTTGCCAGGAAAACTACAAGGATGTGTCCATAAATTTATCAAGAATCAAGCTTAATTTAAGTGGAATCTAATTTAAATGTTGTATTTGAACTAAGGTCTATTACTGCTTACCTACTCTCTACTCACAGCAAGACATGTCAGAATTAAATAAAAATATATCTTGTTGAACATAAGCTTTTTCTGTTTTTTAATGGGAAACTCTAATTTCTGTACCATGGAATTATGTTATTTGGGCTCTCCTTTTTACTTATAGTCACAATGCTTTATGGAAGGATGTTGACTAAAGGCCATTTGCTAGGAGTCTAATGGGCTTCCTTGGCCACCATGAGAACAGATGGATGGACAAGGACAGAGATCCAATCCAGCAGGAATTGTTCATATTAGAAAAATTATTTCTATTATAACAGCTAGATACAAAGTAAAATCATGAATTATTTTTCATTGACCGTCATCTCTTAACCTCTTTGTATCCTTGTTAAATTATTGAGTGCACCAATGTTTTAATGGTGTAGTTAGATGATTTTACACTCTAATAAATGAAGCAGGCTATCTCTTGGGATGCACAAGCTTTTACAGTTCAAAACAACTTGATTTAAAACGCTATCCCTGTGTTAACTTCCTTCAGATTTTCCTGACCTGTTTGTCTACAGATTATCCAAGCACTGTGCGAGAAGAAATATTTCTCTTATATAAAGTGTGCCCATTACCATTTTGTAGGATCCTTGCACCTTTTGTTTTAAATTGCTTTAAGGTTCCTAACTTAGGGGTAGCACTATTATATGCTTCCATACAAAATTACTCTGGCCCATAGGGAGGGTAAATGATCCACATTTCCCTTCATTTTAAAAGATACTTTGTACAAAACCACCATAATTCACCTGTCATTTCTTAGGCCTCATTCCCTAGAAAGGACAACTATGCCTGCAAATGGCATCCAATTTTCTCAAATGGTCAATAGTGATTGCATTGAAGTCAAAAAGAACCACAAAAAGCTTTTTTTGGGAGAGGGAGAGACAAAATTCTGCTGCAGACCCAACATAAAATGGCCATAGCTGTCACAAGCCTATTTTCCCAAATGGGATCCATCTTTACTGATATACCTGATGATTTACATATACCTGGCTCAACTGAGAGAGGGATGTTGGACACCTAGTGGACAATCACTTAAATATGATCCAGCAGTGTGCTGCAGCTGCCAGAAAAACCAACAGAGTCCTAGGCTGCATTAACAGAGGGATAGAATCAAGATTATTTGAAGTGTTAGTACCACTTTGGCCTTGGGTAAGACCACACTTGGAATATTACATCCAATTCTGTTCACCATGATACAAAAAAGATGTTGAAACTCTAGAAAGAATACAGAGAAGAGCAATGAGGTTGATTAAGGGACTAGAGCCTAAAACATATGAAGAACACTTGAAGGAATTGAGTAAGTCTAGTTGAATGAAAAGAAGAACTAGGAGTGACACGATACCAGTGTTCCAATATTTGAGGGGCTGCCACAAAGAGGTCAACCTAGTCTCCAAAGCAGCTGAAGGCAGGACAAGAAGCAATGGATGGAAACTAATCAAGGAGACCATCAACCTAGAACTAAGGAGAAATTTGCTGACAGTTAGAACAATTAATCAGTGGAATGCCTTGCCTCCAGAAATTGTGAGTGCTCCAACACTGGAGGTTTTTAAAATGAGATTGGACAACCATTGCCTGAAATGGTGTAGGGTTTCCTACTTGAGCAGGAGGTTGAACTAGAACACCTCCAAGGTCCCTTCAATTCTGTTATCGTATCACTAACTTACAGGTGCGGTGCCTTTGTAGCCATCTTCCTCTGTATTGCTTCTAGGGAATTCTCCCTGCCAAATATTTGCATAGTGCTGACCATTTGGATGAAGTTTGTTTCCCCATGGGAAAAGTCTGTCAAAAGAAGCATAGACAAAAGTTAAGGAAGGCAGTTGTGCAATTGTACTGTTTAATCATATTACTATAAAAAAAGACTACTATTAAAAAATCGTTAGCTAATGGCATATTAGGGGAGGGAGGGAGAGAGAGAGAAAAAGAGAGAGAAACAGAAAGATAAAGAAAGAACGGACACCCCCCCCCCCTTAAATGTAAATATTGGCAGCTTGCATTAATAATACAATGAACTCACTATCATTGACCTGGATTAACTTAACTTCTAGGGAGAAAGTGATTGTTTAGTTTACAGACTAGGTAAAAGATACACAGTAGTTTCTTTGCTTAATTCATTTTTCTGGAAAATTAGATAATAATGATGAGAACCTGTTTTCAAGACCTCCCCGACAGCTATATTCCCATTCAGCTTCAGTTGGTAACCGTTTTCCTGCCCAACTGCAAAAGGCCACAGCATCATTCCAAGAAACATGAAGAACTGGATGATCCAGCCTGAGAGATAAACAGACAAAGCCAATGGTACAGCAAGGAAAGCAAAAGAGGGCTGGCCACTTTTTAAGATTCTGCAAAAGGGTTAGAATATGTTACCAAACCACAGAATTGTTTGACACAACAAGCGCTGGTAACAAAACCAATAAAGGCAAAACACTGATGCTTACCCTCAGTAGAGTTAGTTTCAATCTAATTAATGGATACAACTTTAAAAAACAAAAATCAGACATAGCAAAAGGTAAAGCAGTTCAGCTTACAAAGGTTGTGGAAAAAGAAAATGGGAATAACAAATGAAAGGGTAGTATTAATCAGGGGTAGCTACCGGTTCTGTACACTTCTGTAGAACCAGTTGCTCTGAAAAGCAGCAAACAGATTCTATGGTTGTATGTCTGCTGCTCTTTTGGCCCACCCACCCGCCCGGGCTCTTACCTGACCTTTATTTCCTGCTTTTTCAACCGCAGCTGCTTTGCGCAACACAGCTGCGGTTGAAAAAGCAGGAAAAGGGGGCTTTTCCAACCGCTACAAACTTGCAAGCAGCGCTGCTCAGCTGTCCGGGCAGCTCAGCAGGTCGTAAATTGCACTTGTGCGACTCATGCATGTGTGCGTGATGCAGAGCAACAGAACTGGCAGTTATACCGGTCGGATCCCATCCCTGGTATTAATTGTATGCTTCTGAAAGGAAAATGGAATAAATTGGCTACCAAATGTCATGTGTTAGCAGTACACATGATGCTTTTAATTGTCTGATTCAGGCCTTTGAGAAGCCTGCTTACTTCTTGCCTCCAAATGTCATGGATGCTCTAACACTGAAGTGTTTTTTTTTTTTTTTTAAAGAGATTGAGCACATTTGTCTGAAATGGTATAGGGTTTCTTGGTCGAGCATGGGTTTGGACTAGAAGACCTCCAAGACCTCTTTCAACTCTGTTTTTCTGTTATTCTTTTGCACAACATCACAACTAAAACTGCTTTTGAAAAATGGCGTACACATTGCAAATAAAACTAGTGTGTTGTGAGAAGCATAGCTTCTGATCACTTTTCCAAACCAGACCAGTACTGTGTTATATTTCAATATATAGCATAACATATGAACCTGTCACCCTTTCTCTAGCTAATCAAGGACATATAATCCCTTTTCAATCCAGTTAATATTAGGAGGAAGGGAATACACCCCAGCAGAGAGTCCAAGTATATAGGCAGAGGATTTATTCTATATGTCTCTATGAATGTGCCAATATGCTCTTACGTAACTTGGATGACAATGGTTTTGAACAACAAATCATAAAAATAACTCAGAACTTTTTTAGCATTTCATTATCTGAAAATAAAGCACACTGACATATACATGTTCAAAGACGCATACTTTTGGTCAGCAACAAATATTAAATCAAAGATGATATAAAACAAATATCAACTTCTGGTCTTTGAAAGAGAGCAACATGTTTATTTATTTTTTCTCTTGTGAAATACCAGTGCTTTTATTTGAGTATAGAGAATGTTATCATACTATCTATTGGACCGGATGGAATATATGCCTACTTCTTAAAAAAGCTATCCACTGCCATAGCCAAACCTCTAAGCATAATCTTTGAAAAATCTTTCAGGACCAGCTCCTTGCCTAACCTATGGTCACAAGCCACAGTCATCCCCATCTTCAAAAAGGGAGACCCAAGCCTAGTTGAAAATTACAGACCAATCTCCTTATGCTGCGTCACCTGTAAAGTCATGGAATCAATTATTAACCAATCCATCATCCTCCACTTAGAGACAAACAACCTACTCTCCAATAAACAATTTGGTTTCAGAAAAAAACTATCCTGTAATCTGCAACTCTTACACTGCAAAAACATATGGACGACAGAACTCGACCAGGGCAAAGCAATAGACGCAATCTACATAGACTTCTGTAAAGCCTTTGATTCAGTGGTACACGACAAACTACTCCTAAAAAAATAAAATCCTATGGTATCTCTGGACAACTGAATAACTGGATAGAAGCATTCCTGGCAAACAGACAACAAATGGTCAAAATTGGGAGCGTCCTATCAAATTCTGTACCTGTCAATAGTGGTGTCCCCAAGGCAGTGTTCTAGGACCAACTCTCTTCATACTCTACATAAATGACCTCTGTGATCATATTAAGAGCAATTGCGTTCTTTTCGCTGATGATGTAAAGCTGTTCAATACCACAGACAATACTGCTACCCTACAAAAAGATCTTGACTATGTATCAGAATGGTCAAACAAATGGCAACTTCAAATCTCAACAAATAAATGCTCTGTCTTACATATTGGCAAAAAAAATCAGAAAATAAAATACAAGCTGAATAGTCAAGATCTTGTTGATGACCCAAGCTCTGTAAAGGACCTTGGAATACTCACCTCTAATGATCTAAGTGCTAGAGCCCACTGCAACTACATAGCCAAAAAGGCATTAAGAGTTGTTAACCTAATCCTACGTAGCTTTTTCTCTGGTAATATCACACTACTAACCAGAGCATACAAAACATTTGCTAGACCAATACTCGAATACAGTTCATCAGTCTGGAACCCACATTACGTATCTGATATTAGCACAATTGAGAAAGTCCAGAAATATTTCACAAGAAGAGTTCTCCACTCCTCTACTCGTTGTAGAATACCTTATGCCACCAGACTTGAAATTCTAGAACTAGAAAACCTTGAATTACGCCGTCTTCGGTCTGATTTAAGCATGGTATATAAAATCATACATTGCAATGTCCTACCTGTCAATGAATACTTCAGCTTCAACCATAACAACACAAGAGCACACAATAGATACAAACTCAAAGTTAACCGCACCAAACTTGATTGCAGGAAATACGACTTCAGCAATAGAGTGGTCAATGTCTGGAATACTCTACCCGACTCTGTAGTTTCTTCCCCAAACCCCAAAAACTTTAACCTTAGACTTTCTACTATTGACCTCACCCCTTTCCTAAGAGGTCTGTAGGGGGCGTGCATAAGCACACCAACGTGCCTACCGTCCCTGTCCTATTGTTTCTCTTATTCTTCTTTTATTTTTCTTATATGTACCCATTTCATGTATTCACAACTATGTATACACTTATAATTATCTTGTAAACAATTGGCAAATCAAATAAATAAATAAAAATAAAAATAAATAAAGCATGGGCAAATATGGCCAAATCACATGTAGTTTGCTTGTGGCAGAGCTAGTCCTACCCAAATCATTAAACGAAGTGCCGCATGCTAATATCTCATAGGACAGATAGCAATTGTATTTTCATAGTCAAACCTAGCAACGTGTATTTTACAAGGACAATGTAACCTAACATTTTTCCATTAGGCAACTCTGAGGCCCGATGGGTCGTTTTCATGATTTCTCCTGTTTTATAGCATAGCAATAGCTTTTCCTTGTTGTTTTATGATGTATCTCTATTTACATTGAAACCTAGGTTTTCTACTCACAGGATACTCAAAACTGAACTACTATATGCCAATAAAAATCACTAAAATTATTCGAATGGACCTTAGCAAAAAGTCCACGAAGAGTTTCCACTCACTAAATGTTGTCTTCTCTCTAATCAAACAAGTAAACTGCCATTTCTGCAATTTTTGTCATCTTCACGAACCATTCCTCCGTTGTGGGAACTTCAGAAGCTCTTCATGTTTGTGCTTATAGCAGGCTTGCTGCAAACAGTTCTTTAAAATCTTAAAGAAAGCTATCAAATCTCCACATAGCATTATCTTCTCTAGGCTAAACATATCCTACTCAACTAATTGTTCTTCATATGTTTTTCTTTCTAAACTCCTTATCATCCTAGATGCTCTTTTCTGAATGTATTCTAATTTATCACTATCCATCCTATAATGGATTGCTTAGAATCAGACACAATATACTAGGGTTCAGTCTATTGCTAATCTTAGTCAATGAAGAGATTATTCTGCCTATTAAATCTTGACAGGAGTATAGGTGAGTAGGTAGATTACTACATTTTGGACAGTCTTCAGTTGTTGGGGCTGTTGCAAGGGCTTCTCTGTCTTACAATTTATTACTGTATCTCTAAATGAGACTGCAGACTATTATTAGAGTGCTGCAAGCAGTCTTTATTCGGTTCTCATTTAAGCTATTAAAAGGAAGTGATACTGAGAAAGCTTTTCATAAATTATATTCATAATGTAATTCATTAATAAGAAATGAACATCAGGCTCACATAGGGTTTAGGGCGTGGCCTTGGAATCAGGGGGAAAAGAAGGTAAGGTAAGGATAAGGAAAAAGGATATGAGTTAATGTTGAACTTGGATGAAGTAGTAATTCTGATTATATGGCATTGGTTTCTTGGTCTAGTAGTCTATCTTGTTGGACTGACACATATACCATTCTTACCCATCATTTAACCTTGTCTCTTTTTGTCTTAGTTCCAGTGTTTGATTCTGATCAGTCTAAAGTGCATTTGTCCACTACCTCCAAAAGAGACACCTACAGTTTAATGTTTTATTTGATCCCATTTAAGCAACACATTACACAGAATATCTATCTATCTATCTATCTATCTATCTATCTATCTATCTATCTATCTATCTATCTATCTATCTATCTATCTATCTATCTATCTTTTCTCCCACGTAAAATTGGAAGTATCTAGGCAACATTTCGATGAAGTCTCATTCATCATCTTCAGGATTGTGTCTTCGGCTCTGTGCACTCTGAGAAGCACAGAGCCGAAGACACAATCCTGAAGATGATGAATGAGACTTCATCGAAACGCTGCCTAGATACTTCCAATTTTACGTGGGAGAAAACCCAAATAACCAAAGATCCACATATATATATATATATATATATATATATATATATATATATATATATATATATATATATATGTGTGTGTGTGTGTGTGTGTGTGTGTGTGTGTGTGTGTGTGTGTGTGTGTGTGTGTTTTTTATGTCTCACCTATGTTCACAGGTGAGAATACAAAGTTCCAGAGTTCAAAATATTCAAACAAGAACAAAACCAGACTCAAAAGGGTAAACAGTACTGTTTTCCAGTCCTTGGCAGACTTCCCGGAATCTGTCTGGCAATTCAGAATTGTCCATAAATCACAAAGGCCGCTCCAAACGTATCCTTTCGACTCATCAAACACTTTGCTTCCAAGCAAAGATTGAGAGTCAGCACGCCTCCTTAAATCACCTGG
Source organism: Notechis scutatus (assembly GCF_049901735.1). Lineage (NCBI taxonomy): Eukaryota > Metazoa > Chordata > Lepidosauria > Squamata > Elapidae > Notechis > Notechis scutatus. Next base: position 41,836,266 of record NC_142010.1, read on the forward strand.
ATGGGCGTGTCAGTCTCTCTAATCAATGTCTGGCTTGACGCCTCCCTTCAGATTGACGTTTCAATCTTCTCCTAGTTCTAGCGTCAAGCCAAGATCTGTCAGTTTCCTCACTAGAAGCCTCTGGCTCATTTTGTGGATCAGTTGCTGGCATGAGCGAAGTCGAAGGTTCTGGGGAGGATTGTCTCTCCGACAATCTCTCATCCTCCTGGCTCACATCTGTGTCCTCTGATAATTCAGACTCCACATTCACAGCAGGCTCCAACCTTCCATCTTCAGAGTCATCAGAGTCAAAACTCCCAGCAGGATCGGGTATTTTCCCACGTCGTTGTAGTTGTGCTTTTAAAGTTGTAGCAACGTTTCGGCAGAATCTCATCTGCCATCATCAGGCTTCTGTATTGTGTTCATCTGTGAGTCAGACTTTTACAGTGGTTTCAGATTTAAATTTGGGGCAGCCTATTGCTGTGCCCGAATGGTTTTTTCTTCATCCTGATTGGTTGGGAGTCTTGGTCTGTGTTTATTGGTCTTGGAGTTTGCTGTGTTCTGCTTGATTGGTGTTTCTAATATCTTCTGTCTGTTTTTTGGCTCTTTTTGTATCTTGATTGGCTGGCAACATTGTGTTACTTTATTGGAGGCCTTTAGTGCAGCTTGGCTCCGGGTAAATGGACGGCTATCATTAGTTAGGAAGCTAGGTTTCATCTGGGTGCCTGGTTGGGGTATGTTTGAGCTGGAGGTATCAGGGGGGATCTGTTTGTGCCCAGGTGTTTGCCTGGCTTGTGGTGTGGAGAATTTTTTGTTTGTGAGTGCAGGCTTCCAAATGATTGACAGTCTGGTGGAATCATCTCTTCTATTCATGCTTTCTGGTCTTTTTTCAATCTCTATGGCTTCTCTGATGATTCTGTGGCTGGGGTTTTCTATAGTGGCTAGGGTTTTGGTGCCATTGAAGTTGATGCTATGACCTGTGGCTTCCATGTGTTGGACTAGTGAGGAAGTGTGTTCCAGCTTTTTTACTGCATTTCTGTGTTTTGGCTGACTAGGTTAAATTGTAAAAGCAACAACTAAAGTACCCTGGAATTTAAACTTACAAAAAATAACATCGCTCCCAAAGAAGAGTCGGAAGCAGTGAAGGGAAGTGAAAAGGGAAAGGTTTGGCTTTTTCTTCTTCTTCTCTCTCCTTCCCTATACTGACAACTAAGAGACTTTAATAAGAAATCGGAAAAATCCGCTTTGACATCAATAGGCAATTAAGCTGAAAATAAAACAAAATGCCAAAGGGATAATAAAGATTTCTGGACATTAAAAATTTTCTTTTTCATAAGCAGGAAGGGAGAGAAAAAGAATAAGGGCAGGATCTGGAAGAGGGAGGAGACTGCCTGGAATTAAAAAGAATCTACAGTAAAACTTCAACAAGACTTCTAAAAGATACATTTTAACTGAAACTTTGTAACTAAACAGTAACCCCAAGAAGAGAAAGTGTTTTTTTGTAATGCCTGTACTAATCTTTCTCACGTCTCTCCAAAGTTCTGCCTCTCACAACCTTCTTTCCCATCTGCCTTCTCCAAGCCCTGAACCTGAGCCCCTTGTTTCATCCCCACGTTGTATGAAATGAGAATTCTTTGCTCTAAGCACAGTAGAAGATAGCCCCTTCTTCTTGAGTGTCCTCATTTCAGAACGCTAGTCTGGGACACTTAGATTAATAAGTAGGTGTCATGATCTAGATCAGGAAGATAAACTTTCACACGGCATTAAGGTTAAAGAGAGCAGATATCTAGAACACTTATTTAGAACTGATTTTGACCTTTCTTTCTTTCCCCTTTAATTCCCTGATGACAATGGATGCTTCTATTTTTGCAATCAGTTCATTTTCATTCTTTCCCATTGGAGACTAAGTAAGAGAAGTACATTGAAGATGATATTATCATGATATGGTTCTTGTCATAAAAGATTTTTTGAAAAAGAAAAAAAGCCAAATGCTTTTACCAGCCCTGAGGGGGAAGAGACTGATTAATACTATGTAATGAAGGCCATTTCACGGCTTATAGTTTTCTCCAAAATAAATCCAGGAAAAATAAGGACCTCATATTAAAACTTTTGCTTTATTTTAATAAAAAGAGGTACAGGGTGGGGTACTGAATGTGGGGAGCAAATCTATTTGCATAAATGAATGCACATGTTTCTAACCTTTCAACCTTTTAAAATTTTCTTTATAAAATAATTCTAGTTATATCCTGTGGTTTTCTGTAGTTTGATTAATATAAATGAAATCTAATTTATACTTGAGATGTGATAATATAATTCACTAGAAATAAAGTATATACCAATAGCTAACTTAAAATTTCAATGAAAAGCGAAAATACAGCCTTCCCAAAATTTGAATACAGGTGTTCCTTGGGTTTATGACCACTTTTTCAGTGACTGTTCAAATTTGTGATGGGGATAATTATAACCAGTCCTTGAGTTTTGGCTGTCACAGTGTCCCTACAATCACATGATCCAGACACTCAGTGCCTGCCTTCAATTATGATGTCACAGCATGTCATAGCAAGTCATCTTTGATTTCCAACATTCACTGCAGCCAAAGGGAAAGACAGCAAGAACTTGGAAACTGCAATCACATGAGGTCCTTGCTTAATGACACATGCAGTCCTTGCCTAACAGCAGCAATTGGGACTGCAGGAACTGTGGTCACTGAGTGGTGCAATCATGTGATGTCATGCTTTACAATCAATATCGTAAATCAAGGACTACCTGTACCCTTGCAACCTTCATAATCAATACATGCATATGTTTTGTATTTATTTACTGAAACTGTAATGAGAAGCAAGCAAAACCACAATTATCAGATACAGGACAGATAGGTATGAGTAGATACATTTACATATGAATACCTCTTCCAACACCAAAACATTCATCTTCTTAGTGATTAGCAAGTTATAGGACCTCCCCTCCCTCATATAAAAGGTACCAAGGGGATGTAGCATATCTCAAGAAACCAATGACCTTTGAAACATCAGCTGGTACTTGTTGCAGCCAATGGTAAGCTTTGGGATTGTCATAGAATAACAGAGTTGGAAGGGACCTTGGAGGTCTTCTAATCCTGCTCAAATAGGAGACCCTTTACCATTTCAGAAAATGACTGTCCAGTCTCTTCTTAAAAGCCTCCAGTGATGGAGCATGCACAATTTCTGAAGGCAAGCCATTTAACTGGTTAATTGTTTTCCCCATTAGGACATTTCTCCTTAGTTTCAGATTGCTTCTCGCCTTAGTTTCCATCCATTATTTCTTGTCTTGCCTTCTGGTGCTTTGCAAAATAGGTTGACCTCCCTCATCTTTGTGGCAGCCCCTGAAATACTGAAACACTTCTATCATTCTCCCCTAATCATTCTATAGGGGGAGGCTAAAGAATAGACTAGACATAGCTAATTCCTGCAACTGTTCTTCATATGTTCTAGCCTCCGGTCCTCTAAGCATTCTTGTTGACCTTCTCTGCACTCTTTTAGAATCTCAACATCTTTTTTACATTGTGGTACCAAAATTGAATGCAATATTCCAAGTGTGGTCTTACTAAGGCTTTATAAAGCAGTATTAATACTTCACGTGATATTGATTCCAACCCTCTATTAATGCAGTTTAGGATTGTGTTGGCAATCTAACAAGAAATTCTAACAAGAAATCTCCCCCACCCCCAAATAAAATCTGATTTAGATAGGTTCCTTTATTCTGACAACACCAACTTGTTTGTGTTTATTTGTCTAGTGATGTTTAGTTCAGTGTATTAAAGTATCTCTCAGTGACTTTGGTACATTTTCAGTAAAATACCAGTAGAAACTAAATACTGTTTGGGGCTCACCTCTTTAAGATATGAGAATCAGGGCCTTCTGGGTGCTTCCAATTGGCTCCTTTAACTGGTAGCCACCAAGGAGCAATTGCAACCTAAAAAACAGGCAAAGAAAATATTGGCGTTCTTCTGAAGGCCTACCCATCCAGCTAATTATATCAGGCAGCTGCCATTAGCAATAAGAAAACAGAGACAAGACACATATGACTCAGTGCTTTCAGTGATGGTATTTGAATGATCATATGTCCATTTAAATAAACATTTGCTGTATATCCAGGTTTTTGTCAGTGTAAGCAATTTAACCAAAATCAACTAAAATGACCACCAACCCCCCACTTCAAATTAACCATAGTTTCAATGTTATCCAAATTAGGAAAGGGTAATTATTTGCTTCGGAAAAAGCCAGTATCTTAACATAATTTCAAACAGTAGTTCAAATCTTTCATAGATGAAATTCAGCTTTCCAATTTAGAATCAGTTATGAAATCAATTTCTTTATGCTATTTGATATCAGTGATTATATCTTTACAGGTTGTTCTTGAGTTACAATCATTAGCTTAGCAAATGTTCAAAATTAAAAGTGCACTGGAAAAAGTGACTTATAACCAGTCCTCACTGGTATGACTGTTGCAGCATCCCCCCAGTCACGTGATCAAAATTTGGGGCACTTGGCAAACAGCATGTATTTAGAATGGCTGCAGTATTCCAAAGTCATGTGATGACCATTTGCAACCTTCCCAGCCAGCTTTCAACAAGCAAAGTCAGTGGAGACTGACTCTGAGGGAGAGGAAGAACAGGGAGTGGAAGTGTGGCTCTGAGGTTGTGGAGGAGGCTAGGGAAGGGCAGAGGCCAGCTGAGCAGTCAGAGGAGAACCCAGGCCCATCCCCTATCCACCCTAGGGCACACAGGGAGGAAAGGATAAGGGAGAGACATGGTCTACTTGGGAGGAGAGCGCCTTGATCCTCTTCATGGGCTTCAGGTGTGAGAACTGCATAAGAGTTTGGACCTGCGTTCTGGCAAACGCTGGAGACAAATCATGTTTTATTTTGGTTTGAGGTTATCTTGGTTGGCATCCTTCCAACAGACTGTGCCTTGTTATCTCCTTGAAATATTTATTTAAATATTTCTCCTGTTCAGTTGTGGAAATTTCATCATTGTAGTTTGTTTGGTTTTTATTTTCACCTCTATCTGCTCATTAAATTTGGACTGTATTGCTTTCTTTTGAAGACTATTTTTGAGTATGTTTTATCTCCAACTGATAATTATTGAACAGTGGAGCCAAGTTGGAGGCATTAAAGGACATTTATTTACATTTTGGATTTTATTATGTTTGTGTTACACTCTGGGACATCACAGTCAATGGGGAAGCAGGATTTCCTGGATAATGACCACGTGATTCACCTGCAGTGATTTGTTAACAACTGTGCCAAAAAAAGATCACAAAATTGGGTGTGACTCACTTAACAATCATCTTGCTTAGCAATAGACATTCCGGTCCCAATTGTGGTTGTAAGTCAATTGTGGACTACCTGTATGTTTTCTCACTAGTTTCTGTTGTGCCTACTGTGGTTAATGAGCATGGAGGTTCATGACCAAGTACCATAATCTAATAATCATTCATTTGGGAGCTTCCAAAATCAGTAATAGAGCATCTGAAGAAAACCATGTTCAGCACCAATGTGCATAGACACATATTCTAACTATTGTATATCAGCTTCAATTATCCTACAATTATCCTATCCTTTATGTGGACTGTCTGCTTGGGACTTGATAATATTAAGCAATCACAACAAAGACTTCAAAATGCAACAGTGTGGTTTCTTAGTTATTCAAAAACCACTCTGGTATTCAAAGAAAGATATGTTATTGGCATTAACATTTCAAGATTTTCTCTTCAGCTATGAAGGTTCAAAAACTGTATTAATTTTAAATAAGTAAATATCATAATTCTTTGGATCATCAGTTCCAAAGATCACAGGAAGAGAATATGATGTACTGTTTATACTCTGTGCTGCAATATAGAGAACTGGATATAATTTACTGTAAATAATAAAATCCTCACATAATCTATCCAAATGATTAATAGAAACCTGCTTCTAAACTTGCTTCTTGCTAAAGTGACTGTTATTTATTGACATCATCTATGTTTCAAGTTGCTTGTTCGAAAAATAAGATAAATGCTTAAATGTATACCTCTCAATTTTTTTTTCAAGAATGCTGAAAAGCTTTTAATTAGATTTTGTGCTAATTAGGGAAAAGATTAAAAACAAGATTATGTAACACACAACCCTTCTCTTACAATCAAGGAACTTAATTGCTTTTCTAATGCACAGCATTTTTAAAAGTCTCATGGTGTTACCTAAGAGCATACAGATGAGCTGAAAATTAACTTAAGCAGCATTATACATAGATAGAAAAAAAAATACTTATTTATGACATTTACTCCCTGTCTTCCACTCCAAAATGAAACCAGCTAGCCTTTCCCTACCACCGGTGAAATCTAGAATTTACTTCATGTAAGTTAAATACCCATTTGTGCAATTAATGACTTATATCAAGTGCTTGATGACCATATTTGAGAGATTGAATATATTCTTTAGCAATTGCCTTGATCCCTGATTTAACAAAAAAAAAAAAAAGCAGACCTGTGTACTAATTTTTCAAGATCATGTATCTTAGTAGCTGTACAGACATCAGAATTATCAGAATTGATCGATCTCTGAGGCCCTTGGTGCTCTCTGACCTTGGTGGTTTTCTTGCAGACATTGCACTACCCAAACTAGGTAACATCATCAGTGCTAGACTAGCATTAATGATGTTAACTAGTTTGGGTAATGAAACATCTGCAAGAAAAGTTCAGAGAGCACCAAGGACCCCTCCTTTCAACACCAAGCTACAAATATTCTCCTTTATTGATAGATCATATTTTATTTATTGATAGATAAATAAAATTTATTTATTTATTGATAGACCTTTGACATAATCCCATTATTTTTATTATCATTAAATCTTTAGCCAAACACAAAGCAGGGCGAACTCAAACTCTGCCAAGCATGTGTGTTTTTCATTAGCCACACAGAATCCAAATTTACTCTTTGGAAGAGTTACCAGATTTGGGCTGCAGAAATTCAGGTGACCAGAAGTTGACAGGTTACTGTTTTCTATATCTCTTTTCTGGCATCTACTAGATTCCTAAAACAAAGATCTGATACAGATATAATCTTTATAGAATGTTCACTTAGCACTTTCAAATTGAGAAGCAGAACTGTAGAAGTTCATTCAAGTTTTTGATTTCACTTTTGGCCTTCCCAAGTTTCACTAGGAAAGATTCCTGTTTGAACAACTGAATAGCTATATGGTCAAGTATCTGCTGTTATCAAGCAATCTTCCCTGTTGCTTTTTTAGAACATGAGATCCTTTTCCTGACATAATATAAAGTTGTCAAATAGACAAAATACAGTTGATGTTGCCTCCTCAATTTATTGTAAGTCCAACCAAAAGGAGAGATAAAAGGTATTGCTTTCTATAAAGTCAGAGATTCATCTAGCTAGCCTGTTAACTGTGGATTTTCTGGAGGAAAAAGAATTGGAAACAGCTGCATGCAAAGCATCTGCATGATTTCAAAGCTATTATTCCCTCTCCAAATTCCAAAGCATTGCAATTGCCTAAGCATAGGCTAAAACAAATAACATAGGACCCTTTATACACCCCAATGTAAGAATCACCAAGAATACCAAAGAACCCAGCAAATCTTTTTCATTGTAACAGATGCCTTTCAAATATACATTCCCCGTCATCACTACCACTGGCAACTTTTAAAAATAATTACAAGCTATCTAATGCAAATCATTTGACGGCAGAATACTCTGATCATCATGGACAGAGAAGTTAACCAGTCTTGAAAGTAACATATACATCCTCAAAGAAAATGTTTACTAATATATGGGAGTTGTCATGGTTCCAACCAAGCCAGCAAAAGAAAAGGCCACACTGTGAGCAGAACAGGTCTTTACTGGAGTCTCAGCTTGGCATGTGATGAACGATACAAGTAAACAGGTTTCTATCCAGCTTTACTGGCTTCTGCTAGCAAGTTGGCTATATGGACTCAGCATGCTCCACCCTCCTGTTCCTGGTTGCTCCCAGCTGGCCTGCAGCAATTACTCTTGCTGCAGCCCTGTTGCTCCTTGGCTGGCTCCAGCAAGTACTTTTTTGGCCCGGCTCCAGCAAGTACTCTTCAGGCCTGGATGGCTTCTAAACTGATCACAGCTGGCTCCTTTCCCAGCATGAGCCCCATCACTGACATCCATCTGTGGCCCCATGCATCTCCTTCCCCCTGTGCGTGTGTAACAATTCCAAAATGTGCCTTGTGGCCACTTTGAACAGTGCGCTGTCTCAGACTTTGACAGGAGTATTAGGACAGCCAGGAAGTCATGTCAATCCCAAGGACTGGATGTATCACTCAGCAATACAATAAAGGCAGTGATCCACATTAGCTGTGTTTTTATGCCTCCCAGATTACATTTCAGGGCTGAAATTTAGCATTAAAAATACACTCTGATACTCAAGGTAGTTCTTGGCATACTTTTGTATCATTTGATTCTTTGCATTTTAACTGATTTATGGTTTATTAAAGGGCCCAAGATCAAATCTTGGAGGAAAACTCTTGCATATTTGCCAATGTATTTTAATCATATATTTCAAACATAGAAAATTGTTGTTGGCATCAATATAACTAAATGACATTCTTGAGGACAGCTGCATCACTAAACACTGCAAGGAACTCTTAGCATTAATAAGGTATCATTGATAAGGTATTAGGACATTATCTAGGTTCCCTTAAAATCTTAGAGTTTTTTTTTAATTTCCATGGCTTTGCACATAAGTAACTTGCTCTTCCATTAAGCAAAACAAAAAGTTACATGGTAAAAAGTGCCACCTATACTGGGAAATAAAAGTTGAGAGGAATGGAGGTAGAAAGATTCACAAAATGTAGCATTAAACAATAGCTTGCAAGTATGTACGGAAGACAAACTCATGTGATGATGCTAACCATGTTCTTCTTACACTGAGAACTGTCTGCCTCTCACCTTTCCCTTTCATCTTCTCAAGACTTCCCTGGATTCCTTGGCCATTCATAGGTAGGCAAGAAGCAACAAAAAGAGGGCCTTTTTATTATAGCACCAGTTCTGTGGAAAATACCCTGGTTGAGATTATTCAAAGCCACAAGGTAATTTTAGTTATTTGTCTAACAGCTAAATATTTAATAAAGTGACCAAGATGATCAAATCAGCAACGACTTGATATCATGTAAGAGTCAACAATATTCTCAATACAGAGAGTTCTTAAGAATGAGGGAACAGATAAGAACAGGAGGTCCCCAAACTTGGCAACTTTAAGACTTGTGGACTTGGACTCCCAGAATTCCTCAGCCAGCTGGCTGAGGAATTCTGGGAGTTGACATCCACAAGTCTTAAAGTTGCCAAGTTTGGGGACCTCTGCATAAGAGTATAATATACAATACAGAGGTGGTATTCAGCAGGTTCTGACCAGTTCTGGAGAACTGGTAGTGGAAATTTTGAGGAGTCCGGAGAACCGGCAAATACCACCTCTGACTGGAGATTTTACAGTATCCTTTCCCTGCTACACCCACCAAGCCATGCCCACAGAACTGGTAGTAAAAAAATTTGAATCCCACCACTGATACAATACATTAGAAAAGAACAAAAATTCTCATACTGCCATAAATATTGGACTTTTAAGTATGGCATATTCCCTTCTTAAATTAATCCAGTTTCTATGTTTTAAAACCTTTAATATTTTAAAGTTATAGTGATTATTTCATACTGAAAATTCAAATTTTAAGCATCACGGTATTTGAAGACCAGGTTTTCCATTCTTAGCGTACGTCTGCAATTGACAGAAATTACTGGCAGACAGACAATTATGAATATGAAATGTGAATTTCTGCCACTTGTTTGCAACAATAAGTTATGGCCTGAAACTATTGTCTCATAACTTATAGCTTTACCTATATGTGCTTTCAGATCAAAACCTAAAACATCCAGCATAAATATACAGACACAAGAAATGGTTTTGCAATGGTTGGGCCATATGTACTTGAGATCAGACCCACAGGTTTGTCATCGAATTCTCTAAACCCAGGTTTGCTCCATTGTCATCTTGGTCATTGTCATAATAACATTTAATGTACATGTAATATACGATATAGAGGTGATTGCATTCTCTTGGTTTCACTGCACCTATTCTCCATCTAGAAAATGAGAATAACAGACACATAATGTTCTCAGGTGAACAATATATTCTCTTTTGGTAAAAGAATAATTTTACTCTTTTCAAAAGTGTACAATTTAAATCTAAGGCTTTGCAAAAAAGTGTGTCATGTCATGAGCGGTGCCATCGTTATTATACCAGCCTAATCAAAGGTTGTCATGGTATTACATTAACAAAGAAATGAATATTGTTGTGGCACATTTGTTCTGAAGCTGAGTGTTCACTTAGCTAGTTGTTTACAAATTCATGAAAATACTTCTAGTTTTTTTTTGGTTAATTGACATGTGTCTCCAAGTTGAAAATGTCCCTTTGAAGTGAAATGTTTGTTTTATCTCATTATACTTAACTTACAAAAATACCAGGAATAGCTAGCAACTGAAAACTGTAAAGGGAGACATTTAAGAATTGATTTTACTTAACCCAACTCTGTTTTTCAAAACCAGGGTCAATCACAACAAGAAAATTCAAGAACTCATTGCCTTCAGATACCAGAAAAAGGAAGGATTTAAATATAATAAATGTATTTAAAATTACAGCTGAAGTTACCACGAGTTTATGTAACAGATTTTTATATGTAACTAGGCCAGAGATGGTCTTGGTAAATTAAATGACACTACTGAAGGCAAATGAATCTTGGGTGAATCCCTGGTTCTGGACTTCTCAGAGAACTCCATCTGACTCCTTTGGAAACAGAACATTGAAATGATGGATTTTTGGCTTGAGAAATGTATCCATAAGTACATATCTGGTAATTAATATTCACTCAATATGCTAGAGTAGACGTTCTTTCCTCTAAAACAGAAACACCAAGGAATCTCTCAGTTGATTTTGAAGTTGCCGAACATCAGACCCAAAAGAATTGCCCAATCCTAGCCAGTAAAACAGGATACTTTGATCAGCAATACAAGCAATTTTTACTTTATGATATAATCCTGAAGTAACATGGAAGATTGCCAGGTTTTGAGTGATGGCACACGAAGTTAGACAAAGAATATGGAAGAGCAACTGTACTGTATCTTCCTCAGACTTGCCAGGACTCTTTAACTTTATATGTTAGGTTAATTTCAATTAATAAGAAGCCTTTTGGCATATTTTTTATGTATCATTCCTGTTTTTTACATTTGGATGTTCTCTGGATACTTGAAAATTATCCCTTTTCTTTCTTCATTCTTTCTACTGGTTAATGACTGCAATAAAGTCATTTGATTTGAATATCACACCTACACTGAAAATCACAGTCTGATATTTTTCCAGACAAGCTTTCCACTTAGATAGCTAAGATAGTGGAGATACAATGTAGATCTCTTGTTATTTATTGGTCAAAATGGGTGTGCTTCTAGGAACAAGGACACATTTTTGGCAACTTTTACCTATAGATGTTTATTTTCAGGAGCTATCATCAAAAAATTGTATTAAAAATGTTTTTAGGCTACTGGAGAAAAGGGCAGTCCCTTAGTAGAAAGAGAACAGAGTAAAGATAAATTCTTTGTCACTTGGTAAATAGCACTTGATTTTCCAATAACCTGGATAGATTCAATACATACAAAGTTAATTATCACCTTTGTGCCTTAAAACACCCTGATATTTAAGGTATAACTAGTCTGTTATTTTCAGTCCCAATTCTTTCTTTCCAATTCTAAAGACGACAACCATTCAATCCTGCTTATTTCATTGTGGGTGTCTTGCTTGCAAGGGCATGCATTTTTGTCATTCCAAATCAGAAAGGTACAGTCATAAAGGAAAGGAAAGTGAGTGTTTACAAGATGAAGGAAAGTGAGTGTTTACAAGATGAAGTATCTTAGGTGTTCACTTTTCTGCAGTTTTCCCCAGCTAGGCTTTCCAAAGCACGTCCAAAATTACACTGAAATGACCTACTTCTGTTCAGCATTTTGCCGCCATGGCAACTACATTGGATTTCCGGTGAAAATCATCTGCTGCCTGTACAAGCATCTCACCTGCAAACAGTGCCAAACGGGACAAAACACTCAAGGTTCAAGACAAAAAAGAATGGCTGGACAACTGAAAGTTCAGATTCTAGATACAACAGAGGCATTTCTGGGTGATGTTTGACAGTAGTCTGTGATATGAATTACATTACATTACTCTGTGTGTAGTATAACAGATACAATGCCACAAGTGGTGCATCATAACTCAGTCAGAAAAGGGCAGTATGTAACTCAGATTTATTTTTTTAACAAACTGCATAGAAACAATGACCATATCAACAGGAATAGACCCAAAATACATCAGGGGCAGTGCTAGCATGACTGATTTTCCATACTGTGTAAGTGCCAGTTCACGCTTCCCAATCACACATCCAAAACATGGGGTAGATATTACAAACGATCAGAAAATAAGTACAGACCTATCTAAGAAAGTGAAATCTGCATCCAGGGATTGATGATACCAATCCCTGGATGCAGATTTCACTTTCTTAGATAGGTCTGTACTTATTTTCTGATCGTTTGTAATATCTACCCCATGTTTTGGGTGTGTGATTGGGAAGCGTGATGCAAACTTGAATGCACACATGAACCTTGATGCAAACTTGAATGCACACATGAACCTTGTAATCATCCATCTATCCATCCATCCATCCATCCATCATTCATTCATTCATTCATTTTCTATAGCTGCCCACCTCAACCAAGGACTCTAGGAGGCTTACAATTCTAAAACTATACAACAGTTAAAACAATTAAAAACAATAAAAATATCCTGAAAATGAAAGGCAATGGTATATAGTCTAGAATAATGGTGATATAACTCATTATTCTTGAACAAAAGAGTTGTCTTCACACTAACTTTGCTATGATCATAAATTCTCAATACAGGTAGTCCTCGAGTTACAAATGTAATGGATCCTGCCCATTCCATTCGTAATCCAAGGATTCGTGGGAGTGAATCATGTGCCTTGAATGGAATTATTCCCTCTCTTTGCCCACACATTCACTGATCAAATGCACGCTTCATTACATACACATGACATATTTCAGGGTGGGGAAGGCTATGGGGGGGAAGGCTAGTGATAGAACAGGCCACCTACTTAAGACCATTCAAAGTCTCTCCTACCCACTGAAATACCTCATGCTCCCCACAATTGCTTTCCTCCCCACCCAACCTGCCACGCCGGGTCACTTACCATGAAAACATCTAGCAAAATGTCTCCTTTCCAGGCTCTCAGCCATGCGCGTCCTTCTGCAGCTCCATTTTGGTGTGGGCAGGCCTTGCCCGGCACTTTGGTGGCCAAATCGGAGCTCCGTTTAGGCCTGCTCAGGCCTCACCTGGAGCGAACCTCCATTTTGGCCAGCAAAGTGCCTGGCGAGACCTGCATAGTCCAAAACAGAGCATCAGAGGGGCAGGGGGTGGGCTCTGAAGCTCTGTTTTGGCTGCCAAAGTGTATGACGAATGTCACAGAGCCTCTGTGGTTGTTCATAAGGGCGAAGAACTGCCTTGGTGGTGCAAGATTCGTTATTTCGGGACTTGTTCGTAAACACTAGGGGGTGCTGATTCAAATATTCACTAAGGGAAGGCTTGTAACCCGGGGATTACCTGTATTCTTAGTTTCTACAGTTCTACCGTGGATGAATCATTAATCTTCAAACAAAATTAATTTTGCATGCTATTTGGGCTTGGCCATTTGTGCTTGGAGTAAGCTCCTAATGTGTAAATCAATTTTTCAAGTTTTATCCTTAAAAAAACTCTTAGATGATGTCAAAAGCTATGTCTATGATGCTTGCATAGTTATTTATTTATTTGATTGATTTGATTTGTCAATCGCTTACAAAATAATAGGTATAAGTATAAACATGAGTAAGAATACAGAAAATAGGTACGATTAAATGGGGACAATAGGACAGGGATGGGCGGCACGATGGTGCATGCCCCTATTATGTTATGTTATTATATTATGCTGAAGAAATCATTCTCCTGGCTTGTTAGCTTTTATACTGTATATAGCTTGAAGGGGGGCAGGTGTCAGCCTCCAAGATCTTTTCTACTGCTTTGCATCTTTCGCCTGCCATGAGTAACGGGGGGAAGACAGCTGGAGGTGTTACATTCTTGTGTTGAAAAAATGAGGAGTCGGGGGGGGGGGGAGTATAAATTCCTGCTCTTAAGTTTCTATTTCCTTGCTTAGCTTTCTTTCCTTTGCGCAACTGCAAATCTTTATCAAAATATGTCAAGGTCAACGGACAGAGGCCTCATCACCACCTGAAGATGCCCACATGATCATATTCAGAACTTTTAATTGGAAGAATCTTTTGAACTTTGGGGGGTGGGAACAACTTCATCACTTTGTATATGTGATCTGCGTGCCTAATTTCTCAGATTCAGAATTCTACCTGTAGCTTCCACTTCGAATTTCAATAAAATATATCTTTCCTCTAATCTATGGAGTCTAAGTATTTCTTTTTTGGATTTTGAATGGAGCACAGACTGACAGCAGGTCAAGGACAACATGTAGCTACGGCTTTTAATTTTAAAAAGCACTGTTAATACCATTTTGATTTAACTTTTTAAAGCTCTTTTAAAAACAAAGAAAAGAAACAAATGTCATCTCTTCAGATTTACTTTTATATTTTATAGCCTGCACACTTACAAGAGGAACCACATTTGGCTAAGCTAAAATGCTACATTAAAGAAAAGCAAGTCCCTGCCTTGCTAGGCTACTGGTCAAAATAATCAGAACAGTATCATTTTTCTATGCCTGCTAGATGATGTTCTGCATGCCAAAATGTCCTAATAATACATTTTGAAAAACAAGGCAAAAGAAAAGTCCTCTAAAAATTACTCTAACCAAATAGGGAAAATCTTTCAAAGGAAGCAGCAGAGCTCAACAATTCGGGCTGGAAGCCAGTCCCAACCCTACAAACATCAGGGACAGGAATTCCCAGTTCAGGCAAGGATCATAATACCCCGATTAGCTGCTCTGAGGATTGACATTTGACTTACAGTAGTAAAACAAAACACACACACGCATACCAGAGAAAAAAAAGACTATTTTTTTTTCTGTATAACATCCTACAGGAGGTAGGTTGTCATGCTGTTTCCAAAGGTTCACTGCAAGGGTTTTATGTGTATGGTTTAATACTCCTGTCTTTATGCTTTCAGGCATGTAAATAAGTCCCATTCCACTTTAGATCTTTTGCTTTTTCAAGACGAGCATAATAATTTCTTTGAAGGGATGCAGTACCAGAATGCAAAGCAAATCTTTGTGACAAAGGCACAGATTTCTCCTAGAAGAGAGATCAACCCAAGGTGGACTTGCTTTTCTACTTCTTACAGTATCTGGATAGGCAAGCATTATTCATGAAGGAACAGGTCTGCAACCTGGGTTTTCTTCCAGACTCGCAGTTCTTACCTGGAGGCTGTGGCTAGAGGGCCCTTTATGCTGCAGCAATTGCAAATGTACCTGATGCAAAAGAACATCATTACTGTAATTCAAGCCTCTGTCTATTACACCCAGTTGGACTACTGCGGTGCATTTTACAGGGGCTCCCCTTGGAAACTATGCAGGGATTGCAACTGGTTCAGAATGCAGTGGCTCACTGATTTTAGTTCTAGCAGTATATAAATCAGTTCTTTTTTTTAAAAAAATGTTTTTTTTAATTTTATAACCGATAAAAATTTCAATTTCAATTGAACAGTGTGTTGCCTGGGTACATGTTATTTTAGAAAATAATGATCAAAATATTTACAGCAATAGTCATTACATTGATATGAATTCAACAACAACAATTATAATAATAATTGCTTAAACATTTTAACAAATCTCCCTGATAACATTAGTTCTTTTCACATTTGCATGTTTTCAACTTCTGTTTCTATTAGCCAACCATTGATAAAACAGGTCCCATCTTAAACATATAAAAAACAGGTTCCATCTGAAACATATAAATCAGTTATCTGGGTTCTGCATTTGATGATTTCTTTCAGGGTACAATTTAAAGTGCTGGCATTAACTTACATATAAGCAAGCAGCCATGGAGATTACCCTGCAGAAACGATGTAGGGATGTGCAAAAATATCCTTCTGCACCCAGAAAACTGGGAAAATGTTAGGAAGAGTCTCAGACTGGTCCCCCCTCCCAGTGCAATAAAAATTTAGTTTGAAACTGACCGTCGTATAGGCATGAAGATGGAGAGGGTTTCATCAGTGATGCTGGAAAGACTTATTCAGAGAAGAGTTAATCACAGAATTTCTGGGCAGAGAGCCAAGGTTGCCAAGACAATTTCATTTAGGATCACTGGCTGTGGGCCAAAAGCAGAAATCTGCCCACCAATTCAGACTGTATAAAAACCAGAACTCTGAAGGGGCTAAGGTTGCATCAGTTCCATCTGGAGAAACAGCAAGTGTTTCATCTCCCATCTGTCATTCCTGTGTCCATCATACTCCCTTCTGTGTCCAAGTACTTTATTCTGTCTCCAGGTCTGATTGTTCCGATTCCTCCTTACGATTGCCTGATCAACCTGGTGAACAGGATTTGTCTGCTTGTCCACATAAGTTGACTATTAAATGACAGTACAGAACTCTATTTAATTTCACTATTAAACTAATCAACGTTGTTTCTGCCTAGACAATTTTTGGATAATTTTTTGGAAATACGATTTGTATTTCCACATCCTAAAAGAACATGTGTTTGAATGTTTGTTCTCTTATCAGTTCCCTTTGCTGACAGGATTGTGCATCACTCCTGTTCCAGCTCCCACAAACCACAGGCTGGGACTAACATCATGACCCTGTGGGTTTGGATAGTGAGAATAAATGTAGAACACGCATCCCTAAAAATAGTAAGAGGAATGTGATTGTTACTAAGCAGGACAGCATGTGTGAATGTCTAAATAAATGGCCTTAAGAAGGGGGTGGGGCACAGTCAGGTTGCAAGATTCTTCTGCAATAGTTTTTCTCGGGAAAGTATAGTTCTAGTCTTCTTGTGTAATTTGTTTCCTGATCTGGTTAGTCTCAAAGGGCTAACGTCAGTCTTGCTGGGTGGCTGAAATGGGGTGATGGAAGACTAAAAGCAGTTTATATATTACTCATCCCGCCCTGTGTTATTTAACTTATGCAACTTATTAATTGTTAATTAATAAATTATCATTAATTATGCAAGTTTATTTGCACAAATCTATACCTAGATTGGGATTTTCTTTAGCACTGTTTGACTACTTTTACGTTTAGTTTAAGAGTACAACTAGAAACAACTTTAACGCTGTTTTTCAGGTTTCTGAGCATGGAGATTCCTGGAAATTCAAACAGGAGAATTCAATACATATGTGAAAAGAATCGATCAGTTCCAAAGTAAATTACCATTTTCTCCAATCACAGAGCTGAATTTAAAATAAACCAATATATATTGTCCTACATGGACAAGTTGTATAACTTCACATAATATCAACAGCAGAAACAAGAACATTTTCTCAAACACAGACAGAAATATTTTTTGTCACATATACCATGTCATAGCCAAATACCTCATCAATGGCTAAACTGCAGCTCAAGAATGTTTTCAAGTTTTCTTCCTTCTCGCTTTATTCAAAAATTATATTTCTTCAACAAAGCATACAGGCTGCAGGATGTGATTAAATCTCAAGCGCCTGTATACAAATGCATAAAGTCTGGGAACAAACAGGGTGAACTCAAACTACAAATATATGAAGTAGATAAGATATAGTTGGAATAGCAGAAACTTGGTGGGATGAAACCCATAATTGGAACATACTGGTAGAAGGATCAAACTATTCAAAAAAAAAAAAACAGACCCCATAAAAGAGGAGGCGGAGTTGCACTGTATGTAAAGGACCACTATATTGCTACAGAAATGCATGAAACCAAAGATGAAAACCTCCTAGAATGCATATGGGTCAATATAAAAGAAAAAAAGAATGACATGGCCATAGGTGTACATATAGGCCACCCAATCAAGCAGAAAATATAGATGTCCTTTTTGCCAGCCAACTAACAAACATATGCAGGAAACACACATCAGTAGTAATGGGAGACTTCAATTATCCTGATATCAATTGGAAAACTAATTCTGCACCAAGTGAGAAATCTAATAAGTTCCTAACCAACCTAGCTGACAACTTTGTTGTCCAAAAGGTAGAGGGTGAAACTAGAGGGACAGCCATACTGGACTTAATTCTTACAAACAGAGAAGAAGTGATAGAGGGAGTTGAAACTGCAGGAACCTTGGGTGAGAGTGACCACGTCATACTAGAATTCAACATAACACAAACGCAAGCAACAGAACATAATGACCCCGGAGTCTTGGATTTAAAAAGAGCTGATTTCAATAAACTCAAAGAGAACTTGGGAAAGATTCCATGGATGAAAATCCTAAAGGGGAAAACAACTCAAGAATCTTGGGAAACTCCAAAAATTGTATGATCATAGAAGCCAAGACCAGCACAATACCACCGAGAAAAAAAAACAAGAAACCCAAGAAGAAACCAGCATGGTTCCACAAAGATCTCTCTGGCAAATTGAAAGAAAAAAAGGACAAGTACAAAAAATGGAAAGAAGGACATACAACTAAGGCAGAATATCAGCAGAAAGTCAGAATCTGCAAAGACAAAGTCAGGACAGCAAAGGCTCAGAACGAACAAAGACTTGCAACAAAAGTTAAAGATAATAAAAAAGTTTTTTCCAACATATAAATAACAAGAAAAAAATCAAGGAAACAGTCGGTCCACTAAAGAGAGAAGGAAGTAACAGGCAACAGAGAGAAAGCAGAACTGCTTAACTCATTCTTCGCATCCATCTTCATGCAAAAAGAAACTATAGCTCAACCCACCAAAAAACATAACTGTAAAAGACAGACCAGAAATAAAAGTTAAAATAAGCAAAAGAATAATTAAGAGAACACCTGTCTGATCTTGATGAACACAAATCACCGGGGCCTGATGGAGTTTTAAAGGAGGTGGCAGAGGTCATCTCAGAATCACTGCACCATATCGTTCAAAAATCCTGGAGCACTGGAGAACTACCAGAGGACTGGAAAAGAGCAGATGTGGTTCCCATCTTCAAAAAAAGGGGAAAAAAACAGACCCAGGAAACTGGGTCTAACATCAATACCTGGGAAGATATTGGAAAAGATTATAAAAAACAGATCTGCCAACATCTAGAAACAAGTAAAGTAATAACTAGCAGTCAGCATGGGTTTGTTAAGAACAGATCATGCCAAACCAATCTTATTTCATTCTTCAACATAGTGACTAAATTACTAGACCAGTAAAATACTGTGGACATAATATATTTAGATTTCAGCAAGGCATTCGACAAAGTAGACCACAACCTATTTCTTAGTAAGCTAGAAAAAAGTGGAATAGATAGCACCACCAGTAGATGGACTCGCAAGTGGCTGACAAACCATACTCAACGAGTAGTGCTTAATGAGTCTAAGTCTACATGGAGGGAAGTAAGCAGTGGGGTGGCACAAGGTTCTGTCATAGGCCCAGTACTCTTCAATATCTTCAATAACGACTTAGATGAGGGAATAGAAGGGGAACTTACCAAATTTGCAGATGATACTAAGCTGGCAGGAATAGCTAACACCCAAGAAGACAGGCTCAAGATCCAGATGGATCTTGACAGACTAGAACACTGGGCCATATCTAACAAAATGAAATTCAATGGAGAGAAAAGTAAAGTCCTACACTTAGGCAAGAAAAACCAAAAGTACACATATAGAGTGGGTGAAACCAGGCTCAATAGCAGTAACTGTGAGAGGGATCTTGGAGTCTTAGTGGACAACCAGCTAAATATGAGCTAGCACTGTGCAGCAGCAGCCAAAAAAGCTAATGCAATCCTAAATTGTATTAACAGAGGGATACAACCAAGATCAAGGGAGGTACTAATACCGTGTTTCTCCAACAGTACGACCTCCCCCAATAGGAAGACCCAGCATGTTTTCTAGGCATAAAATGAAATTAAGCCCCTCCCCCCAAATTTAGGCCTATTTTAAAACATGCAAAATGGGGGGAAGGGTGGGGGGACTTGCCGTTAGGAGCGCCCCACGGGCAGCAATTCCTCGCCACCAGCTGCTCCTAATGGGCGATCATGGCAGAGCACAGAGAGCTCCCTACTCCTGCCAAGCACCTTTGTGGCAGACCCAAGACCTTCAGCGCCCGCCGGTTGATTTCCCTTCTGCCCATGCCGCCGCCGTGTTTGGAGCTGCCACTTCCACGTTTGGAGCACCACTGCTGTTTGGAGCACTGCTGCCGTTTGGAGCTGCTGCTTCTGCATTTGGAGCTGCCGCTGCGTTTGGAGCTGCCGCTTCCATGTTTAGAGCGCTGCCGCTCTTTGGAGGACTGCTGCTGTTTGGAGCTGCCGCTTCCGCATTTGGAGCTGCCACCGCGTTTGGAGCTGCCACTTCTGCGTTTGGAACCCCACCGCTGTTTGGAGCACTGCCGCTGTTTGGAGTTGCCATGTCTGCATTTGGAGCTGCTGCCGCGTTTGGAGCTGCCGCTTCCACGTTTGGAGCACTGCCGCTGTTTGGAGCACCACCACCATTTGGAGCGCCGCCGCCACTCCAAACACGGCGGCAGCTCCAAACACGGAAGTGGCAGCTCCAAACATGACGGCGGTGCTCCAAATGGCGGCGGCGCTCCAAATGGCAGCGGCACTCCAAACATGGAAGCGGCAGCTCCAAACATGGCGGCGGAATGGGCAGAAGGGAAAGCAACAGTGGCGGGTGCCAAAGGTCTTGGGTCTGCAGCAAAGGTGTTTGGTGGGAGTAGGGAGCTCTCTGCGCTTCGCCATGATCACCCGTTAGGAACAGCTGGGGGCGAGGCTGCCCGCGGGGCGCTCTAGATGAGGATGCAAGGGGGGAATTAAGTCACCCCCGAAAAGACGGCCTAGCCGTTTTTTCGGGGCTCAAAAAATATAAGACCCGGCCTTATTTTATGAGAAACACGGTACCACTCTATAAAGCCTTAGTAAGACTAGATTACTGCATCCAGTTTTGTTCAACACATTATAAAAAAGATGTTGAGACTCTAGAAAAAGTACAGAAAAGAGCAACCAGGATAATTAGGGGACTGGAGACCAAAACATATGAAAAACAGTTACAGGAACTGGGCTTGGCTAGTCTAGTAAAGAGAAGGACCAGGGGAGACATGATAGCAGTCTTCCAATATTTGAGGGGCTGCCACGGGGAGGAAGGGGTCAAGTTATTTTCTAAAGCACCTGTAGGCCAGACAAGGAATAATGGATGGAAACTGAACAAGGAGAGATTTAACCTGGAAATAAGGAGAAACTTTCTGACAGTGAGAACAATCAATCAATGGAACACCTTAGCTTTGGAAGTTGTGGGAGCACCATCATTTGAGACTTTCAAGAAGAGATTGGACTGCCATTTGTCAAAAATGGTGTAGGGTTACAAGCCTTTGCGGATGATTTGGTTTTCATTCTGGAAGATCCTCTAGAGACAGCTTTAAAACTATTGGAAAAGATAGAGACGTACGGTGAGATGGCTGGTTTGAAAATAAATAAAGATAAAACAAAGATTTTGACAAAGAACATGTTATTAAGACAAAGAGAAGAACTGGCAGACCTATTGAAAATTCAAGTCAAGAATAAGGTTAAGTATTTGGGGATATATTTGACGTCAAGATGTACTACATTGAAAGAGAATAACTATATTAAACTCAAACAGCAGATAGCACTTGATCTGAAGAAATGGGAAAACCTACAACTGTCATTAATAGGCAGAATTTCAACAATCAAGATGAATATTTTACCCAGAATTTTATATTTGTTCCAAACAATACCAATTAGGCTTGGCAAAGATTATTTTGAAGACTTAAATAAAATTGTGTTGAAGTATATATGGCAAGGCAAGAAAGCGAGAATAAAATTAAAACTTTTACAAGATGCTAGAACTAGAGGAGGATTTGGCCTTCCTAATTGGGAGTTGTATTATCAAGCTGCAAATTTGATGTGGGCTAAAGAATGGATAATATTAAGAAAGACTAGATTGTTGACACTAGAAGGACATGATTTATTACTGGGCTGGCATGCTTTTCTGTGGTATAAGGGAACTAAATCGCAGGGCTATTTTAGAAGGCATTATATACGGGAGTCTTTATGGTTAAACTGGGAGAAAATTAAGAGACAATGTTATTTGAAAATCCCAGTTTGGTTATCAACTATTGAAGCTTTTTCTTATCCTATAACATACAAGAAGGAACAAACAGTTAGATATGGGGAAATATTGGATGAAAAGGGTGAACTTAAAACGATGTAAAATTTAGAAGAACAAGGTATAAAGATGAATTGGTTTTCATATGCGCAAATACACTCAAGGTATGTTAAAGATTCTAAAACAGAGGGATTCTATGATAAATTGACTGACTTAGATAAGATTTTGACAGGTACTGATGAAAAAGTGATTAAAAAATTATATGGTTATTTACTGGAAATTAAACTAGAGGAAGAACAAGTTAAAGAAACTATGATTGCTTGGGGGAAGAATTTTGGATATGGGATTGATTTAGAGAAATGGCAAAAAATGTGGTCTCAAAATTATAAAATGACAATGTCAACAGCATATAAAGAAAATCTGTATAAGATGTTTTACAGGTGGCATTTTCCCCCAACAAGAATAGCAAGAATGTTCAAGAATAAATCTGAAAAATGCTGGAAATGTCATCAGATACCTGGCTCATATTACCATATGTGGTGGACTTGTGAGGACGCTAGAAAATATTGGACTAAAATTCGCATATGGTTGGAAAAATGACAAAGAAACATATAGATTTAAAACCAGAGATTTTTTTATTGGGAATCTTACCTGATACATACAATAAAAATTTGAAATATTTGATTGTAAATGTATTAACAGCGGCTAGGATTGTATTTGCTAAAAATTGGAAGAGTGAGAAAATACCATCACAGGAAGAAATTATTAAGAAAATATTGGAATGTGCTGAAATGAGTAGATTGACATTTGAAATTAGAGAACAAGAAGATAAACAATTCTATGAAATTTGGGACCTTTTCTATCAATGGCTAGATAATAAAATATAATAATGGAATATTTAGAACTTTAGGAAACAATGAATACATATTTCTTTTTTTCTTTGATACTATCTTTATAAAATTTTATTAAGATAGACTTGGTATGACTTTATGATTTGCTATAAAATAAATTAAGTAAACTATAGTTATCTCGTTAAAGTATGAATTAATAAAATTATAGTCAAATGATTGTTTAATAATGATATCAGGCTATATAATTGTTGATTGATAATATGAGCTATTATGTAATATAACTACAATGGAGACTATGAAATGGATGCACAAAAAAAAGTGGCAAACCAACCGACACACTGTCTGTAAACCCATGAAGGAAAGGATGATGTTTTTATGTTTTATGTGTTTTTGTTTATTGTTAAAATTAATAAAACTGTTGTTTTTTTTTTAAAAAAAGAAAGAAATGGTGTAGGGTCCCCCGCTTGGGCGGGGGGTTGGACTAGATGACCTACAAGGTCCCTTCCAACTCTGATTATCTGTTATCTGTTAAATCATTATTCTAAAAAGCCCCATATGGTGCTTTAATGTGTGCTATTTTTACTCCTGTGCATAACATTTTTGTTTCGGTGCATAAAAGGAACATGTTAAAATGAAATACTCAAGTGAAATTTAAACTAATTATTTGCCACAATATTAAATCACCTGGAACTTTCCAACAGACTGCCAAAACGCAATTGAAAACACACAAGTGGTTTCCAACATATGTTGGAAGGTTAATATGTTACTGCACTTCACAGATAAAAAGTCAAATCCCCCTCAAATTAAGTTTAACTTCTGAAGATCTGATTGATTTTTAGGGACTAGCTCTTGATTTTATGAAATAATTCGGGAGGTTATCCAGTGACACTGACAATACCGGAAGATGCATTGCATATTTGTTCAGCTATGTTCTTAAGGTGGAAATGGAGCAGGAAGTATCCCTGATGCATACTGTTTCAGTTTTTAAATACCTCAAATCTACAAAAACCTGGCTTTTGAATCCTACTGCTTTCAGATTCATTTTTGTTATATATAATACATATGTATAGACACATAATCACACATATTTGTAATGATCATCTATGAAAGGGTCATTTTTATTTTTTAGAATTAAGCTCCGTTCCTTCATGCTATGTTTGTAGATATAGGTTTCATTTTTCAAGGATGTTTGCGGGTTTTTTTACTTCCCATAAATATCTCTATCTCCATCTCCAGCTATATAGATAGTTCTTGACTTACAACAAATCATTTAGTAACAGTTCAAAGTTACAACAGCACTGAAAAAAACGATTTATGACCATTTTTCACACTTAGGGCCACTGCAGCATCCCCTTGATCATGTGATCAAAATTTAGGTGCTTGGCAACTGACTTATATTTATGATGGATTGCAGTGGTCCGGAGTCTTGTGATCACCTTTTGCAACCTTCTGACAAGCAAAGTCAGGTGAAGTCAGGTTCACTTAACGACTGTGTTACTAACTTAAGAATTGCAGTGATTCACTTAAGAAGTGTGACAAGAAAGGTCGTAAAATGGGACAAAATTTACATAACAAATGACTCAATTAGCAAAAGAAATTCTGGGCTCCATTGTCAGTCAAGATGTGTGTGTGTGTGTGTGTGTGTGTGTGTGTGTGTGTGTGTGTGGATGTTTGTATCTCCATATATCTATATCTATATATCCATCCATACACACACACAGAGAGAGAGAGAGAGAGAGAGCACATATGGTACCTATTATCAGAATAAAACAAAAATGCAATCATTCCTACCTTTTAAAAATGAACATTCATGTAAGAGGGTAAGACTACACAAAGAAGTATTTATGAAAACAACTGTTTTAACAACACAGATGCAAGCATGTTCTCTCTCTCTCTCTCTCTCTCTCTCTCCTGAACAAAAATTTTACACAATCAAAAAAATTAAATGAAATAAAATAAAATCCAGATTCTGTTTGCATGTATGTATGTATGTATATATGTGTGTGTGTATATATATAGTGTATATATATACCGTATTTGCCGGCGTATAAGACGACTGGGCGTATAAGACGACCCCCCAACATTTCCACTCAAAATATAGAGTTTGTTATATACTCGCCGTATAAGACTACCCCCTCTTCCGCACACCTTCCACTTTTGCACTTTTTTTTTTTTTTGAGGCACTTTTGTGCACCGTGGAAACGAATCCCGTGAAGCTGAAAGGAGCAACCAGCCTTCAGGCCGATGTAGGCGGGCCTCCTTCTCCCAGCTCCCAAGGAAATGAGGCGCTCAGCGGCCTCCGCTCGCACCGCCCGGCCTCAGCTGCAACAAACCAGAGAAGGTATCCCCCTCATTGGGCTCCAGCTCTTTTTTTTTTTTTTTTTAACATGCAAGGCTTGGGAAAAGAGTTTCCTGGTAGAGTGGTTTATTATTTCTGAGTTGCCCAATAATATCTTGTCTTATTTTTTGAAGCATCATCCATATTTTAGTCCCCATCAGAGAAAGGTAAATAGTCCTAATTTCAGAACTGGATAAACCCAGGGAAAGCATACCACCAATGGGAAGAAAATATGGGTGAGAAAGGATATAAAGAAGAGGTGAAACGGGCTATTTTGCAACCCATATAAACTTTGCTGCTCTCTTTCTTCCTTGGGTCTCTCCCCATAGAGGGAAAAGTATAATCAACTAACTGCATGTTCCTCAGAGTAAAGGACTTTTCCTTTACTTGGGCATCAAAAGCACTGACAGCGTTGTAAAACCAAGGATGGAAAGAAGCCATTTCTTTTGCTCAGATGTGGTAGTAAATGGATGGAAGCAATTCCTAGCAAAGTACCATCCTCAAGCACTGGAAACAAGCAGGAAAGGATGCCTACATCACTGGGTTCAAGCAATTGCCTTTAAAACTCCCCCAAGAAATCCAGGGTTTCTGAGAATAAATTTCTCCAGGGAGATTCCTGTTTCAAGAACTTTTCCTCTTCTTTTATTTTGTTTATCCCCACCGCTTCTCTGAGAAGTCAAGGCACCAAACCGACTTCCTCATCCTTTAAGGGAAGCTGCTACACAGGCACCTAACTCTTAACAACCTTCCATTGATTGGAGGGGACCGAAGGGACTTTCATAATTAAGGTGAAAGGCTGAAACTGGTAGAGTGAAAACAACGCCGACTTTCCAACAGAGCAGAGCTGACCCAAAACACATTGCCGGCGAAAGTGACTTTAATGGTTTCATAACGCAGCCCCGCTGCACTAGATGCGCTCATTCTGCCAGAGGGGGCTCTGGGCTTCTTCCCTGAGGATTCCTACATTGGTGGCACCTCTGATGGCACCTCTGAAAGAGGTTCCCAGCTGAGGGAAACAGCGAGGGTTGATTGCGAGGCCTTCTCCTCAGGTCAGGAGCACTAGTGGGTGGTCCCGCTCACGGGCTGCTGCGTGCTTTGGGACCCTCGGCGGGCACTCACCGCACTGCCCCCTGTGCGTGCATGCGACGAGGCGGCAGGCAGCCCAGCCCCATCAGCCGGAACCAGCCGGCATTACATAATCTTGCCGCGATCCTGATCCGGTCCCTGAGCCAGACGAAGCCACCGGCAAACGGACAAGGGGTGGGGGAACTGGGGTGCCGGTTTGATTAGGAACACACACACGCACAACCTGCCTACCAGCGTGGGGAACACGCGGACGCACCTGAGGAAAATGCAGAGGAGTTGCTGGAGGCAGCCGCTGCCGAGCAGAGGCCCCAAATTTTCCAACTAAATACGCCGGGGACGGGGACGGGGAGGGGGTAAGCGGGGACCGTCGCGAACCAGCAGCCTCAGCGGCAGCAGGACACCGCAACCCGCAAGGGTCGGGAGGGTGGGGGGAAGGCAACCGGCTATCCCAGGCTTACGGCCGCACCACTGTCATTCCGGGCGGTGCCGCGGGCAGCCGCAGTGCTTCCCAATTACCATTTGCCGGCGTATAAGACGACCCGGCGTATAAGACGACCCCCCCACTTGGAGGCATGTTTTTCAGGGCAAAAAAGTCGTCTTATACGCCGGCAAATACGGTATATAGTATATAGTTGTGCTTTTACAGTTGTAGCAACGTTTCGGCAGAATCTCATCTGCCATCATCAGGCTTCTGTATTGTGTTCATCTGTGAATCAGACTTTCACAGCCGTTTCAGTTTTAAATTTGGGGCTAGCCTACTGCTGTGCCAGAATACCATACATGTAAGTACCCGCGAAAACTTAAGAAAACATATATATGTATATGTGTATATGTATATATATATATATATATGTATGTATGGTATTCAGCTTTGTTCGGGTATTTTCCCACGTCATTATAGTTGTGCTTTTAAAGTTGTAGCAATGTTTCGGCAGAATCTCATCTGCCATCATCAGGCTTCTGGCATATATGTCCTGTCTCACTTTTCTTCTTTCCCAAAAGATGAAAGAGTACAAACTCACACAAACACAGGCAGGCAAGCTGACTCGGACTTCACAGAGTTAATTTTTTGGAACTGATAATGTCCTTGGCATTCCAACACGCTCTGCCTGCCAAGTCCGAACTGAAAACAAATAAAAATCTACTCACAGAAAATTACAAGGCAGTCCACAAAAATCATTCACGAAGAAAATCTGAAGTAAGATTAAACTTTGTCCCGTACAAAGTTCCAGCCGAAAACACACCCACTTTTATCCCCTGTGGGGTGTGGCTCAATGACTCAGCTCACCCTCTGACCCTCCCACGCCTCCTACGTTGCTGCTCACGTTTCTCCCTACGACACTGCTTAGGATCAAGCAAACACTCTTCCTCTTTACTCCCTGTCAGGGGTTGCTCCGATATGCTTTCCTCCTGATTAATCTCAGGCTGTTCCTCTCGGTTGTCTGATGAAACCTGAGGCATTATCAGGGAGGAAGGCATTGCCAGAGAGGAAGGTCCTGGGGAGGAAGGCATTCCCAGTTCCTCCTCCTCATCTTCCAGGTCTTCTTCCTCTGACAGCATAGGCTCGGGAATCGGGGCCACAACATATATATATATGTATATATTTGTTTTCTTAAGTTTTCGCGGGTATCTATATGTATGGTATTCAGCTTTGTTCAGGTATTTACACACACATTCTTCTGAACAAGTTATGTATTAGCACAGAGTTTCACCCAATCTTGCAATGTCTTTTCAGAGAACCAATGTGGGTTCTCTGAAAGATTTTTGTGAGTGAGTTTCCAGGCCATTTGTCAGCTGATTAGCACCATATTTTGGAAAGCAATTGTTACAATTAAGTATCGCAGGCTTAAGGCTGGGTAAGGAGAAAAAGAGGAATCAAAATAAATATAGAGAACAGACTCTGTTGTCAAAGCAGACCTTGTTCTAATTGCACATATTTGGATGTACCAACACTGGTACTGTGGGAACACATACCTATGACTTCTGAACATTCAGTCTGTAAGACTGTCAAACAAAGATGACTACACTTACTGTTTATAAGGAAGAGTACAGCTTTGTAGTGATTGCAGATGACATGGACCATCACAACATGCCAAAAAAGGACAGAAAGTCACCCTGTTTACTTCTGAGGTTTTACCTTAGTATCTCCTCTTAGAACACACAATTTCGCAATACTAACAATGTCCTCAAAATTAGTCAAAAGCTTACTACTGGCAAGACTCACACACAGCGTAGTAATGGTTTTTCAAAACTAAATATATTATTGTGGTTATAATAGCTTGTTTCCAACTCTGAATCATTGTAATAGGTACAAAACATATTAATATATACAACTTACAGCTTGCTGAATTCCATTCTTTACTTCTTTACTCAGCATGCCTTCAAATACAAAGGAATCACCAAATCTTTCTGCCTAAGGAAGGAAGGAAGGAAGGAAGGAAGGAAGGAAGGAAGGAAGGAAGGAAGGAAGGAAGGAAGGAAAAATAAAATCAGATAATTAAGTATCTTCCCAATAGCAATTTACTGTTACTGTAAAAGAAAACACACACATTTTTCCCAACTGAATACCCTTCAAATAGTAAACTTTCTTTCACCTTCAACCCTGAAAACCAACAGTTATAATTTTACAACATACTCCCTTGGGATAAAATATTACATTATTCAAAGACTAAGACTTTTCAATGAGCTAAAATATAAACTCCTAAAACAGAAACAAAACAGATAGTGACTTTTAGAAGGTCTATAAACATTTCTACTAACTGTATCAAATTCTAATGGAGGAAAGAACAAAAAATCTATGAAATATATGCATTTTACTTATATGTTAGCAGATTTATTATTTAATCATTCATGCTGGTATAACTTAGAAAGTAAGGCTGAATGGGAATCAGCATGTTTCAATCAGCTTTTCACTAAAATGGGATTTGAAAATCTATTGACGTGTATATATTTCTATCATGTCAACTCCATATTTGCTTCTTGCTTTTTATCACTTGGGTTTATTTTTAACTAATAATTGTATTTCAAATGGAGCATCAGGAAAATAATATAACCATGTCATAAAGACATGTGATAAAACAATAAAAAATTACTGTATTATTAATATGTGTATTTTTGGAAGGTAGAGCACAGGTCAATGAGTACTTCAAGCTTGAACGTCAGAAGACTCTGAGTTCCATTTATGACATACTTTGAAACAAAATATCTAAAATAACGTTAGGAACCTATTCTGTCTTCAACCTTGAGAAATTACATACTGCAAGAGATGTCACTTAATCTAAGACCAGATGATCCAACAGCATGACAGCTTTATGTGTTTGAAATTACAAGAGTCATGCAATTTGTGGTTTTCAAAATTTTGAACTCCAGTGTCTATATTATTTCTTGCAATCATCTCTGTAAGTAATTCTGTTTATTACTAGGTTACCAAAACTAATAGTGTCCATCCCCATCCGTGTGTCCCAAAGAACTAGGCTTCTGAGATTATATCAGTTTTAGGGAGGAAGGCAGTGTTATTGGTACAGAACTTTAAACAAAAATTGGTTTTGTTTGGAATTCTACTCAAAATTTCCACCAAGATAAATGACAAAGGAGGTTGAAGTAAAAAAGTGTATTAATGGTGGAATAAAGTGTAGAACATCTACCACATTTTGAATTGACAAAGCAGTCAAACGTGTGTAAAAACAGCTTAATTGCTATTACTATTAATTACTTGTAATATGTTTCTGTGTATGTATGTGTGTTATTGCATTATTAGTGATGGTGGAAGTAAAAGATACAGAGGGAAGATTACTAGCAATAGCAATAGTTCTTAGATTTATATACCTCTCCATAGAGTTTTATAGCACTTTCTGGGCAGTTTACAGAGTTAGCATATTGCCCCCAATAAACTGGGTCCTCATTTTACCAACCTTGAAAGTATGGAAGGCTGAGTCAATCTTGAGCCCCATCAGGATTGAACTCTAGGCTGTGGGCAGAGTTTCCCTATAATACTGCATTCTAACCATCAGGGCTCCTAACCTGTTCCTTACTCAAATTCCCTTTTCTCATCAATTTCATTTTAAAAGTAACCTCAGAATTGCTTTTAGAAGTATACCTTTAGGGATGACATAAACTGAGATTTTTCAGATTTAGGTATACAAAATGTGTCGTGTGTTTTCAAGTTATCATACGTGTTCTGAATAATAAAAATTATAGGTAACTTCAGAAATGGTTTTTTTTCCCACTGATAAAAGCAAAAATGTTTGACCTGCAATTCAGCATTTGACTTTTACATTTGTTCTACACATATACTGCAATAGCAGAAGATGCAGGGAACAGATAGATAATAAGCACGTACATTTCAAATAAACATACCCATAACTAGTGATTATGCAATAGCAGAAGATGCAGGGAACAGATATATAATAAGCACGTACATTTCAAATAAACATACCCATAACTAATGATTATGTCTTTCACATTGCTAGAAAGCAGAAATATTTTTAGATTGCTATAAAAGTTTATCCACTTCTCTGGAACTGCCTACTTTTTGTCTGGCAATACTATTTTAAAGTGTCTATCTCTGTGGCAACATATAACAGAAATATATTCAATATACCAAAATTAGGAATTCTGAATTCCTAGCAGCTATACTATTTCAAAGATAATTGCAGCATAATCCTTGCAGATTTACTGAGATCTGTTCTGTCCTGAAATATACAAAGCAGTGTATTTCTCCGCTGAATGTATTACAAACATGCTACGCCTAAGCAAACAGAGTTTATGATGGGATTCATAAACCAAGACATTCCTGAGCTGAAACTTAAGGAATTTACCCAGCAGTTTCTCCATTATAAAATATAGCAGCACATGTTAGTATAACTAAATTTCATTAGCTATAATTATATCAGCCGCTGATTCCTATTGATCACCAAATCCAAGCCCGCTCTTTTAAAAGTAATTTACAAAAACTTCTTTAAAAATAAATAAAGTGTAGAAACTCCTTTTTACTTCAATATACCCTCCAAATAATTTAACAGCATTCAGCATTCAATACTGAGTTCTTTAAAATAACCACTTTGGGACAATCTTTATTATTAACTATTGTAGGCAGGTGAATCAATATTGTAATTTTTTTTAGCCGATACATATTTTAAATGTCAACATTTCCCAGGATTTGGCCTTCCAGGAGTATATAAATTTAGTTCCCATTCCAGCACGCTGGTTTGGGATGTCAGACAGAGTATCCCATCATATTTCAACATCATCACTGAAATCATGTAAAATAGGGTTTGGCATTTGCTTCAGGATTCTGCCTCCTGAGAATCTTGATTCTCTGCTGATTCCTCCTGACTGCTGAAAACACTGTGGACAGCATTTGGTAACATCTTAAGAGAGAGATGGGAAAAGTGATTTGTCACAGATTAGCAAAGCTGAATGCCATACTGCTGGACTAGAAAAATGCTGCAATCACAAATTTGTATTTATCTAACTCGTTCTAGAACTTGGTTCCTAATTAATTTTGACTTTAAGATCTCATATGCACACTGATCTTTACTTTCATATCCTTTCCTAGGCTCTTTAGTTATGTATTCTAGTTTTTCTTCTTTATTCATGCTTTTAATAAACAACGAGGGTCTGAATTTTTGTACTGCTAGCTAGAAACTTTAAGGATATGAATGAACCAAACTAGCCCAAATTAAATTGCACAAAATCAGAACTGCTAACTGTTAACAGACATCAAAGCAACTTAATAACATTGGTTCCCCCAAAGGAGTTGGTTTGTGCCTGGGGTTCTCCTACATTGTCACCTCCTACTTAAACAGCCCAGGGTCTTTCCTTAGCTCCAAAGGATGTACTGATCTACTAGGATCAATATGTTCTGGTGATAGCAATCCTGTTGTTCTATGATACATTCTGTGAGGAGTAAATTCAAAATGCAGCAGTTTAAACTATTGATGGGACACCACCAACAAGCTAGGATAATTCTTATTTTGAAGGTGCTACATTGGTTGCCTATAGGTTCCTAGGCTTAATTAAATGTACTGGTTATTATCATTAATGTTCTGTATGGCTGAGCTTTGGGATCCATAGTATGCAACACACTGCCAAAATTGAATGTCTATGATGACATCTACTTTGGTGATCAAGAGAGCCTTTTTTTTGCTCCTCTTCCTTAAAAGGTCTTCTCAGTGCAGGTCACCATTTCATAGAATATTCTTCTTCCAGAAGTATAGATAGATAGTCCTGATTCAACTAAAATTTTGTAAGCAAGCTAAATCAGGTCTATTCCAGCATGTGTCTGATCCTTAGAAGATATTAGTTTCATTTTATGGATACTTTTGTAATTATTATTGGCTTTTAATCATACTACTTTTTACTAATTTTTTTACTTTGATATTTGCACATGATTTGTTGTTCCCTACCTGGTTCACTACAAATAGGGGGGGGACTGCAAATATTTTAAAAGAAAGTATATTTTGTTTTATTGTTTTAAAATTTTTAAATTACTCTGTAATATACCTAGAAAGCTTTCATTGTTAGGCAAATTAAAGGAGCCCTGATGGTGCAGTGGTTAGAATGCTGTACTGCAGGCTAACTCTTCCCACATCCAGGAGTTCAATCATGACTGGCCAAGGTTGATTCAACCATCTTTTCAAAGTTGGTAAAAGAAGACCCATATTTTTGAGAGCAATGTGCTGACATTATAAACCACTCAGAGGGTGGTGTAAAGCACTAAGTGGTATAGAAGTCCAAGTGCTATTGCTATTGCTAAAGATCCAATAAATAGAAAGCTTACCCCCCAAAAAGGCATGTTTATGACTGCTTTGTTGATAGCTCTTTCGGTCTTCTGATGGAAGACTGATGGGTTGCATTATCCACTCACATCTACAATTACACCTACAGACATCATAGTTAATGACTGCACTCTCTGTAGATATCAGGAGTCATCTAGAGGAATATGCACTGGAGAAGGCAGATCATTAAGCAGCAACCTTGGAGTGCCAATTGAATGGGAAAGTAAGGGCCAACCTGACAGACACTGGTAAAACGTTTTCACATGCTACTTTCCTGGCAAAATTATGTAACACGTGCTAAGACTATAAGACATGTTACCCACCAAAGGCTAACTATTGGCCCTTGGTAAAGGAGGAGTATTTAGGAATAAACGGACCAAATACTTGTTTTGCTCCACACAGAAAATTTGATGAAATCTTCTATCATCCTGGATTGATACTGTATCCCGAATCACTCATCCATCTTATAAACTATGAGCAGTTTCCCAGGCTATGATTTCTCCTATAGCTCTATAATGGTAGGCTGATAATAGGAAAGTAAACTGTTGAAGATGAAGGAAGATATCCTTTGTGATGTGTCCAACATTTATCTGCTACTGTCTTATAACAAGCAATAGTGGTGCAAGAACTTGTACCTCCTGCTTTACAGGTTGGTCCACTTTTCAATAAGCTACTCTAAAATGCTGCTACCGATAACCAATCAAGGGTCCCTTTCTTTTGTTGGGTGGGGCAAAAGTATTTTTCTTCTGTGCTGATTTTAAATTTTCTCTCAAGAAACACTGTGTTCATCCTAACAGGTAAATTATGTGGGTGTCTTTGTGTGGTTTATTTCCTTTTCTTTGTGCAGGGTGTTCCAAAATGTTCATCTTTAGGAGGTACAGACTCCAAATGAAGAGCTGTGGAGGAATATCTTCTATTTTTCCCAGGCCAATCCAATATCTGACAAGAAAAATATTCCTCTTATAAAATATTCCTTTTATAGCAAAAGTTTACCTTCAAGCTTTATTTGGACACAAACAAGGCTGTTTTGCAAAAACGCCAACTTCTTTCACTTACCTCTGTAACATAGCCAGTAGCATTCACAAACTTCTCAAACTCTGCATTGCTGACTTCATAGCGATCCATGAAAAAATGACCAATGTGGACTCTCCTTCCAGGCCCTTCTCCATCTTGTTTTATAATGGGCTCATCAGTTCCCATTGTAAACACTCCAGCTGGAATCGGGACCATCTGCAAATGGAAGAAGACTCTTTCAGATATGCTTAAATCTTCAAAGGTCTTCTGTGTCCTTTCTTACAGGATGTAGAAATAACTATTGGTCAATATCTTCAAAGTTCAGAATATCATCGGCCAACCAATGGGTGGCACATAAATTTAATAAATAAATACGATATTGTATGAAACATACTCAGTAAACTACAGTAACAAAACACAGCAACCCATGTCCAGAAAACCTGCGTGATTAGGCAGATAAAACAGAGGTACAAAAAGTAGGAGATGGAGAATAAAATCCAAATGACTGGGCAGAATTTCAGCTGTGAAATCTTCAATTCAAAGGATATATCAAAATGGTGACTGCACATGTATGTCGTGGATAGTGACAGATATCGTTAAGTGTCCTACATTTTTAAATCACACACTCAGCTCTGAAAACACAACAAAATGTAACCTTTTTTCACAATGTAATTTTCTGAAGTTGAAAGAGACGGAACTTATCTGATCACGTGAAAAAAATTCTGGTTATAGGAAACAATAAAGCTAGAAGCGTCCATACCTGAGTACATGGGGAAAAGGGACAACTTTGTTTTACTTCAAACATTCAGCTGTCACCCAAATAGTGACACCATCTCAACACTGCAGGTTGCTGCTAATTTGCACACTATTCACAAATTGGTCTTGGCAATATTCAGACTCCTATACCTTTTCATGTATTGCTTGTTGTTCCATGTCTCTTTGTAAGCAAGATCTTTGGCTTAATGGAACAACAAGCAAGAAGAGAGAAAAATTAATGATGTTGTTTAGATCCCTCTCTAGAGAACCATTTCAACAGAATACCTCAGTGGATACAACTAATTTGCTCTTGTCCCTGAATTATTAAGTCTGGCTACTAAAAACTTTTGTAAATCTGCATGAAAGATATTAATTCAAAACTAACTTGTGGGC
This sequence comes from Notechis scutatus, assembly GCF_049901735.1. Classification (NCBI taxonomy): domain Eukaryota; kingdom Metazoa; phylum Chordata; class Lepidosauria; order Squamata; family Elapidae; genus Notechis; species Notechis scutatus. The sequence continues at coordinate 41,871,751 of NC_142010.1, forward strand.
TAAATAATAAGATTAAAAAATATTGGGCCATATTCAGTTGAAGTTTGTTTATTTTAAAAATTCCATCTTCTTGTAAAAAATCTTTGGTTAACTGTGTCACTTGAATCACTATCTTTTCCTTACTAAAACATGTTAAAAGAAATTAATTTTAATAGGTGGAAATATCATAATATTCTAAGTAAATAAAAAAATTGAATAAGTTCTAGAGACAATTGAGACAAAGGTGAGACAATTCTTATCAAACAAGTCATACAATATAAAGTAGAGCTGTCAAACTCCCGGCCTGCAGGCTGGATGCATCACGCACTGGCCATGCCCATGCCCGGTTTAGTGAAGGGGGAGAAAGTCCTAATATGTCACGTGACACCGCTGATGTGAGTTTGACACCCTTGATATAAGGAGGAAAAGTTTTTCACTTCAGCTCTAGCCCAACTAATTTGGTGAGTCAATATTATTTTTCTCATGCAATTAATATAATGTAATTGTCTTGTTTTGATTAGATTTCTGACGTACATTTTAAAAAATATACGATACTGCTGCACCGGCCATCTCTAAATGTGACTATACCTACTGAAATATGTTTGAATTACAAATCTATATCACTTTTTAGGGCACAAAAAAAAAATCCCAAGTGTGATTTGTTAAAAATTACTTGCCATGAAAGACAGTAAAACAACAAGTATTAAATATAACCAAGTTACATAAGAAGGACAAAATTTCTAAGCATATGTTATCACATGAATTCCCTTTAAAGGCAGATATTATTGATAAGTCGGGGACTCCCAACTTTGGAGGGTCCAGTAGATCAATGTGGAATTCTCACAAAAGAGTTACCTGCCTCCCTCTACTCATTAGATCAAGAAAATGATATCAGAGTTGAGCTGAAAGCAACAGGATACAATGGCATTCCTTCTGAGATCAACAATGCACTAGACGCAAATGCCTTCCAGGCTTTCCGAGATATCTTGGAAGACATTTGGTTGACAGGAAAGATGCTGGATGGCTTCCATGATACCCTCAATTGTTGCTCTCAGTAAAAAAAAGGGGAGGAACTAAATCAGATTGCAGAAACTATAGAGCAGGGATGTCAAACTCCAGTCCCTAGGGTGCTTAGATCTGGCCCACGGGACTGCCCTGGAAACAGCAAAGGACCAACCTGTGGTGCCTCTGCCAGTGAAAATAAAGCTCATGAGGGCTGTGGATGGCCCTCCCGAGCTCCGTTTTCACTGGCAGAGTGCTTGGCCTGCTACAGGCACCCCTGACATAAGTGATGTTGAACTGGCCATGCCCACCCCGGCCATGCCCACCTGAGCCCCTCAAGGTCAAACACAACCCTGAAGTGGCCCTCAATGAAACTGAGTTTGACATTCCTGCTACAGAGGTATTTCACTGCTGTCCATTGCAGGCAAGGTTTTTGCCCATATTTTCCTGAATAGGCTTGTCACTGTCTCAGAAAGGAAATCCTGGAGGCGCAGTATGGCTTTCGGCCAGAATGGAGTACAGCAGATATGATATTTGCCATGAGGCAAGTCAGGAGAAGGACACTGAGCAGAACAAGCTTCTTTACTCTGGGTTCATTGAACTGACAAAGGCATTTGACACTATAAAAAAAAGGCTCTCTGGATCATCTTGAGATGTTATTGATGCCTGAAGAAATTCATGAAATTGATCAACTATTTCATAATGGACAGATTCTTTACAACAGTGATTCCTAGGCTGAATTTGCTATTTCTAATTGGATAAAACAAGGTTGTGTGCTAGACTCAGTCCTGTTCAATTTGTTGTTGCATGTTGCATGTTGTCATGTGCTGTCCACAGCTTGAAAGAAGGTGTGTACATCAGGAATTGATTGGACATCTCTGTCTTTGACCTTTGCTGCTTGAATGCACAGAAGAAGTGCCTCCATACAGTCTTTCAAGAAACCCTCTTTGATGCACTTCTGGCTCACAAAGACAGTGGTCTATAGTTGATGCTGAACAAATTCTCAGATGTTGCTGTGCTCTTTGGTCTAACTATCAGCCTGAACAAGACTGAAGTACTTTATCAGCCCATGCCAAATATCAAGTCTGTGGAACCAAAAGTCACTGTTGATGACAGGCAAGCTGACAAATGTTACCAGCTTCAAGTATGTAGCTAGCGCTGTCTCGAGTGCTAGGTCTTTGGACATAGAAATTGACTCCAGGTTCAGAAAGGCCAACCAGGCACTGGAATAGCCAAATACTTTCTCCCTCCTGCCCTCCCTCTTTCATTAGAATGCTCTACCCACAGCCAGGAATTTGATCCTGACTGGCTCAAAGTAGACTCAGCCGTCCATCCTTCCGAGGTCAGTAAAATGAAGACCTAAATTGTTTTTTTTTTAATAGTTTTTATTGAAATTAAGCTTTAAAAACATTGAACGTGGTGGTCTTTTTTGAGATAGATAGATAGATAGATAGATAGATAGATAGATAGATAGATAGATAGATAGATAGATAGATAGATAGATAGATAGATAGACAGACAGACAGACAGACAGACAGATAGATCACATTGTTATATAAGCAAAATATCACCAAACAATATAAACATTTATATACATATACATATACATATACATATACATATGCATATGCATATGCATATACATATACATATATGTATATATAATCAATCTTCACATTGTTATATAAGCAAAATATCACCAAACAATATAAACATTTATATACATATATACAGCTATATACATATTTACATTTAATCTTTATATCAATTTTCATCCTAAACATTATGTTGCAATAAGATCTCTTCTTAAATTCTAGTTCACGTTTTTTAGACTTCCTTTCATAGCCCTCCATACATAGAAATTTTCCCATACCGCATAGAATTCTGAAGTATCTTTCTCTTTCAATTCTAACATTATATTATCTAGCTCAGTGCACTGAAAAATCTTTTTTATTATTGCTTCGTCATTTGGTATTTCTTTTAACTTTCATGTTTGGGCAAGTAGTAATCTTGCGGCTGTAATTACATGAATGATTAGGTAAATATCTGCTTTTTTAAAATTCTCATTTATTATTCCCAATATAAATATTTTTGGTGTATAATTTATTTTTAAATCCAACATTTCTTCTAGCCATTTCCATATTTTGAAGACCTAAACTGTTGGTGGCATTATGTTGATGATAAATCTTAGGTGTTATTGCTATATTCAACAGGACTCATGTGCCTTTAAATGGCACCTTAATAAATTCAATAAGCTAAACTGAGTTTTTCTCACAACAGACAAGAAGTTTCATCAGCTTTCTTATGTAAATCTATTTTTAAAAGATGCATAAGAAAATGAAACGTTATGCCCAAAGATTGGAACAGAAAATAAAAAATATACACTTACAAAAGGACTTTCACTGAGAATCTATTTATTCCCAAAGGTTGGGCTAGATATGAGATTAGCCATGTTTCCACATCTCTCATGAGCAGGTGTTTAAGGTGTTTAAGTACACAGAAATCAGTGTCAACATCTGGGAAGGCAAAATTTTCTAAATTTAATTCTTAATTTTTTCCTTAATTTCTTATTATTTTTTATGTGCCAATCTTTGTTTCTTTTGATTGAAACAAAACATCAACAATGGATCAGATATGCAGTCTATTTTCCCCTTTCTTCCTGACAGGTGACAACTGAAGTCCTTGTTCCGAGCTGAGCAGGTATTCAAAGATTAATAGCTCACCTTCAGTTGCTTTTGGAAAACACAGGAAAGCAGAATTTCAAGTCTTTGAGGATTAAATCAACTAACAGTGAAGAATCAGTGAAAAATCTTTCCTAATATTGTCAACATGCATAAAAGAGGAGGAAGAGGATGAGGAAAAGGAAGGAAAAAGAAGAAAAAAGTCCGGAGGAGAAAGAAGAAGAAGTGAAAGAAGGAAGAAGGACTTGGGCAGCTCATTGCTCAACATTGCCCTATTGTAGCAAGCTTTCAGTATGTATCCACGTAGGTTATTTAAATATAAATGTGAATCCATGTTTTTCAATCTTGGCATCTTTAAGATACTTCAACTTCAACTTCAACTCCCAGAATGCCTCACTGGTATAAAACTAATATTTCCATTATAAACAGTTATTCATATTACTATTGAACATGAGGGTTGGTTCATTCTCCACTCAGAATTAAGACATATACCAAACTTTTGGTCTCCCCATCACCACCTCCAAAACAAGTCCATGAATATATTCCACTACCTTAGTCCAGTGGCTAAGGCACCAGTTAAAAACCAGGGGACTGTGAATCCTAGTCCCAGCTCAGCATGAATGCCAGCTGGGTGACTTTGGGCCAGTTACCCCATCTCAGCCAAAATCATCTCATAAGAGGTGAAAATGGAAGGAAGGAAGAGTATTGAGTATGTTTGCTGTCTTGAGTTACTTATAAAAATAATCAATGTGAGATACAATTAGCGAACTAAAACCTGCTTTGAAAGATGCTTTCAGAAGGCAGGTTAGAGGCTTCCTGAGATTATTCTTTGCTCTACTTTTTCTGAAGCAGAGATGATGGCCCCATCTGTTACAAATAGCTGGCCCTGCAAGCTTGTGAGGCGGAAGGTTGGGAGTGGGAGGAAAATATCACTAAAGATGGAAAGAACAGCAATGTGACAAAAGTACACACAAAGCTTCCTTCCTTCCTGCCTGCCTGCCTGCCTGCCTTTACAATTAGAAAATATGCTAATATTAATAAAATTATTGGTGAAAGGAGGAAGATTCTTCTTTTTAGAGATTTATTTATTTATTTAGTCATCCATCTTGTCTCAAGGCAACTAGAGTTAGATCACAATGGCTATTCCTAAAGTAATTTGATTTGATTACATGAATTTGCTTATTATAATTTTGCAATAAATCTGACATGATGCTACTGTGTCATAGTAATAACATATACAAGTATAAAACAAATGTCTTTATTTATTTTGGTGTAAGAATTCCCAGTTGATAAATTCTCAGTTTCAAATCCTCTGCGCTTATTCCCTCTATTGATACAAATTAAACTAGGAGACAGAATTCCTAATATTTGTGATAATAAAAATAAATTTAATTCCAAAGCTGATTTATATTTTGAAATCTCTTTTATTTATTATGTCATATTAAAAAATCAAATCAAATCTTTACTATGGTCAAAGACCAGCTTAAGAAGGGTGGGATATAGTCAATTAAAAAAGCATCAAAATACATCAGAATCTCAAAAAATAATTATTATAAAATGCTACAAGGTATAAAACAGAAGGATATGCTTAAAAATAAAACTCTAAAAGGAATCTAAGAGAAGGAACAGGAGCATTAAACGGTTGTAGGGTAACATAAAGGTAGTATATATGCAGACTATCACAATACGGAGCACTGATGACCTAATGCATATGAAAACTAACTTATGACACACGTCATCTGACAGATTTTAAGTGCTGCTATGCAAAATGTGGCAATATTATAAATTGTACAGTAGAAAGGTTGGTATCTGAGGGTAACAGGGAGGTGTAGAATTGTCTTATCCACTAAATATTTGTGCAATAATGTTGAGATGAGGCTAATACAAATGTTGTTATAATACAGACACTGGAGTCTTACTGGGTGCTGTATTGTTTCTATGTTTCCAGAGTCACAGGGACATTGTCTCCCCAGGTAGGGTATCTTCCACTATCAGTATTCAAGGACAGATGAGAAGACAGCATGACATCATGCCTGTAGGAGACAAGCAGGGTGAGCTGAAAGGCGGGGTTAAATGCGTCAATAGTTTCAAGTCATTGCACACTCACAAGAGATCCATGTCCAGACTCCTGTGAATTCCGTTGACCCTTACCTAGCACAAATTTAGGTTGAACTGTTGCTCAGATTCTTGCGTGTATGCAGCAACAATAATCAATTCTATTATTCAAACTCAACAAATGCTCCTAGTAATTTGTGCTTGACAATGTCAGAGTGAAGGCCTTCTGAGTTTAAGTAGAGATTAGTTAAGTATGCCATAGGATTCACTTGTTGGATTCACTGCCAATAAAGGTTGGAGATGTGGTTTAGTATTAAACAAATGAGTTGAAGACTAGCTTTAGTCATTGCTAAAATTTTCAATATATAGCTCTTCTTTGGCTCATCTTAAATCCAACGAATCCTGGGAAGTTTTGAGAACCTTGTTGGTCTGGGATCAATTTCAATATACACATTTAATCCCAAAGCTATATATGGAAAATATTTGGGTTATAGGTTCAATTTTGACCAATTTCCCATGAGGACTTGACATTAAGGGATAATCCCTGTTTAAAAATAGTGGATAAATTCCTCTCCTTGTATTTTTAGTTTGGATCAGTTCAATTGCAAGAAAGCCAATCTTAGATTTTGAGGGCGTTTTTAATTTTACATCAGTGTCTTGCCGTGTATTCAGCTTAAGCATTTGCTTAAGTGTCCTCATGTACCCTGCTCACAAAGCCTATAATTCTACAGATTTTCTCTTGTGATTCTTCTGAACGTACTTCTTTAATGTATAATGCACAAACATTGATAAATACTGTATAAGACAGCACCACACAAAATAATAGATATTTGATTTGCTCACAGTAAGAAATATTTGCCTTCCAAGTGGTTTTTCATTATAGTTGAATATGTTCATTATAGACAGAGTGATAGCAGTCAAGGAGTGTTTTGTACGTTTAAAGTATCCAGGAGTGTAAGCACTGCCTTGCTAAAATCAGGAAAGGTAAAAAACAGTAATAATACCCACTTAACCATTGGAAAATACCATTATTTTGCACTACCAACAATACTTCCTGGTGTATCGCCAGTTTGGTTTCAGGTAACAGGCAAATCTCAAAAATAAATCCATTAAAGCAGACATTGTTACTTTATTTATATGCCCTACCTTACTTCATAAGTTTTGTTTGAGGTCAAGTAGCAGGATCTTATCCTCCAAGTCAGAGATTGCCATGATGAAACAATCAACATCTTCAAAGGCATATAATTCACAATGTAAGGAAAAAAAACATACTATCTCTTCTGGATATCCTCACCAGAGGAAATGATAACAAATTAAATGTGTCTATCAAAAAACAACCCATATTAACCAAGTGCTCCGTTAATAAAATAACAACCCACCCTCCCACAGGAGAAGCTGTTTAAGAACATTATTCAGGCAAGCACAATCTAGAACACCAAAAACAGTCTACTTGTAATAAAATGGATACTCAAACAACTTTATCAAACAGTATCTCACCAATCAACTCATTACAGCAAAATCAACAAAAGCTATGAAAAGGATAACATCAAAAATATCTCAGAAATATCCAGAAACAGGATTTGGTTTAGCTTCTCAGTAAAAGACAATCTTATATGCAGGTGGCCTAAAAGAAGACACCATAAGGTCAGAAAGGATTCTAGCATCAGCTGAGAACATAGGTCTGTTGGCAATTACAAGTGCTCCAATGTCTGTTGAAAATAAATGTGTGGTCTGCTGGTTTCTATCTGGAGTAAATTGGTAGGCAATTCTCAGATGGGTGAAAGGTTTCAACTAATTTGAATTTAAAGGATGGCAGATGAGATCAGAAAAACAGTCACCAAATTCAAGGATAATAATAAGAATAATAGTGTCCAAAGGGAATGGCATCACAATACATATAGCCAAATGATCTTAGTGTTTGGTTTGTACTGAAGGTGGACAGGAGAAGAAGATAAAGCGAAGATACAAGTGTAAACCATCCAGTCGCTTCCCAATTATTCAGTGCAAGAGTGGATGGTGCCTACAATATTTTAAGCCCTTTAACCTAGAATGGTAAAAAGTAATAGCACTTGTAAAGGAAAGTAATGGATCTGTCTGGAACACCATAGGTTAAGTTGCATATATATCAAAGGGGAAAATATGCTAAGTACTTTATGCTATGCTTGCCTAGAAAAGCAGAGGAGATTCAACTTATGAATCTCAGCAAATCAGCTATCGAGGTTTGGAATTGGCAATGTACTGATCTGGGTTTGATAAAATTTGGCTTATATTTGGATTGATGTTAAACATTTTCTTTTTCTTTTTTTAAATAGAATTTTTCTGTTTCAATCAGTCCTGAAGACCATGTTTGTGGATCCCTGGTTTCAGTATTTTGGGTGTTTTACTGGTATAAGAAACATAGTTTACACATTGTGTGGTACAAAACACAGAGCCCCATGGAACTAGGCCAGATGTGCATAATTTTGCAGTGTTGGTGGTAAACACGGAAGTCTCTGCAAAGAGAAAGCATGATTTACAACTGATTCTACAGAAACAAATGGATTTACTTCTATAGCCCATTCCTTAATGTTGCAATCCCATATTTATCCTCCTGTTCTTTCTATAGAGTGGCTAAAGTTGGTGGGATACTCTAGTTGGTTGGAGAAAAGGAAGAAGAAATAAATTATCACCTAAAGTTTAGTAAAAATGCCAAAATACTGGAAGAGAAATGTTACCAAACAAAAACAATAAAACAATAAAAGTAAGTAGTGTGTGCACTTGATATAGTAGCCTTTCACTTTTAAGATGATTTAATTGTAAAATGTTTGTCTTTTAGGTTGTCCTTCACATCCCAATACTTTGTTTTAGCATCTGAAAAAAGCTAATTTAAAAATGAGGCAAAAAAAAACATTTAGAAACATAATCCATATACAGTATAACCTGTCTCTTGCCCGCGATAGTTCTATTCACATATATTTCTAAATTCCTATCTGCTGATAAATAATTGAAAACAAAGAAAAATTAGAATTTTTTTAAAAAATGTAACAAATGAGCAGTAGAAATTGAAATAGTCATCTACTTCATAACTTTCTGGTACAATGCCCAAAATACTGAGCTTTTAAAGCCTTTTGGAAATGGACAACTGGTTTTAGCTAGAGTCAAAACAGCTCTAAAACATTAAGGAGCATTTATAAAATTAGTGAAGTAAAGGTAGGTGAAAATAATTTGCCTTTGGAATGATTTTCAGTTATCAATGTTATATAGTTTTAGTACAAAAAGCCACTTTGCATCACATTCTCGGGTTGAGCTTTGGCAAAACAAAACAACCATCATAAATATGAACCAGTTGCCAAGCATCTGAATTTTGATCACATGACTGGGGATGCTGCAATAGTCGTAAGGGTGAAAAAAGGTCATAAGTCACTTTTTTCAATGCCACTGTAACTTTGAACAGTCAATTAAAGAACTGTTATAAGTCGAGGACTACCTGTATTACATGAATAACAAACAGGGGTAAGGTTATAAATTATGTCCACCATCTTAAATGCTTTAAAAGAAGACAAGATACAAGACTGCACACACATTCTGTCTCTCCATATAGATCAATTTACGCTAATTTAAAATTAAATTAAATTGTCTTCTGTTCAACATTGAATTATATAGGAATGTAATTATGAACTGCATTTATCTATTTTGTTTTGCTAAATAACAAGTCAGCAGCCTGGATTATAATCCACTAAATTTAGGCAATCTCAGCCATTGAAGTGCCACTAAGTCATGAGAACATAACTGGTGCTTTCAAGTTATTCTGATTCCATAATTACTGAACATGTGCCATACCATCAGGAGACAACAGAAGATGTAATATAACATTCTGTGAGTACCACAATTCTGTAGGAGACATAGTATAATTCAGCATGCTTATAGTTTCATTGAAAAATTTAAAGGTCTTTTATCCACATAGAAACAACAAGTAGACCTCCTGGGCACCTTTCTGTTTCCTCCCACTGAAGAAACTGAAAAAGAGAAATTCCCTATAATTTTCCTTCAATTTGTATTTCTAGACAGTGACAAATAATGAGAAATTAGGCTGCCCTTGCTACTGGCAATCATTGCTATAATATAAACTGATATTGTAAAGCCCAGTCTGCAATTTAACAAAGCATCTATCAAAATCTTGCCTTAAAATACTGTTTAAATCTGAACATTTGGCAAATAATAAGTATGTGAAGGGGTATTCTCACAAAACACAGCTAGAGAACAGTTCAAGTTAATCAGGACAAAATTGGCTGAACTAAAGAAAATGTTTAATGTATTGTCCAAGAACCCAATTAATCTCTTTCAAAGATGGCCATTATTTCTAATGACCTACATAGTGCAAATCAATTAAGCTGTAGCAGTATTAAGATCAGCAAGTTTACTGAAAACGTCCAATACAGCCTTAGATTTTGTATCAAAGACTTGGCAGAACAATCAATTATACAGCAAAGTGGATGGAACAGCTTGATTTTTGCAGATAGCTTGAGACAACCAGTCTCTTTTGAGCTTACAAATCCTTCAGAAATGGAACCACCACATAAATTCTATGTCTTAAAAATACTAATCTCTTATTACTTATATATGTTCTAATCAAGAAAGATATATCATATGGAGTTGTGGGGTTGATTGCTGCCCTGAAAGCCTCCCCTTTGCCTTTCTCAACTTGACAATTTTCTTGCCTCCTTAAATTATATTTTTTTAATAATTTTCTCATTTTTAAAATTTCTAATTTAAAAAAATTAACTCTAACATTTTAATTTTATATATTTTGATGCTGTATAACCACCCTGTGTCCCTCTTTAAGGGAAATGGGCCATTCAGAAATGTGAAATGTGTATAAAAAATAAGCTGCTTAGCAAATCGTGTTAAAACAGAGGGAGCAAGACAATTAAAGGAGAAAGCAGGGCCATTTCAAATGGGTTTATTAAGTCCAGGGGAGGTGAAAATGTGAGAAAATAACTCTAGCTTAACTCTATTAAGTATAGGTCATGCACAATTACTTTGGTAGACTTTCAAGATTATGCTACATTACCCTAATAAGTGGGCAGTGTGGTGGTTTTGTGGTTAAGATGCTGGGCTTGTCAGCTGAAAAACTGGCATCCAAAGTTTGAGACCCAACAGTTGATGAATGAGCTCCCATCCTCACCCAGATTCTGCCAACTTAACAATTCAAAATAATTCAAATGTGAGTAGATAAATAGGTACCACTTAGGTGGGAAGGTAACAGCATTACATGACATGATACTGGCCATATGACCTCAGAAATGTCTTTGGACAGTGCTGGCTCAATGGCCTTGAAACGGAGATGAGCACCATCCCCTACAGCCAGTAACGACTAACGGAGTCCACAGGGACTGCTTTACTTTACCCTAATAATAAAGATATTTCAAGTAATCTAGTTTTTTTTTTCCTTGATGCATCTGCCCTGAATGACTTGACGGGAATACGATAAATGAAAAACTAAGTCAGATGGTTTGTGGAGAATGCTAATTTTATTCTCAATACAACTGAAATGGACCATAATGGAGATTTAAATAGTTGCTGATTAAACACTGTTTTAGAATCACATGCCATTCTTATAATGTAAACTATTTTAACCAATGACAGCATGTTTTAAGCCAGCAAAATTGTATTTGAATCAAATTCTACATATTTAACAGAAGCATGAAAATGAGAAATATACAAGAGCTAATTGCAATCAATTGAAGGCAAAAAGAGGAGGAAGCAGCCAAGGATGAGATGATTGCATTGTGTCACCGATACAACAAAACCCCATGAATTCAGGAAATCCAACAGTAGAGGACAAGGAGGGCTTAGTATATTACACTCCATGGGGGTCATGAAGAGTCAGACACAACTTAATGACTGAACAACAATAACAACTGTAATTAGATCTGTATCTTAATCCTATAACTAAAAGCACTTCCAAAAACAGCCATCTTGACAATCTCTTCTAATGCTGTACTGATCTTACAATTAAGGATGTTGTTTAAAATAAAGTCTTAAACAAAATCTGGCATCAGCATGACATCATCTAGCCAATTTTGGCTGCTGTCAGAAGCTAAAGAAAGCTAACCTGCTTAATACTTGGATGGGGATTATTTCAGAAACCTAAGGAAGTGGGCCTAGATCAGGATATTAAAACAAAATCTAGGAAAAGATAATGGCAAATAACCTCCATCACTGTGCCAAGAAAATTGCAGGTAATTTTGAAGATAATAGAAGGTGAGCTTGATTCCATGATAACTTTAACTTGTAATCAAAATTCACCTGTTCAAATAGCTTACATTCATTGTGCTTTGCTCTTGACTAAATAGTGCAAAGGGGAGGAATTACCCTTCATTCTCTCTTGGAAAGCTGTTATATAGTTGAAAACAGAATGAACATATATGTTCCTTCTCCTGCAGAAAAATAACCCAAAGGATTAAGCAGAAACACTCTTCTCTATTTTATGGATAAGCAAGGATAATTTCATTTCTCTGATGCTTGTTCTCAAACAGGAAGAGAAAATAGCATTTTTTGCTTGGTGCTGAAGGGATTAAAGTTCTTCCTTGAAGGATCAAGCATAGCACTATGTCTTTAAAGAAACTCTGAGCTATGGCAGTGGGGGTGAAGACTTTGACCTCTGCCTGTTGATGAACAGGGAGGAGCAGAATACTCTGACCTTCCTTCACAACATAAATTGCCAGGAAGTGAATGGAAGCTGTCAAATGATCTATGATCCTCTGATCAGGCCTCCACCATGTTCATTTCCTGATCTGTCAGTACTTATGCTACCCTATGCCATGTCTTGCTTTAACTATGGTTAGCTGATTAATCCACAATTTGCTGGATATATACACACACTGTAACTCCAAAAGTATATATTTTGCAATGCTTCCATTGCCAGATTGCTGAAGAGAAACAGCAATTTATAAATAGGTAGTACATATCTTGGTTTATACATTTTTAAAAAAATCTCCAGATGTTTCATGTGATAAAAAGCACACACATGGAAGTTAAACATATTTTTACAGTATTTTTTGATTAATCATGTTTTAGAATTAGATGTTAGAAAATCCAGTGATCAGACTAGTCTAAGCATTCGCTAACATAATACCTTACATATGTTTTGGAATTCAACTCCCATAAGTGGGACTGATTGATTGGGGAGTAGTGATTGATGGTGATGAGACATCACAACTCATATAGAAAAGGAAGGGGCTGCTCATGCAGACACTAATATATTACACACTGATAGAACCTTAAATGTTACATGCTGCAACATATAAAAAATTTTCCCCACATGGCTGCTTTTGGAGGAGTCCCATTGCAGCCATCCTATTCCAATCTCTACCTCTCAGAACCTGCTCTCATTTGAGTTTAACAGATGCAGACTTCCCTATAATTCTCAATCCAAGAGGAGCACTTCTATACCACGCTGCCACAAATTGTTCTCATCATAAATTGTCCCATCTATTCTTCCTCCAATCCAATCTACTGTAATATCTTCCAGAACTGGGTTATGTTGTTCACTTTTATGTCTCTTCCACTTTCATCAACTTTCTAGAGCAGACTTTCAACTATTCTTCAGCCCTTGCTTTTGGCACTTTGGCTGCTCATCCGCATGATAAGCTATAACAACTATCATGTTGGCCACCATTCCTCAGATCCTGTGGATATGGTTGGTCATTGAAAGTTTTCCTTTTCATGGATCCCAGTGTTGCCACTGCAAATGATGTTCTGCAGTGGTACAATACCTATCAACAGATCAGCTTTCTGCACAGCTGCAGCTTCCTGTTTTCACTCAAAACTCAGAAACACCAGCAACTTCCAGATCACAGTGGCCAGATTATTGGCTTCCCTTCTAATGGTTAGTTTCAGGGTCCTTCATATTTCCTTTTCTCGGGTAATTCTTCTCCTCTGTCACTTTTCTGTTGCAGTATCTTGCTCATTTAAATATTTTCAATTATCTAGCCCATATGACCCAACAGAAAAAAATATTTCCCTTTCTTTATTCAAATTATTTTCACCTCTCACCTGAATATATAATCTCATCCCACTCAGTGCCACCTTAGCTGAGATACAAAGCAGACATAAAGCCAATTCAAGTGTTTTTTAAATATATTAGGGCTGAACTGTGTAACAGCTCACATTTTTGTACATCATCTCTAAAATTGAAAAGTACAGCATATTTTCAGCTGAAAGTATTGCAAATAGGATTTTTTCAAGATAACTGATTTTGCTAAGATTATTGGTCTGTGCTGGATCCTTCCCAAGTAAGTACTTTTTAATTATTTTGTTATAATGCATTTTTAATACTAGTAAACACAAAGCTTCACATAGCTTAGGACCTCAGCATGTCTTAATCTACACCTGGTTGTAATCCAACAAACTTGGATAATGCCAGGTTAGAGAAGGTTGGAACCTCTTGGCATGTGGGCTTGTTATAAATTGGTTTACAGATGCTACACGTGACTGAGATGGTTGTTCGTTAATTTTTTCTCACCGCACATACGATAAGAAACACTGAACTGAAAGTAACATCTAGCAATCACGTTTTAAGTTATGTCAGACGCTCCAGAAACGCTGTTACACCCGCTGCTCGCCATCCCATCATTAAAGCTTCATTCCTCATTAACGCCACCAACCTATCGCCCCGTTTACCTACCTTCATACCCTCGTTTTTCGAGCGGTCGTCTCCACGGCGATTATTTGGCTGCTGGGAAACATTCGCCTCCAGAGAGTATTTCCGTGCAGCTCTTTCCGCATCGCTTGCACGACTGTTGCTGCAACCACAGTCCCCCTGATCCTCCTCTTTCCCGGACTTTCCTTCTTCTTCGCTATCGTCTAAGCACTCTGCGGATCGCAGCCACAGAAGCCAGCAAGTATAAACCACCCGAAACAAATTGTGCCTGGGCGCAGCCATATTTTAAGGAAAGTCACGTGAAAGAGAAGACGTCAGCTGACCACTTTCCGCCTACCGTGTATATATATATATATATATATAGATATATAGATATATATATATATAGATATATGTTGGATTGGATATTGTATTGGATTTTTTTTTTTTTTTTTATATTTATAATATTATATATTTATATATTTATATATTTTTATATTTTATTATATTTTTTTTTTTTCCCACTCACTCGGAAATTTCATTCCAGCACGCGAGGTTGCGCGACGGCAGGAAAATCCGGACATCTATTTCTTTTTGCTAAATCACTTTATAAACTGAAATTAAGGATTAATTCTATTTTGGATAAAGCTGTTTGTTACCAGGCTTTAGGAAGTGAAAGGAACATAAGGCAGAAAATACAGGTGTTTAAATGAGTTACTAGGTATTTAGCTACTGGGATATCATTAAGAGCTCCTGGAATATGATTTTTTAAAATCGTATTTCAATAAATGAAGGGTTTATCTTCCACCTGATCTGGTCAGTGACAATGTCATTCCCAGTAACAAGACAATACCAAAATTAAAGAACCTATAAAATGAAATAAAAGGACAAAGATGATGTACCCACATGAGATAGGGAGAATTTTTTGAAACTCCTTAGAAAATCATAAAAGCTGAAAATAAATAATGCAATCAGTGGAAATCACACACTGGCTATCTTTAATGTTGTAATCTTAAATATTATAAACTGTCCAGCATCTTTTTGGAATATGGTGGCCTTGAAAGCCAATAAATAAATACATTCCATTGAGAGCAGAGGTAGTATTCAGCAGGTTCTGACCAGTTCTGGAGAACCAGTAGCAGAAATTTTGAGTAGTTCGGAGAACTGGCAAATACCACCTCTGCTGGCCCTGCCCCCTTCTATTCTTTGCCTCCTGAGTCCCAGCTGATTGGCTGGGTCTTCTTTTGTTGCCCTGCACAGGAGAATGGAGCTGGAAAGCAGGTTAGTGGGGTGGGGAGGGAATGGAATTTTGCAGTAACCTTCCCCCAGGAGCGGGAGGGAAAGGAGATTTTACAGTATCCTTCCCCTGCCATGCCCACAGAACCAGTAGTAAAAAAAATAAAAATGGAATCCCACTACTGATTGAGAGGATTTTAAAACTGAATGAAATAGGCCAAACTCTCATCTGTGACTTGTTGAGATTTTGCTGACTTAAGTTCTTATGAAATGAAAGCATACACTTCTTTTGATAAGTTATATCTTTTTCCAAAGAGCTTCTGAACTGATGCAATTCAAAGAAGCAATTGCTTTAATTTAATCCAATTTTGGAATGCAGCATTAAATTCCATTGCATATGAGCCAAATTTTGGAAGATTTCCTATATAAGGAGTAAAAACAATGTGGCATATTCAAATATATTTATTTAAGTCTCATGTTTCCCTGAAAGTAAAAATAAAATTAAAAAAATCCCGTAGCTAAATAGTGCACAATAGTGTTCTAGCTTACTCCTTTTATTGTAGTCCTAGGGATAAGCATGTGCAGTTTGAGATCACACTAAACCAAAAAGATACCATTTGTCTATCACATGTGATTGATTGATTATATGCTGTCAAATCAGTGTGGACTTTAAGCAATCACTGTGCTGCTTCATTATGGTGATGGAGGACGGGATGTTCCTGGGAAGGATGAGCGAAGAATTCTAGGACTGTATATCAAAAGGAATCTAGCATGGTTACCCAAAGGTCATCCCAGTTAAAGCAACATAGGACCCCAAACTGGTGAATTATCTCATCCAGCAGTTTCATGTAAATGTTGAAAAGGAGTGGGGGGAGAATAAAATTCTAGGGCATGCCACAAAGGAGAGACCTACCAATACCAACTGTACCAGGCCCTTGAGAAAGAAGAGAACCACTATAACATAGAATCCCCAACCCATGGAACTGGCTTAAAAGGATATTTTGGTCAATGATATCTAAAGCCAATAAAGAGAACAAAGACCGCCATCTCAACTCTGGAGGTGATCAACAAACATGATCAAAGCTGTTGCAATATTAAACTCTACCCTGAAACCTAATGGAAACAGGTCTAGGTAATCTGCTCCTCCAGGATGCTCATCAGCTGCAATTAAACCATCAGACGCATAAAATAGCTAGATAGCATGGGTAAATTCTCAAATGCATGCCTTACTATATCAGAGTTAACACAAGTCTGATCTTATTCATTATGCTAAACTATTCTAAAAATTGAAGCTGGTGAGGCTGAAATCTCCAATTTTTATGGCAGAGAAAGTTCTTTTATAAACAAAGAACAGGTGGCAGAAACTTTTAAGGGCAGGAAATGAGTATCCATATAGCTGTTGATTCTGGAAGGCAGGAGAAAGAGATAATGGGTTGAAATATTGGGATCAACATGTTGACTTCTGGCTGATGTTAGGTGGAGAACATATATGTCACATAGATCTTCCTAATTCTCAGCAATAAATTTTGGAGCAAAAGAACATTGAATAGAGAGAGCATCTAAACATTATACTAGGCATAAAGTATGTCCAGTATTGATTTTTGTCCATATTTGAATTATTTGGGCTGAAGAGACATCATCAATGTGCTTTGAAATGTGCTCGTCAAGTGCATTGACTATGGGTCCTTGAATGGTAATGAAACATTTACAACCAAATTGCCAAGCTTGAAGCTCAGCCCCACAGCCCAACTATACCAATCCGAGCTACATACACTGCTCAAAAAAAATAAAGGGACACAAATATAAGACATCCTAGATCTGAATGAATGAAATATTCTCATTAAATACTTTGTTCATTACATAGTTGAATGTGCTGACAACAAAATCACACAAAAATTATCAATGGAAATCAAATTTAGCAATCCATGGAGGTCTGGATTTGGAGTTACACTCAAAATTAAAGTGGAAACAAACACTACAGGCTGATCCAACTTTGATGTAATGTCCTTAAAACAAGTCAAAATGACTCAGTAGTGTGTGTGGCTTCCACATGCCTGTATGACCTCCCTACAACACCTGGGCATGCTCCTGATGTGGTGGATGGTCTCCTGAGGGATCTCCTCCCACACCTGGACTAAAGCATCCCCCAACAACTGGACAGTCTGTGGTGCAGCGTGGTATTGGTGGATGGAGCGAGACATGATGTCCCAGATGTGCTCAATTGGATTCAGGTCTGGGGGGGAACGGGCGGGCCAGTCCATAGCATCAATGCCTTCGTCTTGCAGGAACTGCTGACACACTCCAGCACATGAGGTCTAGCATTGTCTTGCATTAGGAGGAACCCAGGGCCAACCGCACCAGCATATGGTCTCATAAGAGGTCTGAGGATGTCATCTCGGTACCTAATAGCAGTCAGGCTACCTCTGGTGAGCACATGGAGAGCTGTGCGGCCCCCTAAAGAAATGCCACCCCACATCATTACTGACCCACTGCCAAACCGGTCGTGCTGGAGGATGTTTCAGGCAGCAAAATGTGACCCTGTCACATCTGTCACATGTGCTCAGTGTGAACCTGCTTTCATCTGTGAAGAGCACAGGGTGCCAGTGGCGAATTTGCCAATCTTGGTGTTCTCTGGCAAATGCCAAACATCCTGCACAGTATTAGGCTGTAAGCACAACCCCCACCTGTGGATGTCGGGCCCTCATACTACCCTCATGGAGTCTGTTTCTGACCATTTGAGCAGTCGCATGCACATTTGTGACCCACTGGAGGTCATTTTGCAGGGCTCTGGCAGTGTTCCTCCTGTCCCTCCTTGCACAAAGGCGGAGGTAGTGGTCCTTGTTGCCCTCCTACGGCCTCCTCCACGTCTCCTGATGTACTGTCCTGTCTCCTGGTAGCGCCTCCATGCTCTGGACACTACGCTGACAGACACAGAAATCCTTCTTGCCACAGCTCACATTGATGTCCCATCCTGGATGAGTTGCGCTACCTGAGCCATTTTTGTGGGTTGTAGACTCCGTCTCATGCGACCACTAGAGTGAAAGCACCGCCAGCATTCAAAAGTGACCAAACCATCAGCCAGAAAGCATAGGAATTGAGAAGTGGTCTGTGGTCACCACCTGCAGAACCACTCCTTTATTGAGGATGTCTTGCTAATTGTCTATGTGTAGAGTTGTAATTCCAGGAATATTCCTATCTCGGATGGCAAACCTCAGATAAAGAATGTTTCCAAGCAAATACAACTCAGGCAAAAAGTCACTAATCTAAAGGAGGATTAGAGAGAGGAAGTAAACATATGTTAGACTTTAACTAGAGATAATTAATTGTGTTAATTACTATTATGCTAAACAGTAACGAAAGTTAAGCAGTAACCAAAGTTAACCAATGTTGGAGGATAATTAAAAATGTGTATAAATGCAAGACTAGACTCTAATAAAGATCATCATGATTCAGTTGATCATGATCAAACAACTCGACTGCCTCGTCATTACAATATCTATGCTTTCCACCTGTTGTCTATTCCATTTGCACAACAGCATGTGAAATTGATTGTCAATCAGTGTTGCTACCTAAGCGGACAGTTTGATTTCACAGAAGTGTGATTGACTTGGAGTTACATTGTGTTGTTTAAGTGTTCCCTTTATTTTTTTGAGCAGTGTATATTCAAATACATTTCAAATACTGAATTATATTTCTCTGAGTTCATACAACATGCTAACCACACAAGCAAATCACATGTTTTAACTATGAAGCAAACACTTTCAGTGGTATATAAATAATATGAAAGAAAATCACTGCTTTTACCTTAGATATTAAAACCTAAGATTTATTAACCTTTGTACCCTGAATTAAATAAGAGGTAAAATAAAAAAAAGTCATTGGGTAATGGGTCCCTTGTAAACTGAACTAATAAACAAATGCATTCCAATTAAAATTGCTCAGTTTACAAACAGACTTAAATATCAATATCAAGAGTGTTGTAGAAATCTTCAGATCTATGCTACTATGTTTAAGATCAGCCATTCTCTTCAGATAAATTCCTGATTATAGTTCTTTTACTTAAAAATTAATTAACATAGAGCATTTGTATCAGTAGAATGATTCAGTGCCCTGTGAACAATTTTGGGTAATAAAAATAGTCAATGGCTGCAACTTAGTTCTTTATTTATTTTTCAACTTATTTGCCACACCCAACAATTCTAGGTAGTTTTATTTGAATGGTATCTCCATTTGCCTAGACAAAAGACAAATTATGGCAAAACAGATCTGTGGGAGTCACAAGATAAATTCAAATTTATGTCTTATCAAACACTTAGTTTCTTGTAACAGAAGATTTATGAGAACAGCTAGGTCATTTCTCTAAATTTTCATATGTGTTCGCTATCCCTCTTCTATGTGTATAATAAACACATGGTAAAGGAGAACAAAGTGAGATTACACATCTCTTTTACTGGGGGGGCAGGGGGGGGAATTGAAGAAAAACAATCCTCACTTTACTGAACAAATATTTCTAAGACATCATGATGAAATGCAATTTTCTGGCTATGTACCTGTTCACTGACTGTGAAAAAGTGCTGGGAACTGTACCAGGAAATATTTTTTTAAACAGAAAGATGTCTTGAAATCAAAGCATAATTTTACCTTGCATCATGATAAGATTGTGATTGACATTTTTTAAATTAAGCAATGGAAAAGGGCCCTGGGAATAATCAGCATGCAAATAAAGGTCCTCATGTAAGTGTGCATCCAAACTGACTGCACATTAAAGTTTAACTTAATAATGCATTGTCTTGCTTATTAACTGAAGAAAATTGATATGCAACATTTTTATTTAAAAAACTCCAATATATTTAATATTTGGGGTAAATGGCTTCAGATAAATCAAACTTAACATTTTTTGTTGTATCAGTGTATAGGGAGTCACTGACACTGAAATATAAAAACTAGATGTAGATTTATCATTTTGTATAATATAGTAACTACTCTGATCATCCTCCTATGCACGAGAAGTCTGCAGTTCTTGATGCTTTCATCAGTTCCAAATGCTGGTGGTATTGCCAATCAGAACAAATGCATTCTTGACTAAGTTAAATTCATGTTAAGAGTGTTGTGGATTTCAGCCAAAATATGGCAAATATGTGTGCAGACCATTGAAGGCAATAATTAAATTTTAATTTCTTCTTATCAAGCATTCTCTGAGGTGTCTTATATGGGGAAGGCAGGCAATCCTGATGCTCCGTGCGGGCCGCAGGCAAGCTGAGAAATGTGAAGACAAGCCTCCCGCAGCCAGCCTCCCACTCCGTCCTCAGTTTCTCAGCTTGCCTGCAGCCTGCGCAGTGTGTCCGGATTGCATGCTTCCCCCATGCCTCTGCTACCATCTGCTGCTTGGCCAGGTACTCAACTCACTTGCACTGTGCGGGGTGCGCAGCCCCAGAGTGCGCCAACCAAGGGGCCAGCAGGCTACAGCCAGACATCGGCCCCCGTGTGCCCACAGTGTTTTGTGCGCATGCCAGGGGATGGGGCGTTCAGCCAGGCTGATCACCCTGAAATTGTGTTTCCCCCCAAATAAGCCCTAGTGCTTATTTTCCAGCACTAGGGCTTATTTTGTAGTCCAAAAAATATAAGACTGGGTATTATTTTCGGGGAAACACAGATATTTGACCCGTCTAGCAACAACCCTAATCTATACCCAAGACAGAGACCAGTCAGTCTGTTCCATTTCTTTTCAGCATGTTTTAAAATAAGTCTTTTTAAATGAGTATATAGAAATGTTTTGTTGACATTAGAAATTTGGATAAAAACTTATTAACAAAGTATGTTTCCATAGTTTGAGAAATCTCCAGTGGGCCAAGAATACACACCAGGGATTCTTTTTATTTGTCCGGGATCCTCCATTGTTGTGACATTCTTAGCAAAGCAAACAGATCAGAAACAATGAATTCAAATTTAATTAGGGAGCCAAGCCTCCTTTGGGGATCAGGTTGTGTTATATTTCATTTATATTTTGTAATAATGATTCGGTTGATAATGTTGTTGCCTTATGAAATACATAGAATGACTAGTTAATTTTTCCAGGAGGATAAATGCCATGAAATTATAAAATGAAAGCCTTAGTATAATAAAGCAAGGTCCATCTAGCAGCTTCTTGTTTGCAGACAAATCTCCCTAGAGAGCTACAAGTAAAATTCCCAGGTTACAAAACTCTCCTGCTGTTCCCTCCAGCAACAGATATTCATAATCAAGTGGGATATCCATGTAAGTCTGCTGCAGTGAAAACAATAAATCTTTGAACTTTGCAAAATGACACAGGTTTTGTGTCTTTTAAATGGGAGGGCAGGGTATCTTCAAGAATGAAGTCAAAAGTCAAATCTAGAAAGTGCCCATTTGGTTTTTTTGTACTTCTGTGTTTTCCTTGTTTTTACTATGTATTTATGTTTTATTCTGTAAATTCCCAGGATTTGTCTTCTGAATCTGGCAGCATAGAAACACAACAAATAATATTTTAGGACACGAGAATAAAATTGAATCTATACACTTTTGTAGAAAGCAGAAGATACTACATAGAAGGTCATAATGTCTGGCAATCACATACCTTAGTGCAGTGGTGAACCTTTTGTTGTGGTGTGCCGAAAGTGTGCGCGTGCTGGCACCCACAATACAATGCACCCTCCCCCCCACACATGCGTATACAACACCCCTGCCCCACCCCCTTACCTGCACTGCGCATGCACATGCCTCTCAGCTGATTTTCGGCCTTTTTGAGGTCATTTTTGCCCTCCTGGAGGCTCGAGGGAAGCCTCTGCAGTCGCAAGAGGCAAGAAAACGGGCCTTCTGGAAATACCAGAGGTGCCCATTTTCAGCCTCTGGAGGGCCTCTGGAGCCCAAGGGAGGCCGTTTTCACCCTCCCGGAGGCTCGAGAGAAGCTCTGGAGCCTCAGGAGGCTGAAAACGGGCCTATTTCGGCACTTCCGGTATTGCCAGAAGGCCCATTTTTCCGCCTCCCGAGGCTGCAGAGGCTTTCCTCAAACGGCCTCAAACGGGCCGAAAATCAGGTGGGAGGCACGTGCATGCGCAGTGCAGGTAGTTTGGCTGGGGCTCGTGTGCCCGCACAAATGGCTCTGCATGCCATCTGTGGTATGAGTGCCATAGGTTCACCATCACGGCCTTAGTGGAACAGGGATGGCTTGGGCACAGTAGCCCATACTCTGTTAACTTTCTATTGGGAAAGAAAGATGTGGATTTGCCTTGAAGAGGACTCAGGAGCTGCAGTCTCAACCACAGGAAGCAAAAATACTGATTTACGTCACCAGCTTGGTGTTTCCATCCTAAGATGTCAAGTCACTCTCGGCAGCTTACAACAATATTATAACCACTACTATGGTTGATAGTTTCACTTTCTCGATGCTTTGTGGTTTGTATGTTTTAAGTTTTACTAATAGTTTTTAATAATGGCAGCTTAACTTTTTATAACTACAGTATTTATATTGTTTTATGCATATTATGACTATTAAGTGTGGTGCCTGATGATTCTTGACGAATGTATCTTTTCTTTTGTGCACACTGAAAGCATTTGCACCAAGACAAATTCCTTGTGTGTCCAATCACACTTGGCCAGTAAAGAATTCCATTATATTCTTTTAAGTATTGTACGTTGTCCAGTGTAACTACTTGGGAGATATAAAATGATAAAACAACAAAACAAAAAAAAATCCATCTACATCACTGAATTCTATTAGGCTTCTATTATCACAGTCAAACAAATGGCAACTTCAAATCTGAACAAACAAATGCTCTGTCTTACATATTGGCAAAAAAAAAAATCAGAAAATAAAATACAGGCTGAATAGTCAAGACCTTGTTGATGATCCAAACTCTGTCAAGGATCTTGGAGTACTCATCTCAAATGATCTAAGTGTTAGAGCCCACTGTAACTACATAGCCAAAAAGGCATGAAGAGTTGTTAACCTAATCCTACCTAGCTTTTTCTCTGGTAATATTACACTACTAACTAGAGCATACAAAACATTTGCTAGACCAATACTTGAATACAGCTCATCAGCCTGGAACCCACATTATGTATCTGATATTAACACAGTTGAGAAAGTCCAGAAATATTTCACAAGAAGAGTTCTCCACTCCTCTACTCGTTGCAGAATACCTTATGCCACCAGACTTGAAATTCTAGACCTAGAAAACCTATATGCCGCCTTTGGTCCGATCTATAGTTTATAAAATCATACATTGCAATGACTTATCTGTCAATGAATACTTCAGCTTCAACCATAACAACACAAGAGCACACAATAGATACAAACTCAAGGTTAATCGCACCAAATTTGATTGCAGGAAATACGACTTCAGCAACAAAGTGGTCAATGTCTGGAATACTCTACCGGATTCTGGTTTCGTCCCCAAAACTTTAACCTTAGACTTTCTACTATTGACCTCACCCCTTTCCTAAGAGGTCTGTAGGGGGCGTGCATAAGCACACCAACATGCCTACCGTCCCTGTCCTACTGTTTCTTTTATTTTTCTTATATATATATATCCATGTATTCATAACTATGTTTTTACTTATACCTATTATGTTGTAAGCAATTGACAAACCAAATAAATAAATAAATAAAATAAGTCTTTCATGATGCCGCAGATGGTCAAAATTCTTGGCTCGTTCCAGGAAATTCGGAAAAGAGTCGACAAGTTGCAAAAACACCGGGGAAGGGGCTGGAGAGAAAAACTATCCACAAAATTTTCTCCCCTCTTTCTTATAGCGGGACCGGGTTAGGGAGAGTATTGCTGGACCGAAGACACAGCGGCAGACGGAAGAGAAAAGCAAAAAAAAAAAAGGCCGTGAAGGGGAAACTTCCACGGTCCGCTAACCGAACATTCCTTTTGCTTTGACAGAGAAACATTGCTCTGATGTCCGAGCCTCTCGAGCCGCCCCGTCCTTCCAGACGGGAAGCATGCTGGGAACGGTAGTCCTTTTCTGAGACTCCGTTGGCTGGCAGAGGGCGGTGTGATTCGTTCGGTGGGAACTACATTGCCCATGAAACCGGTCGGGAGTATATAATCAGCTGCACCCGAGCTTCAGAAGTGCAGTAACTATGTGGCTGTGCTGTTGAGCTCTCTCTCTCCTCTCTTTCTCCCCCGCTGAGATTTAAGCCGGAGCAGGAGCTGCTGAGCCTGCATCCCTAACGGAATTCGGCAAATTCAGGGACATGGGATTACCAAGCTGCTAATGACCCTTTTCTCGCTCCAGCTCCAGGGCGAGCCGAGATCCCAATGCAATCAGGTAAAAGGCAACAGAGGGTGGTGGAGATGAACATCCCGGCTAAAGTGTCCCCCCCTCCCCTCACACTTGGCTCTGCAAGCTTCTTTAAACGCTGTACCCCCCACCTTCACTTCCTCATCGGTCCGATCCCGTTTCTAGAGAAGGGAAACCGTGGCTTTGGCGGCGGTGGGGAGAAGCAACAGTTCAAAGGACGCCGCTTTCCTCCCGCCACTCTTCTTTCCCACCCCGAAGTTTGCAGCCCCCGTCACCTGAAGCAGAGAGAGTTTTGAGAGGGAGGGGTGGCTGCAAGGAAAAGCAAACCTCGTTTAAAAGGCGTCGTTTGTGAGAAGGAGTTCTCGGTCAGTTAAAACAAAACAAAACCCCAAAAACCTGCCTGGCAAACGGATGCAACAAACCGTTATAAGGGTGCGGATAAGTTGAGGGAGATGTGAACGAGGTTTGTGCGTATCTAGATGGTGTTTGGCGAACGAAACAGAGGAAACCTCGGTGGGGGCGAGGGTTCCCCGGCTTTCTTAAAACTCGCATGTGGCTCCGCATCCGCTGCTTTTCCCCTTTAAACGGTTTCGTGTAAATGTCGTCTTTAGGGTCCCGGCTTGGTGGTTTGCTTGAGAGGCTTTGTCCGGCCCGGATGGGTTGGGTTGGGGCAGGAAACTTTTGACTTCTGAGGAGCGAGGGGACTGCCTAAGTTTCGATCGCGTTTCTTTCAAGAGGAGCGGAAGAAAGCTGACCCGGATTGGCTGAATGAAGTTAAGAGTGAAAAGTTGCGTTGCACCGATGCTCCAATTTAACTCGGAGATTTAACTTTTGAGAGTTAATTAAGCGATTGAGTTGTAATGCACAAGCCTACTAGCCTGGATTTCCTGGAGAGTGAGAGGGAGAAAAGATAAACCAAGATACAGCCATACAAGCAACAGCAAACCCTGCTTGGGCATTTGGGTGTCTCAGTCCTGTCTTGTTTGCATATGTAGAAGCCTGTGTGTATGGATAAAAAGCCATTAAAGAGAGCCATGTTTTTAATAGCTCTTAGCATGGTGATACTTTGTGTTTATTTAAAGATAACACAAACAGTTAAAAAGTCAGTCCCTTTCCTGATCTATAGTATGGGATTAACTGTTTTCTGCCTACTGAAAGGACATTTTTTGTTGTTGTGCTTTCCACCACAACCCAATTCCTATGATTGTTTATACTGTGTCTAGTTTTTGCACAAAACCATTTCTTTAAATACATTTTATTCATTAAGCATAAATTGGCTGAATTTATAAAATGCTAAGCTGTGCAACAAAACAATTAAGTTTACACATTGTAGTAAATTAATAATGACAGACCACCTAACAGCTTTCCATGATGTGTGAATAAGGACAAAAAAGTTGCTCAACTTAATTGATTCACTTACAGCCATCTTGCATAAAATTTTGGCTACTATTTTATTGCCACCTGCCTTATTATGATATTTAGACATTTAAAATGTTGTGTCACCTGCAAACTTGGTCTCTTGTTTGCTTATCCTCACCCAGATGTGTATAGCCTTTGCTTCCTGCCTTTGAAAAAAAATAAGAGGCCTTAGTTGGGTTGCTTTATATATATATTTTTAGCAATGAATACTTCCAAACTGTTTACTTGAATTGCTTACTTGTGATTAACTGTTTATTCAATTCATTCTGTTTTTTGAGTGTGCACAGCATGCTTGTCTAAAGTGTCATTGTGTTGTGTAAGCGAAGCTAGTATGATTTGCTAGCTATGGCTTAAGTTATATGAAATGAGCCAATTGTAGCTTAGTCACTAAACTGGCTTTGAACAAACCAAGGCTTACATTGTATGAACAGAACCTCAAAGTAATTTAAGTAATTGCCCCAGGCAGAAGTCTTATAGATTTCTCTTCGACATGGCTCTTGCTCTGTAAATGGTTTCTCTTCCATCTTTTTTCCATGTAGGTATTATGTTAGCTGCTCTGTCATTTCCTGGTTTCTCTCTGGATTCCTTTGACAAAATTAATTTTGTAGTTAGTAGCTTCTAATCCCAGGTAAGAAGGTTGGTTTAATGAGCAAGGTTATTCATGAAGGTATTTCTTTTGTACTTATACATAGTTCAATGTGCTTATAATAACCCAACCATTTGCAGAACAACCAATCACACTTTGCATGTGGTCTCCAGAGTGTACTTGGTGTAATCTTCCAATATCTCCAGTTTTCCTTTGAAGCCAACAGAGTGAATGAAGTCAAAAGTTGTTTTTGCAGTTTGAAAGACTTGATAGGGCAAAAACGAGTGTCTTAAGGCTAGTACACTGTTAAGGAACCCAATTCACCCCAAATATCCTGAATGCAGCTCCAAAATGGGACCTTTCCCTACTCACTTTTGGAGACATGCAACATAAAGATTAAGGTTGGGCTAGCAGAAATAGCTCCCTTTTCCTTGACATCTGTGGTTTGTTGGGTTTGGGTTTGGGTTTAGCAAGCATGTTGTATGAAAGCAGTCATTGTGGATTTGCAAACCATAATTAAAGAGAACATTATGTTACCACTGGGGGCTTTAGCGTTCTCATTTTATTAAGGAAAATGGAGTACATTGCTACATTGGTTACTAAGAAGGTTTCAGGTACATTTTGAAAGGTTATTTTGATCTGAACAGCCATCTATTCCTTGACCTTAGCAAATCTCCTTCCCTGGTAGAAGTGACCAAGCTGGGGCAAAACTTCTTGAGATCCTCCCAATCTCAGCAGAGACCTGCAGACACTGTTGCTCGATTATGGCCCCAAGATCCTGGAATAATGGAAAAACTTCCCTCTCAATCACAGGTCAACTACCTTTATTAATGACCTTCCAGAGTGCCTTTGAAGACTGAAGTGGGATTGCATTTTATACTCATATTTTCCTGTATTTATTTAGTATTTGGTTCTTACTGATACTGTTTTTATTGGTGTTTTTATTTTTTATTTTAATACATTATTCTGTGCCTCTCCATTCGCAATTGGTGTAAATTACATGGTTTGCATGATGATGTCACAATATGCCTGGCATGGTTCTCTCTCCTCTTTGCCCATCCAACTGTTAGGATGCAGACTTTAACCAAAGACACTGGGACACATTCCGATGGAACTACAGTTTTCTTGGACTGAGTGTATATGTGTGTGTTTAACTAACTGATTTGCTATGTCCATGCAATTTATTAAGCCGTGAATCATATTTTATAATTGGAGGTGGCTGAGTCTGTATAAAATCCTACCATGCCATAAAATCATAGTTCATGATTGAAAATATTTGAGTTTATACAACATACTAATCCAATACACACAAACCACACAACATAGCACATTATTTAAATCTACCCCATATAAGTAATCTTTACCATATCGCTTCAAGATAGGTCTTGTCTGCTTTTAAGGCATATTAGTCATAACATGTGAGATTCTTTGATAGTATTTTCTCTACTGCTGCGAAATAAGTGTATGGATAAACTGGGAATTCAACTAAGAGCTCATCAGTCATTTCTCTCAGTTTTAGGCTGCATTCTGTATGCAGACAGGTCCTTTAATATTTTCCCATGTCAAAAAAGGACTCTTAATATTACCAATATAATTGCAAATAGCAAAGATTCTTTTCTAAAACAGATAAATTGCATATTTTCTTTTCTGTTAATATTCCACTGCCATTAAAAATGTTTGTGATATACTTTGAGATAGTAATTTGAGTGCTTGCTTACTCTTGCTTCTATCAAGCTTTTAAAAATATTTGCTGTATAAGTTGAAGGATGTTTTATATAAACATGCATGACTGTTTCAAATTTGGCTATGAATGGGTCTTAAATGGTCAAAAGATGGGTGACTTCGGTTGCCTAATTCTTTAAAGTCTTGGTAACTAACAATCTAAATATTTAGTTGTTACCTAGACTACAATAATTGGACCTTTTAAATAAAAAAGTTCTTACATACTTCCCAATGTGTATTTTGTAACTTCCTGTTGATATTCTACTGCTATTAAAAATGTATATGATATATATTTGAATAGTGGACATTCGAGTACATGCTGGCTCTTGTTTTCTACCAACCCTATGATTCTTATTAAAGACTAATAATCAGACATTGCTCAAAATACCTGAAGCAGAAAATGCAATTAATATTCTCAATACATACAGTAACAGAAAAGAAATACAATAGTAATGAAATAATTGTTTGATATTACCAAGTACACCAACATGGTATATCCTGACCTGAGTTGTTGTGTGCAAGTAGGTTAAATTAATGTCTAAAGTTAGGATGTAAGAAATTGTCTTTTACTGAAAGGGACTATTGATTACACTTAGACCACTGATGGAGACCCAGCATCTGCAGCTCTTGAATGTTGTAGTTCAGCAGTTTTTGGAAGCTGTAGGTCAGGGGTGTAAAACTCGTATTGTCACAGCATCATCACGTGACGTATCGTGACTTCCCGCCCCCCTTTGCTAAACTGGGTGTGGGCATGGCCAGCCCATAGCTCATGGGCTGTGACGCATCCAGCCCATGGGCCATTAGTTTGACACCCCTGCTGTAGGTTCTCTATTCCTGGTGTACTTTGCTAGATTTGGCTACCATGTTAAATCTTGACTTATTTAACTTTGATTTATTTGATTTAAATAGCTGCCCATCAAATATACAAGATTCCAGCTGCTTACAATATGCTACAGTTACCTAGTTTATCCATCATACCACACATGTTGTATAGAATGGTTTGAAGTAGTTTACTGAACAATCTATAGTAGACTGGCTCAATATAATGCTAAATAGACAGTAATATGGCTTAGCAGATAGTTTGAATTTAGTTAATGGTGATCAGTATGCTTGCTTCAAGACACAACAGTTATTGTAAATCAATCTGGATTTAACAGTAAACTATAACTCATCTAAGACTGGAATGGAAGTTTCTAGTCTTCTCAAAGGAAAAGATGGAACTATTCAATCAATCAAACTACAGGTTCTCCAGAACTGGTCAGAACCTGCTGAATACCACCTCTGCCACAAGTGCCTATGTGGAGGCTTAGCCCCTTGTGATCCTAACAGCACATTTGAATGTGGCAGGATGTATTTCACTTTCTCAAAGCATTTTTTTTAAATATAACAGTGAAGGATGCTACTGACATGCGGCGGCTATCCCAACCACACAACAGTTATCAGACTGAAACAGGCTGGTTTAGCAGGCAGCAAGCTCCAGTTTTCTCAAGGCTGTAATGCAGCATTTGAGGATTTGACAGATACTGTACATTTTTGATAAAATGAGTTGATTTGTGTAACTCACTGGAATAAAGGAACAAGTATTCTAGCTGTTGGTTCTCAGTTTGATATATTGGGAGAAATGCAGTTTCTGTCTTCTCAGAGCTAATTTTGGGTTTTGACAGGCTTTTAGGTTCTAAATAAGGAATTATTTCGGTGAATATAAAAACACCAGTGTGCGTTATCTTGACTCCTGTTTCTTCGGTGCCTCTGCCTGAGACTCACAGTACTGACAATTAGTGTTGGAGTCCATGCTAAAAATACTTAGCATGGCACGGTGTTCTTCATGCTGAACTTTTTGGCAGAAAAAGATGATTAACTATAGAAGTGCGATGGGGAAGGGAAGGGAATATGTGGAGTAATGAGGTATAGCTCTTTTTTATTAGTCCAATTACTTAGACAAAACCAGTATTTTGGATTACTTTTGGTGGGATTGGATGGAAATAGGGCATCCATTCTGAGTCTTCCTAATCTTTCAGTGGCTTTTGTCACAATCAGTGATGGTATCCAGCTGTACTGGCTCTGGAGATTGGGAATGGGTGACACTGTATTGTGTTGGTTCTCCATCCTCCATGAGCAGTTCTAGTTGGTGTTGATGAGGTACAGCCCACTGTCTGGGATGTGGGCTGTATGTGGGGTGCCACAGGGCTTCAGGTCTCCTTTTAACATGACATGGTTAAGTTCATCTGACTATTTGGGGTGACATAGTATCAGTATGCCTATGTCACTCACTCATTTTTATTTCATCACCTGCAGCTATGTGAGACATCCTGTCTCAGTGCCTGGAGGCTGTGGAGGCCTGGATGGGATACAACAGGCTTCAGCTCAGCCAAAGCAGGACCAAATGGCTTTGGAAATCCAGTGCCAGGGTTCTTACGTCTTTTGTTCTGGGTGGGCTGGCACTGACTCAGACAGATCCAGTGTGCAATCTGGTGGTCTCCTAGACGTGCAGCTCTTAGTTAAAGAGCATACCTTCAGGTTGTGTGGCAGTTGGGACTGTTTCTGAATTGCTCGTGGTTACAGATACTCTTGTAACTTTCCATCTGGACTACTACAATGCAGTCTACATGGGGGCTGCCCTTGAAGGACACTTGGAAACCTCAACTGGTGCAGAATGCAGCTATATGGGTAATCAGTGGCACTGGTTATTCTGTGCACAAGTCCCCACAATTTTGTGAGCTGCATTGGCTGCCAGTTGTCTTCCAGTGCAAAACAAGTTTTAAAGTGCTTCGTGGTTTGTTTAGTCAAGATTATTTAAGAAATACTTTCTGCCCATTATTTCTGCCCATCTTGTCCAATCCAGCAGGATGGGAAAGCTCTGGGTCCCAATGGCTAAGAAGTGTTGGCTGTTCAGTGGCTAAGAAGAGCCTGTTCTGCTGTAGCATCTGCCCTCTGGAACATTCTCCCTCCAGAGATCATTTTGGCCCTAACCTTCTGGCCTTTCGTAAGAACCTAAAGACATGGTTCTGTGTTCAAGCTTGGCCTCCAGATGTATGAAGAAACTTGTTTCCTGGCTATGTCAATTATTAGTTTTCTTGTAGTTTAATATTTGTGTAAGAGCCGTGGTGGCACAGTGGTTAGAATACAGTATTGTAGGGTAACTCTGCTCACACAGCCACTGTAGCCACATTCCTACAATCTTTAAGGGGCTGAAGATTGACTCAGCCTTCCATCCCTCCAAGGTCAGTAAAATGAGGACCAGATTGTTGGGGGCAATGTGCTGACTCTGTAAACTGCTTAGACAGAACTATAAAGCACTGAAGTGATATATAAGTCTAAGTGCTATTGCTTTTGCTACTGTATATATCTGTACTTTCTATCATTCTTTGTGCCCAGAATCAATATTCACTCAAAGGAACCAAAAATGTAGGACTGGAATTATTTAAGTAAGGCCAGAGCAACTGATTCCCTAAGACTGAAGGCAGAGGTCATCATGAGGACCAATTATGTATTATCACTAGTGGTAAAAAATCTGGAAGCTACACTGCTTGGATCCCTTTAAAGTGGTATTTCTCAACTGTGGCAACGTTAAGGCTTATGGCCTTAACATCCTGAATTCTGGAATTGAAGCCCACACATCTTAGTTGCCAAGGTTGAGGAATACTCATATAGGAGATTACTGGAAACTTGAAGATTTAGTTATTTATTATGCAAATTTGGCTAAGGTTGAATTTTAGGATTTTTAAAACAGCCCATTCAAAAGACACCATACTGGAGAAGATAGTCTTTTATCACATACTGCTCTTAACAACTCTTCCCTTTGCAATTCTTCTCTTTCCTCTTTTGAAATTCTCAGAAATCCCCAGTTAGTTTGAGCTGTTAATTCTCTATTTGGGGAAATATTTAGTATTTTTAACAACCACAAGCAAATCATTCTGGTGTGTGTTCCAGAAATGTAAAACGTGGGTAGCCCATTTATTAGGCAGGTTAGTGGCTCATTTTGTATTTGTGGCAATGCACTAAGCCCCAGTTGCAGACTTACAAATTTGCACTGCACAACATCATGCTCTCAACTGTCATGCATTCTGCAGAATGACTGCAGAATTCAAAATTTGAAAACAATGTAAATATTTGTAGTGCAGAATAGCTCTACTGATTGGGAGAGGGATGTGTTTTCATTTTGTTTCATTTTTTGATGATTGTTTGAAAATGATAATCCAAGGAGAGTATGATCCAAACTAGAGTCAATGATGTCAGCATTGGCAGAGGAAGATTCTTGTGTTTGGCAGTACATCACCACAGTATTTATCTCTGCCCAGAACCAAGCAAATTACCACATGCAAAACCAGGACGTCCGACTCTAGCACTGATGATGTTACTTAGTTTGAGTAATGAAACATCTGCAAGAAAAAAGCTCAGAGAGCACCAAAGGACCCCTCCTCATTCTATATCCATCCACTTTCTCTTTTGCTTGTTACTGGCCCAGTCTAACCTAGATTGGATCTTTAGTGGGACCCCAATTGAATCATTATTTGCTGAAGGAAAAGCATTGCTGGATTGTATCTTCCTAGACTTGGCAGCCTCCACATATTGTGTGACTACTTCTTTGGATCAAGGCGCTGGGGACAAAACTTGCAACTATAGAGGAAATGTTGGTTGAGAGATGTGACATGATTTGTAAGTATTGGAGAAGCCTTCTTGCAGGACAATTTCCCCCCCTCACTTTCTGTCTTTTTTAGATTTTTTAACTTCTCTGATTTATTGTGAGGGCTTAAAGATGAACAGAAGAGTACCTCTGAATATATGTATCGGCTTCTAATATTTTTTCTCCTTCCACATTGATGAAAGATGAGGTTTGTCCTCTCTTGTTGATTGGTTGTATTTGTTAGATCTATGTAATATTTTTGAATGAATTAAGCGTGGGCATACCCTGTTTCTCTGAAAATACGACCTACCCTGAAAGTAAGTCCTAGCTTGATTTTTTTTACACATGCACCCAATATAAGCCCTACCCTCAAAATAAGCCCTAATTAAGATCCTGCACACTCCATCGTGCATGGGTAAAAAAATTAAGCTAGGGTGGGGTTGGGCTGGTGATGGAGCTGCTCTACTATTTACCTTTGGACAGTTGCAGCCAGCCCTTGCACACCCCAACACCTGCCTTGCCGGCCCATTTCTTTTGCCGCCACAAGGCTGACAAGTCTTTCCTGAAGGGCTCTGTAGCTGATAACAAAGCTCCAGATTGATCCGGAGCTCTCTTATCGGCTACAGAGGCCTTCAGG